>NC_141538.1:76900000-77200000 GCF_021556685.1 Rattus norvegicus
TTTATGTCCTTAAAGATTTTCGATCAGTTTCTTTTATGTGCATGAGTGTTTTGCTTGCACGTATGTGTACTGTGTGCACGCCTGGTACCCAAGAGATTAGTGTTGGAGCCTCTGGAACTGCAGTTGTGGTTGGCTGTGAGCCACCGCGTAGGTACTAAGAACTAAACCCAGGTCCTCTGAAAGAACAGCCAGTGTTCAGAGCTCTGCATCCTTCGCTTTAAAAGAACAAACCTATTGGTAATACATTATCTGTGTGTGTGTGTGTGTGTGTGTGTGTGTGTGTCTGTCTGTCTGTCTGTCTCTCTCTCTCTGTCACGTGCGCACGAGCGCGCGCGCGCGCGCACACACACACACACACACACACTTTTGTTAACATTGATTCTTGACTCTGAATTTGGAGAAATTTACCACCCAGATTTCTAAAGAGGCTTTGATCTCTGAGTGCATGGTTCTCTCCTTGGTGGTGGCACAGAAAATGAGCTGCCTTTAAAAGTCTGTTGCAGAAAAGCACAAAACCCATCTTTGTATCTTATATCTGCCCCTACAAGGGAGACAAACTTGTTAGAAATGGAGAAACGTTGAATGATCGCTGTTGGGTCTCTGCCGAATGTCATTTTGGAGATGCAGCTCTGCATGCCAACATGTCACATGTACGGGAGCACACGTTCTTGTCTAGAGCGTGAGGCCCGCTACAGAGAATTGTGGTGCAGGCAACAGTCACTGCTGCCGTTCACAGAGCCACTCTGGCTCATCACGTCCAGGCACAGAGCAGGGTGAAACCTCGCTGACTTTCTCAGGTCTGAGGTGACCCTGTGCTTTGCTTTGCCCAGTGAAATAAGAACTGGTGCTTCTGTCCTTCCACTGATCCTTGAAGGACCTGGGTGTGGCTTTCTCCCCACTTCTGCCACTGTGACTGGTGATGCTCCACACAGCAGGCAGCTGATCCATCAGCCTGGGCAACACAGAGCAGAGGCTTCAGCCTGCCTATGATCGATGGGCTACAGAGGCAGGAACGTAATTCCGTGTGCTGTTTGAGAGCCGGACCTGCCTGGCAGCTGCAGGAGGTTACGCTGCTCCAGTCAATGGGTGACAGGTGGGCTTCTGAGGCCACTTCTGAGGGCCATTTGCACCGATGGTGCAAAGGCACAGTGGGTTAAAGTACAGAGGTCCCAGGGCAAACACTCACTGTGTCCACACTCATGGCACTCCTTATGGGTGTGCAACCCATGAAGGGAGGGTGAGGGAACCGGTTGCACTTAAGAAGAATCTTGAGCAGAAGGAGCAGTAAATTTTCTTATTAAGCCCTAACCCTTACCTCTTAAAATATCTGTTAAATGACAGAAGGAATCAATACGTTGGCTTTCAGTAGAAAGAAGCAGGCCACAGAAGAACATATCAGGTTAGGAAGAGGAACTTGGGCCAGATGCAGACAGGGGATCCCTGTCTGTGATCCTGCTGGGAGAACTGACGATGAGCTGCCTTTTAAAATCTCGACAGAGTGGCTCAGACTATGAGTATGGAAAGCTAAAACGATGGCTTAAGAGAGGTTTCTCAGTCGATATGGGCCAGCGTTCTCGATGAGAATTCACTAGGAACACTCAGGGTCAAATAGGGACCAGACCGATTGCCAGTTCAACTTTGTACAGAGGCCCCCCCCAGAGCTGTTAAAGGCTCCACGGCTGCCGCCAGAAGTGTCTGGAGGCCTGTGGTGTGCTTCTGGTGTCATGTACATAGGTAGACAAAGCGGCCTGTGCAGGAATGAGAAAACTGAAAGCCTGGGGCCTCAGCTTTGCCTTCTGCTACCAAACAGCTGTTGATATCACCGTCCTCCCTCTCAACTACCCCTCAGCCCTGAGCTACTCTCTCTCAGCTGTTCCTTGTTTTCAGGCCAGTCTTCCAAAGGCAGGCACAGCATCATGCAGGTTTGCCCCTTCTCATAGGCCAGGCTTCCTCCAGGCACTTGCTCCTCCAGTTTCCATATTAAAGGACACCCCAATGGCTCCCGGGCTGAAGGCTTGGTCCTGTACTGAAGAGAAGTGCCTGGAGCCTGAGAGAAGGGGCTAACTTGTTAACAAACTCACAGCTGAGTGGGCTACTGGGGAGTGGGGGCTCGTTGGAGGAAGTGGGTCACTGGGGGACATTGCTTTCACAGGTTTATCTTGTTCCCAGGGCCCTTCCTTGGCCACTTCCTGTTTCCTGGAGAGCAGCCTTCCTCTGGCTCGCCCTTGCACTGTTTGCCACGGCTTTGTACCAGGCCTGAAGGTAAAGGAGCCAACTGGTCATCAGCTGAGACCTCTGAGGCGGGGAGCACTTTCCCTTTTGAAGCTGGTTTTCTGAGGACCTTTCTCACCGTGATGGGGATCTCAGTGAATGGGCCCACTGTCTAAGTTCTGGAAGGCAGAAATCTGGTAGCTGTGTGTCCCTCTCCCTCACCAATCTAGTATCTTCCCAGCCTCCTCAATATCTCCCCAGCTATATATATACTTCTCCTGCCTCTGCCATTAAAATCACTCAGAGGCCAGCTCTCCACACACACTCTCTTCAACGACTGTCCTAGATTTATTTCTAGACTATTGTTCTAAACTTGTTCCATCTGGACCCAAATGTTCTCCCACTGTGGTCAGGAAGATGCTTTCTAAAAACACCTGCCCTGACACTGCCCTGCTCCGACAGCTAAAGCACCAGGCACGGCTTTGCTCCAGAAGCACTGGCTCCTCTGCCCCAGGCTCCTGCTTCCTGTACTCCAGTTCACTGGCCTTCTTTGCAGTTCCTTGAATGGGTTGTGGCCTGTCCCTCCCCAGGACTCTGGTTCATGCTGTTCCCTCTGTCTGCTCTGGCTGCCTTTGAGCCACTCTTGCCCAGGTCTTGAAAGTCCCAGTGTGACTGCTGACATCGGCTTCCAGCTCCATCTGTGCCCGCCCCCAGTTCTCAGGAAGGGCTTCCCTGAGTGTGCCCCAGCACTGCCAAGGCAGGGCAGGAGGCCAGAGTACCCCCATCATGGCTGCCAGAGCTGCCAGCTGGGGAGCTGTGCCCAGCAGAGCTGCGGGGTGGGCTGGCTGTATCAGCATCAGTGCAATGGCGCTGACGAGCAGGGCATGGCCCCAGTAGCCCTATCCTCTCAGTAAAGTGGCCAAGAATGAGCTCTTGACCCTAGTGGGAAATGTTCCAGCAACTACTTTTCTCTACACTGAGATGGCCAAATACCTTCTCACCTCTGCTCATCCTGTGAAACCAGAAGGAGCCTCTGCTCCATCTCTCCATGCCAAGGGCTGAAGCCTCCTTAGGCAGTGAGCACCGTCTAGTTCACTACTGTACTTGGGGAGATCTCCGGGCCTGTGGAGATTCTCTAGAGAAGATAGAAACTCTTGGAAGAGGGTCGCACAGATTATGAGTTCAGGGATCATGTCTGACTACCGGGAGGGGGTGGGAAGGAGAAAAAGTAGAACTGTACTATGGTTCCTGCTGCTGCTATGTGTAGTCGCTCACTATAAAGCGGGATTCTGCAGACACTTCCAGGGAAGAATGGTTGGGCAGCTAAAAGGAAGTGCGGAAATAACTGCTGTTATCCTAGAGAGGAAGAGAAGACGGCATTTAAAGGGCTGGAAGGATGCTTGAGAAGTTAAGTCGTTCTTATAGAGCACAACGGTCTGTAACTCCAGTTCCAGGGGAACCAATGCCTTCTTACCTCTGTGTGCACCGGGCACACATGTGATGCACACCTACACGCAGGTAAAACACTCATACACATAAAATAGAATACATGGTTTTAAATGTTCAAATACATGTAATCTATATGCCATTTAAATGAGTTGCCTAGTGAGGACAGGGAGAGAGGGGGTCGTGAGGAGTCCATGGCCAGGACTTGGCAGGGGCCTCATCTTTGTAGCACTGTCTCTGGAGTCCGGAGGGTCAGCAGTCATCACAGATATTTCAGAGATATAATGGAATTTTTGGATCTCAGTCCCTTTTGATACATGTTTCAACCAGGCTATTTCTTATTACCATTCCTAGGGAGATGGCTTAGTGGGTAAAGTGCTTGTTACACATGAGGGAGACAGAGACAGGGAGATCCTCGGGGATTAGTGCCTTGCTAGCCCAGCTGAGTCGGTGAGCTGCAGGTCTGCCTGTGTCAAGACCAAGGTGGACGGCACCAAAGGAATGATAGCTAAACTGTTTTCTGTCTGTCTGCCTGTCTGTCTGCTTGCCCCTCCTCTCTTATCTCACATGCACACAGGCACACAAACATATCATGTATACACACATGCACGCAAGCACACACACACACACGCACACACACACACGCACGCACAAGCAGATAGTCTGCGTAGTAAAGTGACTTACCTAAGACCGCACACCATTATCAAGCTGCAGATCCAACCCAAAACAAAACAAGTGTGAAAACAAGCACAGGGTGCGTGTGAACGCACTCTCGCCAAAAGTGGATACGGACTGAGTCTTCACGACCAATCAGTGGAGAAACAGAGCACAGCAAAACCATTCTACCATCAAAAGAAAGGACGTGTAGGTTTTTGCTCCATGTGAAAACATGATACTATGTGAAAAATGCCACTGGGCAGTGGTGGCGCACACCTTTAATCCCAGCACTCAGGAGGCAGAGGCAGGAGGATCTCTGTGAGTTTAAGGCCAGCCCTGTCTACAGAGTGAGCTCCAGGATAGCCAGGGCTACACAGAGAAACCCTTTCTTGGGGCACCAAAGGTCTTGTAAAGTAGGTTGCATTTATGGAAATATCCAGAATCCTTGAACACACACACACACACACACACACACACACACACACACACAGCGTTCAAACTGGTGGCTGGTAGAGGGGCTGGGGCCGAGAAGAAAATACTAACTGCATAGTGGGTGACACAAACATGTAAGCAAGCCAGGTGTGAGGGTGCATGCCTATAGCCCAGCACAGGCTGAGACGCAAGACACAGAAACTGAAGGCTAGCCTGGATCACAGAATAAGGTTCCAAAAGCAGATATGAAACTAGGGGAACACAGAGGGTTAGTGGAGATGGGGAGGGGCATGACATGGGGGGGAGGCTGTTCTCAGTGTATAATAATCACTTGTATGAAATCTTTTAAAACTAAAATTTAATTTTTAAAAAGCCCAAATGATCTTGGGAGATGGTTCCAGTGGATAAGGTATTTACGATATAAATGTGGGGACTGGAGCTCAGATCCCCAAGACCCACAAAAAATCTGGACTGACATGGTGGGCTGCCTGTATTCCAGCTCTGAAAGTGGAAAGGGATCCCTGGGACAAGTTGGCTAGCTGGATCAGTAGAACTGGTGGGTTCTGGGTTTGGCAAGTTTATGGCTCAGCAAATAAAGTGGAGAGGTATTGAGAAAGACCCCACCATCCACCCATGGCCTCCATACAGATGTGCACACATGTGTGCCTGCGCAATGTATACACACACCACGAATAAAGCCACACTCAAGAAGGTAGGCCTAAGTCTTGTACGATCTTTAAAACTACCCAGACACTCAGTAAACTTAGTTAGTACTTAATACACTGGGGACATAGTGGAAAGGAACAACTGAAAATAGAATTTTTTTTCTCATAGAAAATACTAGCAGGAGGAGACAGAGGTAACCATTATTCAACAAATACAGTAAATGCTATTTAATATGGTTGCTTTTCTGTGAATCTCAGTAAGTAAAGCAGACCTCGTGCCCTCACAGCCTTCCCCCCGGTGTGGAAGCGATGGTTTACAGTGCAGCTCTGCCATCTATGTCTACTTACAGCGAACTGTGGTCCTGTGGCAAAGGGATCAGGAAACGGGTTCATCATTGGTTCTGCAGGGAACGTTTTTATCTTCAAAAAAAGGGAGAAAAACAAGGGGTTAGCTTCAGATCAGAAAACACTTTCCAAGTCTCTACAGGTACAGCTTTAGTACCAAGAGGAAGGATCCTGGGAAGTTTGGGAGCCTTCGTCTCTCTGCAGTGGAGGAGGAAGGCTCATCTGTGCCTGAGTTACATGGTCTAGCATGTTTGCCTTGCTATGGGGTCTTGCAGACCTGTGTCCAAAGCCTGTCCAAAAGCTACATTCACGGTAGATAAGGAGGCAGTCATGACGTGCCTGGGGTGACTTCTGAGGGCTTCTCCAAAGTTGTCAGAATGTCCAAGAAGCATCTGAATAGTCTGCTGGTGACACAGTGCATCTCAGCTGCTGGGGCCAACTAAATCAGAAGGCCATCCCTGCAAAATGACTTGCACTGTTAACCCCTGTACACTTTGAGCAGCAGAAGTCTTGAGGAGCGTCCATGGAAGCATGAAAGCTCCTGCCACTATGGCCTTTGGGAACAAAGTAAGGTACTTGGGAGCATCCAATGTGACAACACAAATGCTCATTTTAGCGAGAATGGTGTCCCAGTCAGCAGGTAAGCATGGCTTTTCTGTCTTTCTTTTTGTTCATTTTGGCTTTGTCATCTTGGAGGCCTTGGAAAACGAGAGTGCTTATTTATTTGAGGCAATATATACCTGGAGGGCCAGAGGCCTGGTGACTGTGGCACTACCTTTGCCTGTAGTCCTCAGGCCCAGAAGCAGCCTGTATACCTGTGCAGGCACAGGCTGTTGACAAGGCACAGAGGCCAGCCCTGTCCACGGACAGTGGCTTGCCAGTAGACTGACTCTAGGACAGACCCTTGGCACTTTCACACTGTTCTAATGGGGATGAAGGAGCAGGAACACAGCAGACCACACCCAAATCAGGAGCCCGTTTTCTGAATAGGCAGAGCAGCTGTCAGTCAATGTGGGGAGAACAATATCCTTGCAATGATGCTCACCCTATCCCTATTTTCCTTTCAGTCAGATCTGTTCAAATACATATCTCAAATTCCCCAGAATGAACCCCGGGCTCCCAAAGGCTCTTAGGCCAAAGCGTCACAGTACATTTTCTCATTCTCCTCGCCTGGCCTAACAGGTTGACATGGTGTTCTGAGACAAACGTTATATCAAAAAAGAAATGTGCACATAAGTTCTCAGGCCAACCAGAGAAGACCGGAAGTGCTTCCTTATGGCTATTAAAGGAATAAGTTAGCAGCCTCAAAGAACAGCCTTCCTCGGCTACGTGCAAGCTACCTTCCCACGTTCCCTAATGCTTACTGATCCAGCAGAGCACGTATGGTGTTCTGGTGGCACATCCTAATGCTAGAGCCACTTCAGAAGGAGGCAAAAACCAAAGTCACCCTACATCACTCAACAGGGTCTAGCCTAAGGAAACGAAACCCCAGACACAAAAGTGCTCCAGGGTCCCTGAAATGGTGGCGCACTGCAGGGGATCACTTCCTAACTCGAGGGGCTGAGGCCCACGGTACACCTTTTGCTTGATGGGCTATAAATGGCCATGTAGGATGTGGCAATGAGGACAAGACAGAGACATCACAGTGCTCCACAAAAGGTGAGGGCAGGGACATCATGGGCTACAGGGATACTGTTTAACAGGTGGAACTATGGGCGAACATGAATACACAGAAGAAAACATGCAGAGATGAAAAAATATGCCTGGTTATGGTTAGGACTGTTCCTTTTACATCATTAGGTAGTGTTCCTAGTGGATCATGTCAGCAGGGATGAGTTTAAAACCGTATTTGCCATGAGACAGACACTTTAGGACCTTAGCTGGTGACTACCATAGCGTGTATTCCCCTTTCTCATCAAAGCTCCCAGAAAGCAAGGGGCTCTTGGTTCTTAAGAGCTATGGGGTGTGTCTCGGTTTGGCCACCCCTAGGTGGGCCCCAAATTCCTCCATCCATCCCGGGGTGAGAGCACCCAATAGCGGGGCGGCTTGAAGGTCTAGCACCTCTGTATGCCCATCCAGCTGCTGCCTCACCTGGGGCTCCGGCCGGCCGCCTCACCTGTCCCAGCAGGCCCCCGCCCTGCCAGGGTACCTACCAGCCTCGTTTTGATTGGAGGGTACATGCAAACTCCAGTGGTCTCTTCCTTCATGGGGAGAGAGAGTGGAGGAGAGCAGCGAGAATGTGCACAGTGGGGGCTGCTGGCGGGCTCTGCCTGCTCACGAGGAGAGGAGGAGAAACAGGGAGGAAGAGGTGATAAGACAGGAGGAGAGAGAGGAGAAGGGAGGGAAAGGAGAGAGACAGCACAGTGCAAGACGGATCTGATGACCCAGACTACTCAAACCAGCATCACCCATAGCTGCTTTCTAGATGCTGTTAGCCTCTGGACTGCTCACTGCCAGCCCCACCAGTTACCCTCCTCTCTGTCTCTCTCCTCTGGTCTTCACTTCTCTTCTCTAATCCATGAGCAGAAGGATAAACCAAACCCCCTTCCCAAGGACAGCAGAGCCAAACTCTCTCTTTGTACCAGGAGCAGAGGACTGGGAGCAGTGCCCCCCCACCCCATCCCCCCACGAAGCATCACCAGGGTTCTGAAGCATTGCCTAGGCCAAATCACAAACAGCGCCATGAGTTAGCAACGTCAGGCATGGGACCATATGCTTGAGAACGTTCACCTTCTATGCCCAGTGCCTTCCCACCCTCAGCCAAGGAAGGGTGTGCAGCCTATGGTGTGCAGGTGAGTGAGGGTCCAGCAGAGGACACTGAGAAAGAGTCACACCGCTAAGAAGCACAGAGGTCAGGATTTCATCCCTCTGGCTCTCTGCCATCTGGGTTCAGAACTCAGAGCTGGTCCCACATCCCACTTTCTTCACCCATGAGCCCAGGTTTAGGTATCTCCTCCTGGAGGCAGGGGCGCCCTGCAGCTTAAGCTGGAAGACACGCCAAGCATTGCGGAGAAAGTGCCACACTTCTGGGATGTCAGCACCCCCTCCCCCCAACCTACACACACACACACCTCTGGCCCTGAGGAGTGCCAGCCATGTGCCCAGCAAAGGTACAAAAGCTTGTTTAAGTGAGGATGAGATGGCAAACGGAAGACATTCAGTGTTAGGAAGAGAGGACTGCTGAGGGGTTAGTGTGGGCTTCAGGGAGGGACCACTCACTCCAGAGAACAAACACATGCATCTTTTAGCTCAGCAAACTGGGCAGCATCCCACAGTGAGGATTAAAATACAGCCTCTGGGAAGCTTTCACTAAAAAGAATGATCAAGGAAATTACAGGCCTCCTTCCTTCTCCAAATCTGTCTGATTCTGTCCTGTGACAACCACGGAGCTGGGCAGCTGTCAGGGGCTTTCACAGCCATAACCTCCCAACAGCTTTGCCTCACACTCATACTTGGGAGATGCAGAAATTGCTCCTGCAAAGTCGGCCTCCCAGGTTCCACCCCCTCTTTGTGGACTGTTTAAGTCCTTTCTTCAAAGCTAAGTGAATCTGTATTAGTCACCTGCTGCTAAGGTTTACCAGCCTACTTAAAATCCTCCTCCTGTTCCCTTTGGGCCTCAGGAGAAATCCTACCTGCTTAAGAAGTTACAAGATAATGCCTGTAAGAGGTTAGCTGGTTTCATGACCCCACGGCGGTGTCCATGCTCCAGCTAGAAGCAGCCACACTGAGGACACTCCACACATATCCCTACCCATAAGCCCCCTGGATCTATGCTCTTACTGATAGCAACGGGGAACTCAACATGTGTTTCATGAAGGAAATAAAATCTGTTACAAATAACCAAGAATCATCATATCACCAAATGGTGAGAATTTGGAGAGATGATGCTTAGGAATGACTTAAGGCTTTGTGCAGGCTGGACTTTCATGGTAAATGATGACCTTTGCTCCAATACTTCTGACCTTCCTAAACGGTCACCTGAGTAGATGTAAGCAGAAGAAGTTCTCAGACTCCTTCTAAGACCACACCCTTGACTCTTAGTCAATGAGCAGGGAATCAGTATCAGTAAGACATCTTACAGGATACTTTGGATATGCCAATTTCTTCTTTCTCCTAGCTCTTCCCTTCTTGCTTCAGGCTTCTCTGCATATTTCTGTGTGTGTGTGTGTGTGTGTGTGTGCGTGTGTGTGTGCGTGCGTGCGTGCGTGCGTGCGTGCGTGCGTGCGTGTGTGTGTGTGTGTGTGTGTGTGTGGTTTGGCTTTTGAGCTTTAAAAGTTCTTGGCCTTGATAAATAACAATGGAAATGTGGTGGGTTCTTTTTTCATAGGCTTCCAAAGGACATTGCTAGTTTGAGGAGGGAAGAGAAAAGTCAGGCAGACAGAGAAGAAAGACAGTCCAGAATACTGAGCACCAGGGAGAGCGTGAGCTAGCTCCTTCTCCACAGGCTGGGAATGGGGACTGCAGAGCAGGAACCCTGGGGAGCAAAGACAAAGCCACAGGCAGAAAGAAACCAAGTTCTGGCCCACTTGGAAAAATGGAGTTTCAAGCAAACGCTAAGCTGTTGGGCCAACTGGAAACCCTGTCCTGACACCCAGCTAGAGCCTGATCCCACGTCCCATGTGGCCCTGCTCAGACCAGAGCAATGTCTCCCAGTCATGTCTTCCCTAACTTGCCACGTGCCAGGACGCACTGGACGTGCTTTGTGCCCTCGCAGATGAGTAGTTTATAAGATACAGAGCTCAGAGAGGGACAAGACCCACGGGGAAGAGTCAAGAACACAGAGGGGACAGGTGTTTATGGTCTGTTACCGGCCGGAGGTAGGCCAGCCGACCCAATATGAAGCAGGTCTTTGTGTCCACTTTTGACTCTTTTTTTTTTTTCGCCTGACAACTTTGAAATCCACTTCACAGAGACTGGGCCGGACTAGACAGTAATAACGTGATGTTAGTTCTCATAGAATCTCTCTCGATGGAACGTTCCAGAACAGGTGTCAGAACATCTGGTCTTTTCTCTCCAGTTTCCTTCTAGTGCTGGCCTTAGGATGATGAGGTACCATAGAAGTCTCGGCAGGAAGAAACATAGGAAGTAGGCAGAGGCTTCAAGCTTGGAGGTGACTACGGGAGGTAGGTCACGTGCATCATCAGAGAATTTTAACGTTCTTGCCTGGTAAAATACAACCTTCCTCTTTTGAAGAAAGACCCAGGGAGAGCAATCAGAGGCTAAGAGTATAGATTTGGCAGCTGAGAAACCATGCCTCATGCAGGCCGAATCTCTTAGACTGCAGACACAGGCTCCTTGACTCTCATGTCTCGCTAAGGTAGCTGTAGGACCCAACTTGGGTTAGGGCTTAAAGGCCATCCCAGAGCTTCCTCCAAGCCTAGGCTCTGGAGGTGAGGCTGAGAGGACCAGAGACTTGCAAGCTTAGGAAAACAGAGACACATCCCGACTCAGCCACCTGCCATATGACTTGGGTTCTGGTCTTAGACCTGATGCCAACCTGCTGAGTGAGCTACAAGTGCACATCCCTGTATAGCCTTGGTTTCCAAGTCTGAAGGGGAGAAACAGGATGAGGTGGTCCCAAAGCTCCATTCCACTGTCAGGCCAGATACAAGCAAGGCATAAGCTGTGCTTACACAGTAGCACCACAACCTCAAGCCCAGGACCCTGAAGTGGACGCAGTTACTGACACAGTGGAACTTAGGAGCTGAATCCACTCTTTCCTGGGATGTCTAATGGCAAATCTGGTGAGAACGCCGCTGCTCTATAGGAGCAGAAATAGAAGGGGACCAGATGAAGGCAAAGGCAAACTGCCAAGTCCCCTTCCCTCCGTTGCACTCTTTGGCACTCATGGAAACAGGATTTACTTGGAACAAGAAAAGGTCAGAGCCTATGGTGCCAAGACACATCCTCCGCAGAGCCTACATATTCCCATTCGAACCTCAGGTCATCCTAAGGACACACAGTCACTGCAAACCTCCCTGAGTAGCTGTCTCGAGATAGCCCAAGGACCTCAGCTCCATATATAAGAAAGCCTCCTGGATCCCAGTTTACAGCTAAGTCAGAGTTGTCCAGAGATGTAGAGAGGTATCCCACGAGACAGTCCCTAAAGGAGGAAGTCATTTGACAGATCTCAAGGAGTTATTGCCACATGCTGTTCCCTTTCTAACCCAAGCCTGCAATATCCAAGCCAAGAGCTTTTTGACTCTACAAGGTAATCAAATCTATATGACCAAACATGTGGTTTTGAGAGAAATCCTATTACTCTTGCAAAAAGTCATGATCTATTTTTAAAAATAAATTGACCATGGTTCTTAGATCCACCAGGCTCTTTAGTGAATTAATATTTTGTTCATGCTTGTTTGCTTCTCATAGACAACAGTGCAGGACGTTTTTAAGTCAAGCTCTCATACTGTAGCCCAGGCTAGCCTGGTACTCACACTGTAGCCCAGGCTAGCCTGGTACTCGTGGCAATCTTCCTCAGCCTCCCAAACACTTGGATTACTGCCTGTGCTATGATGCTTAGGTGAGGTTTTTTTTTCTTCAGTTGTCCAACAAACTTCCCTTCATAGTGTAAAATCCAGTGGCCCCCTACAAGGGATAACCACTCCCACAGATGCATGTGGTGTCCTCTGTAGCATAACTGGACAGCTTGGAAGTTGCCCAGCAGTTTGACTCACAGGTGTAACTTTACCTGGCTTCTAATTCCTGCTAAGCATATTTCCCTACGCATGATCCTCAGAACACAGCTGTCTCCTCTCTCTCCTTCACAGATTCTCAGGATGCTCCCTAAGAGTTCCCAGATCTCTCTGGCTGGCTGCCCTCCAGAGCTGGATGTTCTCAGAGGGCTGCCAGGGCTTCCGTCTTCCACAAGGTACTCCAAATTCCACAAGGCTTCAGTGGAGATGGATCTGGAAACTCCTGACCAGGCGTGCTACTTTCTGACTTCCTTCCATGACTCCTATCCTCTTCCCCATCCTGGAAATTACTTCTTTTTAAAGTGGCAAATTCCCCAAAGATTTTCTCCAACCCAGCTCTGGGAGGAATCAGACGTCAGGATTCCTGATCCCATGTGGTCCTGGGTACTTTGCCTGTTTCAACACTCACTTTCTGTATCTGTGCAAAGGGCTGAGGAGGCCTTGCTGAAAAGCAATCGGTTATGGTGACTCTGTTGGACAGCCAGGGGAGAAGGGACTTTGGTCTTGGCAACCCATCTAACAAGAAGACTGAGAGTAACCATGACATTTGCTCAGTTGTGATGGTCCCGAGAGCAGGGTCTTTCCTGGCAGCTCTCAGCTGCTCTTAGACTGGTACAACTTGCTAAGCAAAAGAGATAGCTGTAGACAGGGCAAACGCTGTGCCCAGACTCTCCCAAAAGCCTCTGAAGAGTCCCTCCTCTGAAAGCTGATGCCCAGTGACTCTCCCTCTGGCTTCTCCCTGGGCATTTCCTGTGCAGCTAACATGGCGCTTGGCCATTTATCAATCTGACTTTCTGGCCACCCTTGAGCTGCCCTCTAACCTGGAGCTATCCCATAACTAAGTACAAAGCACCCAGGAGATAGGTTCTGACTTGATTCATATTTTGCCTCACAGTCCAAAGGGTGATTTATGTGTACCCCTAAGGAGGACCATGATTTATGATCAACTTTATTGAGAGAAGGCTGAGCCTAGCCAAACGTTATTTCCAAGTTTGCCTGTATCATATAATAATGCTTTACATATATTCATGTTGCCTTCTAGTCTCAACGTCTCTCTCTGTCTTTCTCTGTCTGTCTGTCTCTGTCTGTCTGTCTCTGTGTGTGTGTGTGTGTGTGTGTGCGTGTTTTTCCCTCCTTTTCTTCTTCTCTTCCTCTCCTAACAACACTTCTGAGACAATGACACCCTGACACCTGTGCTTTAGGGAAGACAGGATACAACCCAATGACAAGATTCCTAAATGGAGAGCAGAAAGCAGAGCATGCAGCTCAGCTGGCAGATGCTTACACAGTGTTCAGGAAGCCCTGGATCCACTTCTCAGCACTGCACAAACCAGGCATGGCAGCACACTGTAGAACTCAGAAGTTAGAAGCAGGAGGATCTAAAGTTCAAGGGCATCTACACAGCAAGTTCAAACTCAGTCTGGGCTACACAAGACCTTATCTCAAAAACCAGAATACAGAATGGTCGTGTGCATAAACAGTGGCCAGAGACTAAAGTAAGAACTTGCCTGCCTGCCTGACTCCTTTAGTGCTCAGTCCTCTAAAAAAGGGCTTCTCACCTGCAGGAGTCCCACGAGGGCCACTATCCCTAAGTGAAGACCTGTATGCAGAGGAAAGATGGTGGTAGGGGGCTAAGGGGTCTGGAAAGCCAGAGAAGAACCTTGAGCCGGTGTTTGAGACCAGATGGATTGCCAGAAGCAACAGCAAGAGATGGGCGGGCAAGCAGGGCACAGCCCAGGAAGCCAGGAAGCTGAATCCCAAGCATGAAGAAGCCCTACTATGCTTGGGGAGCAGCAGACAGGCACAGGCAGAACCCCTGCAGCCACCCTCTGAGGAGAAGGAGCACCCCTCCATCAAGGGCCCTAAAGAGTGATGGAGCCCTGCCGTCTGACCCTCCTTGAGAGTGTTCAGGACTAACAGAAGCCCTCCAACAGCCGTGCCCGCCTCTCCGCCCTCCCCCTGCCAGACGCATCTGTGGTCTCTTGCTTTTCTGTTTTTTAGAAAAATGAGAAGTTTACCAGAGGAGTGGCTTCTGTAAAGTCCATCAGCAAGTCACCTGGCCCCAGGGTAAAGGTGCCTCCATGGTCAGAGGGACTCTGCAAAGGGAGAAAGAAGGTTCCTGGTTAGTGACACCCAGCGCAAATGACAGGGCTCACGAGGCAAGAGGGTACACTTCTCCAGCACTGGACTGCTCAGAGTGCAAATCCCTCCCACCTCCATCCCCACCCCCAGCCCTGAAATATTCCTCCCCCAGAGACGTACAAAATAGGCAGGCTGAACCCCAACTTTCCCCTGAAATCATTGTGGATAGAAGTGGGGTGAGG
The DNA here is from genome assembly GCF_021556685.1 of Rattus norvegicus. Lineage (NCBI taxonomy): Eukaryota > Metazoa > Chordata > Mammalia > Rodentia > Muridae > Rattus > Rattus norvegicus. Next base: position 76,914,776 of record NC_141538.1, read on the forward strand.
TGTGGGACCTGTCTCTTTTAAAGCTACAAACTATTTTATTTTCCACAGGTTTTGGGAAAATGCTTTAAAGAGTCTGTAGAATACATAAATAGAACAAAGAAGCCATCTCTCATGGGAGAGTCAGGAAGACTTGAAGGAGCTAAATTGACCAGCAGCATAATAACAGGAAGGCTGCTTCCGGAGAGTCGCTGGGATCTCTAACGACTGTTCAAGACAACACTTCGTCCTGCACTGAGGTCTTGGCTGTACTGGTGGATGCCAGGCCCTTTGACGGAGTGCAAAAACACAACTCAGAGCCCATCAGTTTGATCTGATCAGGGCCCTAAAATACAAAGACGGCCAGGAGAGGGAGCTCTGGAGCTTCTGGGAGGATTCTGTAGCTCCCATTCCACACCCTGTAATACCGCAGCCTGGGTTTTAACCATCTGTAGAACGCATAAAAGAGCCTGCCTCCCACTTGGCAAACTGTAAGACTGGTCCGATCCCAGGCAGTGAAGCCAGGATGGTGGTTCACATCTATAATCCTAGTACTTGGTAGGCTAAGGCAGAAGATTTCCCATGAGCTCAAGGCCATCCTGAGCTACATAGTAAGTACCAGGCCAAACTGCTATGCAGCAAAACTCTACCTCAAACAAAAACCAAACTAAAAAACAAAAACAAAAACAACAAAAACAAAAAACAAAAAACACAAAACAGGATTCAATGTACAGAATGCCAGAAGGCCTCAGGCTGCTCCAGTCAATGCTGAGGGGACCAAACACATTCCTGTGTCTATTTTAGACATATGAGGAAAGGACACTGGGTACAGGCCTGGACCGCTGCTGTTTAGATGCTGCTAAGAATCATGACCCTGGGATCCAGTGGCTCTCAGAAGCCCTAATGAAGCTTCCTGTCAGCGTATGAGCATCAGTGCAGACGCCAATCCCCTCATCTTCAGGAGGAGGGGCTAAGGCCCGGGGAACAAGGGTCTGGGAGAGGTCCTTTCAGAGCTATCAGTGTGACAGCAGGAGCTGGGACCCACTGGACCCCATCTTGCTGTCCGGGAACCTGTTCTCTATACACATCAGTCCTTGAGAAGCTGCACGGACTGCAGCCGTCTTTGGGTCAGCATGTGCTTGGACTGGAACAGGTTCAACTGTATTTGAACCAACTGCCAAAAATCAACACATGGAGAAAAGCAAGAACGAACAGTTCATGCAAGGCCTCTGTTAACTACCATCCCCATTTGCTGACAGAGTGATGTTTCCCATCTTCAAACCATTAACACACCTTATCTGATGTAAGGTGTGGGATGGGAACATGTCTGTGTTTTTATTTCTCCAAGTTGTCCAATATAGAAAATGGCTGGGGGCTTCTGCTCTCCCCTTAGTTTTGTCATATTTTAAGTTAAACCATTTTTAACTTTAAAGTTACACTCATTGGGTGTGTGTGTGTGTGTGTGTGTGTGTGTGTGTGTGTGTGTGTATACGCGCGCACATAGGCCACAGCATGGGGGTTTATGTCAGAGGATGACTTTGGGAGTCAGTTCTCTTCTGCCCCCATGTAGATCTTGGGGATCAAATTCAAGCCATCAGTCTTGGTATCCAGTATCTTTAGTTACTGAGTGATCTTACCAGCCCATAAGATAAAGTTTTGTTTGTTTGCTTGTTTGTTTGTTTGTTTTCAAGATAGGGCCTCACTATGTAGCCCTGGATGGATGTCCTGGAACTTACCAAGGAGACCAGGTTAGCCTTGAACTCATAGAGATCCACCTGCCTCTGCCTCCCCGACTGCAGAGATGAATGATGTTTGCCTCCACACCAGGTTTTAAAGCAATCTAGGGTGACTTAGTAATATAAAACAACATTACCACCAAGCAGCCCTTAAACATTTCCTAAAACACAGTGCATACTGTTTTGTTCTATATAGTAATATGACCGCCATAAATGGTGGCCCTATATTTTGGGGTCAGGGTGCGTGAAAATAAATTCTGCTACTTTTATTTTTAATTATCGACACCTTTTCCTTGGAACCAACCTTAATCTTGTCAGTTTAAACCGGCTTTGCTTTTTTAGGAACAGTTCTCACTTCGAACTCACGATGTGTGGAGTATGACCTTGAACTACTGATCCTGCCTCTACCCCCTGAGTTGGGATTTGGGTGCTTGCCACCATGCCTACTCTACTGGTGGTTTTACTGCTTTTAAATGCATGCATGCAACTGATTATGCAAAGCATAAGTGCCCAAACAGAATGTCATTCAATAAGTATGTGTTACGCCTGGGGCTCTTTCCCATACCTTGGCCCCTGGGGACAGAGGGCTCTTGACTTCTGACTTCTGAGGCGAGCTGACTTGCTGGATTTTGGGGGACGCCAGTGACACCGAAACTTGAGTGGCAGACATCGTGGTGTTTGTGGTTGTGGCCGTGGTGGCTCCCACTGCCTCAGCGAGGTCTGGAGGGAGGTCATCTTCATCACTGCGGTTACTAAAAGCACATGAAGCTCTGCTCATTACAATAATACACAGGCTGTGAGGGATTCGGGGAGGGGAGGCCAAAGCAATAGGACAGGCTCTCAAAGTGATGCCAAGTCAATGTCCAGGATCCAAAACAGGAACACACTTGGGCTGGACTTTCTGCCACTTTCCTCTGAGTGTGTGTGTGTGTGTGTGTGTGTGTGTGTGTGTGTGTGTGTGTGGTGAACCACACATATTTATTACTTTAACCATTTATAAATGAATGAGTCCATAGCATGAATCACTCACAGTTGTATAGCCATCCAGCTCTATATACCCCAGTCTTGCATCAATTGTAACAAAAACTGGGCCCCTCCCATAACTGCCAGAAACCTTTAGTCCAATCCTGTCCCCATTTTTGATCTTGCCTATTCCTGAAGCCTCACGGAAGTCCAATAGTGCTGTGGTATATATACATCAAAATGTCTTTCTCTCTCTCTTTTTTTTTTTTGGTTTTTTTTCTTTCCTTTTTTCAGAGCTGGGGACCGAACCCAGGGCCTTGCGCTTGCTAGGCAAGCGCTCTACCACTGAGCTAAATCCCCAACCCCTATCTTTTTCTCTTATGTTGGGAAGTGCTCCATTGCACTGGCAATACCACACTCTCTTGGCTGTGTCTCTGCAGGTGGGTACTTGGTTGGACACTCACATCACAGTAAGTCATAGTAGGTGTGAAAGGACAAACACGTCTGTGAGGCTGCAGAAATCAAACTCATGAACTGTGTTCCCATGGAGGCACGAAGAATCTGGTCCCGGCAGCTGGAGCCCCAAGCATTTGTAAGCTACATGATGTGGATGCTGGGGCCCAAACTCCAGTCCTTTGCAAAAACAATATGTACTCTTGACTTCTGAGCTGTCTGACGAGCCTGGTTTCCACTTCATTTTTTTAAAAAGTTAGCCACATAGTGAGTGATGCAGAAGAGTGAGGTGAATATTTTTTATTATCCTCATATAAAACACCTTAACCCTAAAAGTGGAGTCACTATTTGTTTTTACATAAAAAGACATTTAAAAAAAACATAGCCCATTTCTTACAATAGGAAGTCAACCAGAGTGTCTAAAAATAGGAAAAGCTCCAAAGTCTTTTCTCTAAAAGACTGGTTATTATTATTATTATTATTATTATTATTATTATTATTATTATTATTATTTTGTTTCTCTCTGTGTGTGGATATATACAAGCCGTGTGGTTGCAGATACCCTCAGAGGCCAGAAGAGGGCATCAGATCCCTTGGAGCTGGAATACAGGCAGTTGTAAGCGACCTGAAAGCAGGCGCAGGAGGGTCTTAAAAAAGCAGCAAGTGCTTTCAACCACTGAGCTATCTCTCCAACCATATATATATTTGTAAGTACATACTTAAATATATATTTAATATTAAATATATCTATATATTATATAATATAAATATTAACATATATTAAATATATAGCTACTTTAAATACATATTTTAAAGTCTTTTGTCTTAACTTAGAACTTACAGTAAGGAAACATTTAAAATTTGGTAAGTCTCCAGCTTCACTTGAGTTTTTGAGATAATTCTGAGGTAATTCATGATAAAGTCATAAAGCCTTGCCTTATGGGGTTAGCCTGGGCTAGCTTCGATCTCTGGATCCTCCGGCTGTGCCTGCCAAGTGCTGAGATCACAGGCATGTGACACCACGCCTGCCTTACAGGACACGTTCACAAGCTTTTGTGAAGAACTGTGCCTTGAAACTCTTTTGCCGAGTGCAGCAGAGCAAAAGGGAGAGAAATTTTTTGTTTTTTTTAAACAAGAGCCAATTCGGTGATTAACTGAAAGTTTTCCCCTTCCAGGCCACCTACGGTTAGTCATTATTTAATAGGATCGCCCATCCCAAATGGGGGACACGTTTTGAACTTTGAAATGAAAGGGAACACAAGCCCTGGCAGCCTTGTCCTGGAGGGGTGGGGAGAGATCTTCATGGTTTAATTTGTTCCCCGGAGATCATTCGAGCTGTTCATTATCTGGGTTTGAGCCATCCTGGCTTTGCTAGACACACTGGGGCTATACACCTCAAGGTTCCCACCCGGCTTAGTGAGGTGACATGTGCCTGCTCTTATGACCCCCTGAGCATGTGGCTCCCTTCACCTTCCCACGAGGAGCTAATGGCACATCTGTGCTGGCTATTTGAGGATCGCCTCTCGTAACGAACCCCAACTTTTACATTATTGCATCCTGGATCCCTACACTTTTTCCCCCCAAAACACAATCTTTGGCCAGACCCTTGCAAAATCCCCTCAAGCCAGGAGGTGGTGTCCTTTAATCCCAGCCCTTGGGAGGCAGAAGCAGGCAGATCTCTGTGAATTCAGGATGGTCTGCAGAGTGAGTTCCAGGACAGCCAGGGCTACACAGTGAAGCCCTGCCTCGAAAAACAAACCAACACTCCTTTAGTGTGGGTACTAGCTCACTTTACAGATGAAGGAAAAGCTCTTGAAGCGAGGCCTGAAATCCCAATGACTCAGGGGGCTGATGCAAGAAGTCTGCCTTTGAGGGGGCAACGCAGGATGACCTTGTCTCAAAACAAAAGTGTGAAGACTGGATCAGAGACGTAGCTCAGTGGTACAGCACTTGCTTTGCATTGGTGAGGTCGCAGGTACCTTGCTCTTAAGAAAGAAGGAAATGAAAGGACAGGAAGGGCAAGGAAAAGGTACCGAGGACATGGTTCGGGGGTTGAAGCACTTGCCACCGAAGCCTGACGTCCAGAGTTTGGATCCCCAGAAACCCACCTGAATGATTGGTTTCCTGACTGTAATTCCCTCCTCTGAAAGGATATACGGGGGCCCCAGAGCATGCTGGTTAGTGACGAGCCAGGCTAGTGAGCTTTAGGTTTAGTTGAGAGATTTCACCTCAGTGAATGAGGTGGGTTCCTGATATCAACCCCCATCTTGTAAGTGCGCACACGCACAAACCAGAACCCCAGACTGCCCAGTTTCCACTGTGCCCAGAGATTCCTCTGCAGTTCTCTGACAAACTTCACACCCAGGCATAGTGTCTGAGCCACATCTGAGGCCAAAAAGGAGAACTCCAATTCAACCAGTCCTCCAACCCATGGCTGAGCCCGCCTGCCCTTCCTAGAGGCCTCAGCTGTCTTGTTTGGGCTGTTGTTTACACCTCTGTCTTTGCCTCCAGCACTCTATGAGACTACATTTGAGATGACAGATGGGAAGCATCACATTGCCAGTACCTGACCATGCCTGGAACCGTAGCCAAGGGAGTTTTGTTGAACTAAGTGGAAGAAAAAAAAAAAACTAGGTGGGTCCTGACACCCTCCGTAGCCCCATGCTTCCCCTCTGGTTCTGTTGACTGATCCCGCTGAACACGTTACTATCATGCCATGGGCTTTGAAGGCAGCTCTTCTTATGGCCTCTAGTGGTTTCTGTCTTACTAATCATCCACCCATGTAATCCTCCTCTAGAGTGTGAACTGAACCTAGCAATGTGTTTCCAATAAACAGAATATGGCAAAAACAATAGGAGGTCTTTTCTGTGTGAAGCTATACAAGACCAACTTTCATCTTGCCTCTCACATGCTTTCTGACAGAAACCTTACAAGACAGTAGCACAGGGTAACTGGGGTCCAACAGTCTCCTTGGGCATGGATTCTGATAGCAAGCATGTGAAGGACCAAGGCCCTAACGGGAAAATTGGTAGCTTGTTAAACCCCAACAGAGAAGCTCAGAGAGGTTGTCCCAGACTCCCGGTCCTCAGCAACTGTGGGGTGGCAAGCATTGAATTTACTATACCACAGTCAGTGAGGACAAATGTGCCCACTGTGACATCCAAATGGGAATTAAATGGAGTTTGGGAATAGCCATCTGAGAAGGTGCCTGGGGCAAAGCTAATGAGTTTATAACTAAAGGTTCATGTGTAACGTTCACGTGTAGGGGGTAGATAGGCGCAGAACTCACAAACTATACTGCCTTGTTAACCTCCTCACTCGGGGAGGTTTGATTTCCGGCTTCTCCACAGCTGGCTGGGCGGCTTCCACACGGATAGGAATGGGGCTTCTAGAGACAAAGGAAAAAAAAAAAGCATTTTTTTAAAGGTTGGTGTTTGTGAATTAGCCTTCTGAACTGCTTCTCAGGTAATCAGCTTCCTGATCCTGATGGTCAAGAAATCTGACTGTGCTTGACTTAGTAGTGTTTTTACTTAATAACTGAAATTACATTACAAATGCAGAAAAGTCCAAAATCAAATAAACAAGCAAGCATTATAGACACCGGAATAGAGTAGGGAACTAAATATAACCAGGTAAGGTACCAGATAAAATTGCCTTGCCTCAAAAGCTCCCTACCTCAATATGAGGGTTTGGTTCATAGCTTAGTCTTGCTGTGAAATAGAGAAAAACCCTTAAGTAACCCAGCTTTGGTTCCCAATAACTTGGTAGCTCACAATAGCTATGGCTATAGAACATGGTGAAGCCATATACTATATATCAGGCAGTATATGTATTTTATGTATATTGTTATAAATTTATATACTGAGATTATATATGTAAAGTGAAAATGTATAATCGAAAGAACTTTAGGACTCTCCCTAAAATATTCTAATACTATATACATGAGATGTTTTAAAAAGAGAGAGACATGGCTCAGTGGTTAAGACTGCTTGCTGCTTTTCCAAGGGACCTGAGTTCGATTCCCAGCACCTATGCTAGGTGTCTTTTTTTTTTTTCTTTTCTATTTTTCGGAGCTGGGGACCGAACCCAGGGCCTTGCGATTGCTAGGCAAGCGCTCTACCACTGAGCTAAATCCCTAACCCTATGCTAGGTGTCTTAAGACTACTAATAATGCCTCCAGGGTATCCGATGCCCTCTTCCAGCCTCTGGGGGCACCTATGCACAGGTACACACACACACACACACACACACACACACAAATAAAAATAAAAATGTTAAGTTTCAAACCTGGGGCACAGATGCCTGTTTAACATATCACAGCAGGCCTGACTACCAGGTTCTTCCAGCAACCGTCAGACCCTGTTACAAGGTATAGCTGGCACACCCCACTCTTAACTTTGAACTCTCCAGCCCAGGGGCCTGGACTCCTTTCCTTATGTAACCCAACCATTTTGTATATCTGTTTTCTCTGTACCTTTGGCCTCCTGGCTGAGGTACCTACCCACCTCCCCAACTCCTCACATGGCCTTGCTCAAGATCATGTTCACTCTGGGTTCTCCAAGATGTCCCTGCCCCTGGCTGTGCTCTCCTGCACGTCTACAATAAACTTTCTCCCTGGCTGCAGTCATAGCTAGGAGCAGTCATATCCATTCTTTTCCTTTTTATTCACCCCCCTTTTTTTATTAAAAAAGATATTAAATTTTCCTTTTATTTTTTCTCAGTCATTTATGGCAATCCAATGGCTTTATTTAAAACTGATTTTTTTAATTATCATTTTTAAATTTTATTCTGTGTGTGTGTGCGTGTGTGCATACAGAGGCTGGAGAGCAGACGGCATGCAGGAGTCCGTTCTCCTGCCCTGTGCATCTGAGAGCTAAAAGCTCATTAGCCTTGAGGGTGGGACTCACTTAAGTCATTTCACCAGCCCCAAAACAGTGACTTTACAAAAAAATCTTTAATATATTTTTATGGTCATAGCTAATTTCATATTTTAAAAAAATACCAGTAACTACTGCCTAATACCAGAGAGACCCTGAGACCAGTTGAGGCCCTGAGCAAGAGGCCCTGACAGATCACCAGACGCTTTTGCACTTCCATTTTCTCTTCTATTATGTGGAGAGTGTGCAGTTGGTCCTTAGCAAATGCTTGTTGAATAGACACAGAAAAGAATGAATGAGGAAACTGAGTCAGTATGTTGGATTCGTGGTTCTCTCAGGCCAGAACTCCCTGAAATGACCCCATCTCCTAGGGTTCTCTGTTTCGTGCAAGCAAGACCACACCAATGGGAGAGACAGCAGATGTCTAGCTGAATGCAGGGTACCATCCCCACCACCCTGACATTGAAGGGGCCCCAGCAGAAGGGCAAGGGGTAGGAAGTGACCTGACAGGAGGGACCTCAGGCTGAGTTTATTCTAAAGGCAATGACAGTCACTAAAGGGTTTAGTCTCGGGAGGGTCCTTAGACTAAAGGTCTTTCCTGCAGAAAGGTCCTCAGAGCCATGAAGAGTGTATTAGTGGGAGAGCCAGGGTATTAATGATCTGGAATAAGAGGCAAGGAAGGGTGGGGAAGGGCTGGGAGTAAGGTCCTGAATGGATTTTTTGAGATAATACTGAAACTCGAATGGATGGGTTGTGATAACCAATCAGGTGAGGGGATGAGGTGGGTGGGTGGGAAAAAGGGGAGGAACTAGATAATGCTGCCCTCCAAGACTGGAGACAGATGGAGGAAGGATGGTGGGCAGAGTGGAAAGGGGCTTTTGTTTGTTTTGCCTTTTCCAGTGCCGGGGATGGAACTCGAGCCCATGTACATGTTATAAAAGTACTCTCCAGCTGAGCTAGACCCCAACCTGAATTAAGTCCCTGTAATGTCCAGGAGGGACCCAGATAGGCTGTCATTAAGACAACAGAGATACCCTAGCCTCTGCTTTGAGCACTGGATATAACAATTCCCTAGGGCACCCAGACATTCACTAAGATGCTTTTTTTCTGCCCCTTCTATTCCCACTCCCATCCATCCACCCACAGGTTCTCAAGGACTGAGGAGGGACTCAGGAGTCTAGTTTTACGTGGTTGGGGATTAAACCCGGGGCCTTTAGCATGCTAGGCAGGCTCTCCACTACTGAGTTAACCTCCCCAGCCAGGGCCAGGACCTGTGATTTTCAACGAGACTCTGTTGTACACTTGAGGAAAGCACCCAAGGGAGCACTCTGGGGAGTAGGTGACAGTAGACCACCAAGACGGCAATAAGACTGCCATGGTGACATGCTGTCAGTCATCTGGGCTGAGGTGGGATTCCCCTGGGGCATGGGGTGGGGAGATAGTGGCTGAGAGGGTCAATGAACCCATGTGATTCCAGTTCTGACAAAGCTAAGAACCCAAGGAAGAGCAGTGAGCAGAGGCTGGGAAGGGTCCTCTTTCCTGTATTGTCAACGATGACGCCACTCTGGGGACAGAGGTTGGAGCGTCTTTACTGGAGGGACGTCAAGGTCAGAAACCACTCAAGGAAGCTGGGTTCTACGCTAGCACAGCAGGCAGCAATGTTAAGCCAGGAATAAGCAACAGGAAGTCTTTATATTGGTTTCTTTGGGCCCCTATTCTCTTCTCTTTGTTTTCCCTCCCTGCTTCTGTCATCCAGGTCCCCGCCCCCGCCCCCAGAGAAATCCATCTGACATAATGCACATCACACCATATTGTCTCCCCACTGAAACGAGAAGCAACAGACCTGACATTAGTATCCTGGAGACTCGACTTCTTATTGATATTTACAAATGAGGGCTCCTCTTTTCCAATCTGTTAAAGAAAACAGGTTAGTCGAATGTAAACAGCTTGGCGTGTAAAAAACGCTCCCAGGTCTCCTACATCCCAAGGATTGTAGTGAGAAGGAGGACCACAGAGGTAACTCATCAGGTGTTTAGTCAATCACAAAGTTATTCTGTTTTCACAGCAAACAACAACGACAAAAAAAAAAGTTTTCTTGAGTCATTCCTGCTACTGAGGATTAAGGTGTGAAAACTGAAAATTCAATCATTTGCTTGCAATTTATACCTTTATTGAGAGCACTTGCTATGTGTCAGTTCCTGCCTGAATGTGAAAGGGAACGTGTGGGAAAAGCAGCCCGCAGTTCAATCCCTTCCGGCACTCTGTGTATCAAGAACAAGAATGGGCTACAGGCCCCCGTAGCATTTACAGTGATAGCTTTAAAAGGAACTTGGAATCCTGTACATCCGAGGAGCAGTCCCGGAAGGAATGATGTCATTTGAGTCCCTGAGAATGACAAGGGAGGAAAGGACACCCACACAGCCAGCCGAATAGCATGTATACAGGCAGTCAGCGGGGGAAATGCCCCGCCCACAGCCCTCATGTTCAGCCTCTGCTCTGTACCGATGTTCAGTGATGTCATGGAGACTGGTGTGGACAGCAGTCCGCACACAGATCTGGCCCAGCTCCTGTCAGAGTCTTTTCTGCGGCCAGCAATAAGACAGTACCTCTGGCTTCCTTTCCATACACCTGTGCTCTGCGCCCTGGTCCCCGGAGGGAACTGGTGCTCACCCCCCACCCCCACCCCGCCCCTGGCAGGATGCTGGGCTGCATACAGCAGCTCTCTACACAAACTGTCAAGCCACACTAACCCAGGGATTCCTACAGTCGTTCCCGAGAACACTAGTTCTGTGGAGGAGAGTGGGAGCCATTTACAAAGTGGCCCATGCTATTAGAGGGAATTAAAATACAGCACGCTTTTCCTTGAGAACTTCTCGAACTCTATACGAGGCTAATATGCTGCTTTGGAGGGTGGATGGGTGGGTGGTGTATCCTTTCTACAGTGATGGGTGAGCATGGGCCAGCATTCCTGGTTTTGCTAACCTCGTGGCTTCCTCTCTTCTCCACCGCTTTCAGGGCCTTCCTCTTTATCTGTCTGACCCAGTGCATTTTTCTTTTCTTTGGGTCTATAGCCCCTCCTTTTCCACACCTTCCAAAATGAATTAATTTTGGTGCACATTACATCTTCATTATGGCAGAAGCCTGGATCCTCTACAGCGGCACTCTCTGTACAGCACAAGACCCCTGAGAACATGGCAGACCTTCCCAATATGCATAACATCGACTGCATAGGCTATGAAACATGTGGCGTTTACTCACTTGGTGATAGGACAAACTAGCATACACAGAACTGACAGTGGGAGAGCAGGTAAGACAATCAGATGTGACTGTGACTTGAGATAGCTGAGGTTTACTTATTTATTACACGTGTGTGTGTGTGTGTGTGTGTGTGTGTGTGTGTGCGCGTGCGCGCGCGTGTGTGCACTTGCCCAGTACACACATGGAAGCCAAAGGACGACTTGGGGAGCTGGTCCTCTCTTTCCACCATGTAGTTGTTAGGGATGGAACTCAGATCATCACAGTTGGCACCCAGTGTCTTTGTCCTTTGAGCCACCCAGCCAGCCCTGCAATCACTAAGTTTGAGGTGAGGCGCCAACCTGACTGTCCTATAAAAACTGTCACTGCCATCACCCAGAGCAGTGAGTGTCCCCAATAATTCCCTAATCTTAATCTGTGGTTGTTCCTACCTGTATGCCCTGAGGTAATGCAAGACACTGGTCAGGATCTCCGTGCTATCCTTTAATCTTTTTTTTTTTTTTACTAGTGATTCAGCAATTAATATTAACATTTACATATCATTTTGGCAATCATTTATTTTTGTTAAAAATACATACTTGGTAGATATATAGAAAGTGTAGATGAGCCAAGAGAGGAAAATTTAAAGAAGTCACTGGTGGGTTCACATTGCAGAGGCAACCCCGTGGCTCTCTAGGTGTATTCTTTCTCAACTTAAGATTCTGAATCTTGATAGAAGCTTGTAGAGTGATGTGTCTACTTCATACTCACTAGTGCCAGGTTCCCTCAAGTCATTTCTCTCTCGTGTAGGGTGCAAGTTGTCTAGCACTAGAATTAAGCTTCCTACCATGATAGTATCTTGGCCCATATCTCCCTCTCTCTCTCCTTCTCTAGTTCTCTTCGCCATGAAGGAGGATAACGAGAAGGTGCCTACTTTGCTAACGGACTACATTTTAAAAGGTGAGAGCAGCTACCCTCCTCCCAGAATTGAAGGGTCCTCTCCTCTGAGTTCCTGCCCAAGCTGTAGAGCTTGTGCTGAAACTCTCAGAGCACTCACACCAGGCCGACCGGGCAGCAGTCACACCACATGGTCGTCGTGAGGGCTTTGAGGTAATGGGTGTCACTAGCAGGCCTGAAGGGATTCTGTTACTTCAGGTCACCACTGTGAGTCCTCATGAGGAACAGGACACCAACAAAGGACTTACTGTGGAGAAATCTGGTGGCTCTTGCACCAGGTCCCATTTAGTAGGAAAAACAAAGCCTGAAAATAAGTTAATACTTTCAGTACTTGAGAGGAGAAGGACGCCATGATTAAGTTTGTCTCTTCATAACTTTTTATGAAAGAGAGTACTGCTGGAGACCCAGGGTTCATTCACGCCAGGCAAGCAGTCTTCCACTGAGCCACAGTTGTAGCTTCTTGAACATTTTACTGTGGAAGTCTTCAGTACGGGCAACGGGAAGATCGTTCTTATCTTCCACATTCATTTTTTTTATGTACTATATTCCCTGCATGTTTGGTTACCTTGTGTGTGCCCAAAGAGGCCAGCAGAGGGTGTCAGGTCCCTTGGGACAGGAGTTGCAGATGTGGGTGCTGGGAATTGAACCCAGGTCTTCAGGAAGAGCAGCCAGTGCCTTTAACTCCTGAGCCATGTCTCCAGCCCACTCCAGTCTTATAAAGTCTTTTTTTTTTTTACTTTTTTTTTCAGTTACTACTGTACTTTATTGTGTTCAACCAAATCACCATGTTACAAAAATAGCAAGCTGCCATAATAAAAAAATAAGGCTCCTCTATCCAGCACCAGATAGCATCATTTTACTTTCAAGCCTAGAAATTGCACACTTGTATATAAACCAACCGAAGATGAGGATTGAGAGTTCATCTTGGTGGATTTTTCCTTTGATGAATATGAAGTGTCCTTCCTTATCTTTTTGGATGACTTTTAATTGAAAATTGATTTTATTTGATATTAGAATGGCTACTCCAGCTTGCTTCTTCTGACCATTTGCTTGGAAAGTTGTTTTCCAGCCTTTCACTCTGAGGTAGTGTCTGTCTTTGTCTCTGAGGTGTGTTTCCTGTAGGCAGCAGAATGCAGGGTCCTCGTTGCGTATCCAGTTTGTTAATCTATGTCTTTTTATTGGGGAGTTGAGGCCATTGATGTTGAGAGATATTAAGGAATAGTGATTATTGCTTCCTGTTATATTCATATTTGGATGTGAGGTTATGTTTGTGTGCTTTTCTTCTCTTTGTTTTGTTGCCAAGACGATTAGTTTCTTGCTTCTTCTAGGGTATAGCTTGCCTCCTTATGTTGGGCTTTACCCTTTATTATCCTTTATAGTGCTGGATTTGTAGAAAGATATTGTGTAAATTTGGTTTTGTCATGGAATATCTTGGTTTCTCCATCTATGTTAATTGAGAGTTTTGCAGGATACAGTAACCTGGGCTGGCATTTGTATTCTCTTAGGGTCTGTATGACATCTGTCCAGGATCTTCTGGCCTTCATAGTTTCTGGCGAAAAGTCTGGTGTGATTCTGATAGGTCTGCTTTTATATGTTACTTGACCTTTTTCCCTTACTGCTTTTAATATTCTTTCTTTATTTTGTGCGTTTGGTGTTTTGACAATTATGTGACGGGAGGTGTTTCTTTTCTGGTCCAATCTATTTGGAGTTCTGTAGGCTTCTTGTATGCCTATGGGTATCTCTTTTTTTAGGTTAGGGAAGTTTTCTTCTATGATTTTGTTGAAGATATTTACTGGTCCTTTGAGCTGGGAGTCTTCACTCTCTTCTATACCTATTATCCTTAGGTTTGATCTTCTCATTGAGTCCTGGATTTCCTGTATGTTTTGGACCAGTAGCTTTTTCTGCTTTACATTATCTTTGACAGTTGAGTCAATGATTTCTATGGAATCTTCTGCTCCCGAGATTCTCTCTTCCATCTCTTGTATTCTGTTGGTGAAGCTTGTATCTACAGCTCCTTGTCTTTTCTTTTGATTTTCTATGTCCAGGGTTGTTTCCATGTGTTCTTTCTTGATTGCGTCTATTTCCATTTTTAATTCCTTCAACTGTTTGATTGTGTTTTCCTGGAATTCTTTCAGGGATTTTTGCGATTCCTCTCTGTAGGCTTCTACTTGTTCTCTAAGGGAGTTCTTTATGTCTTTCTTGAAGTCCTCCAGCATCATGATCAAATATGATTTTGAAACTAGATCTTGCTTTTCTGGTGTGTTTGGATATTCAGTGTTTGCTTTGGTGGGAGAATTGGGCTCCGATGATGGCATGTAGTCTTGGTTTCTGTTGCTTGGGTTCCTGCGCTTGCCTCTCGCCATCAGATTATCTCTAGTGTTACTTTGTTCTGCTATTTCTGACAGTGGCTAGACTGTCCTATAAGCCTGTGTGTCAGGAGTGCTGTAGACCTGTTTTCCTGTTTTCTTTCAGCCAGTTATGGGGACAGAGTGTTCTGCTTTTGGGCGTGTAGTTTTTCCTCTCTACAGGTCTTCAGCTGTTCCTGTGGGCCTGTGTCTTGAGTTCACCAGGCAGGTTTCTTGCAGGGGAAAAGTTGGTCCTACCTGTGGTTCCAAGGCTCAAGTTTGCTCGTGGGGTACTGCCTAAGTCCTCTCCGTGGCGGCAGCAACCGGGAAGATCTGCGCCGCTCTTTCCGGGAGCCTCCGTGCACCAGGGTTCCAGATGACGTTTGGTGTTTTCCTCTGGCGTCTGGATGTGCACAGAGTGCAGTCTCTTCTGGTTTCCCAGGCGTGTCTGCCTCTCTGAAGGTTTAGCTCTCCCTCCGCTATCCTTTAATCTTAACAGTTACCTAGGGAGGTGGCTTTTAATTTGTTTTGTTTTGTTCGGTTTCTTTAACTTGTGCATGTGTAACATGTACGGGTGTGTGGTGTCTGTGTGTGAGTGTGTTCAGGTATGCAGGGCTAGAGATAGGAGTCACGGATCCTCCTTACTTACTGTCTACCTTTGAGGGTCTCTTGCTGAACCTGGAGCTAGTGGCTTTTCAACAAGGCCAGTACCTAGCCAGCCCCAGCAAGCCTGCTGCCACCCCAAGCGCTGGGGTGACAGGCAGGGATGGGATCATACTTGTATATGCATGCTAGGATCTGCGTTCCATTCCTCAAGCTTGCAAAGAAAATGTTTTTAACCTCTGAGCTGTCTCTTCAGCCCCTCGAGAGGAAATCTTACTATGTTGTCTCAAGCTGGTCTCTAGCTCTTGAGCTTAGAGACTTTCCTGCATCAGCGTCCCAAGTGCCTGAGACTACAGGTGTACACCACCAGACCTAGCTGATCCCCACGTTCTGGGCAAAACAGCCGAGACCCAGGGAAGTTAATAGATGAGTTTAAGATGGCATTACGAAGATAAAGATCAGGACTCAAACCAGAGCCAGTGGTTCTCAACCTGTGGGTTGTAACCCCCCTTCCTTGGTGGTTAAATGACCCTTTCACAGAGGTCCCATATTAGATATCCTGCATATCGGACATTCACATTGCAATTCATAAGGGTAGCAAAATTACAGTTATGAAGTAGCAACAAATTAATTTTATGGTTGGTGGTGACCCCAACAGGAGAATTTTATTAAAGGGCCGCAGCATTAGGAAGGTTGAGCACCGCAGAACCAGACCAAGGGCTTTCCATCACATAGTCCATACCTCCTGTTTACATCGGCCTCCCAGCGGAAGAAACCCTGTGCTCTTGTCTCTCACCGCATCTTCTGGGAGGATTCAAAGCACACAGATTGTTATGTACGTAGCCAGAGAATGTGTGCTCTTCACAATGTAAGTATGGGTAGGTAGACCCATAAGGACGGTCGATTCTTACCTATTGTTTTAGTGAGCACTTGGACAACTGTAGCGCTGTGTGTGTGTGTGTGTGTGTGTGTGTGTGTGCGCGCGCGCGCGCGCGTGCAGGGACATGCTTGCCACGGTGTATGTGGGAGATCAGAGAACAACTTTAAGGGGCTGGCTCTCTCATTCAACTATATGTGTCCTGGGGACTGAACTGAGCCACTGAGTCATCTTGTCACGCCAACCATAGCTTATTATATGGCAGGGATGGCCAATGGGTTTCTCCCTGGAGGCCACCTGTGACTCGGGCCACTTAGAACCCTCATTTAGGGTGGCAGAAGGAGTGTAGTTAATGGCCATTGTGGTGCCAGTGATATGTGTTCCAGTGCCAGTCGGAGGGTTTATGTGAGTTATCACACTATCCTCTCTTATCTCCAAATTCACCCCTTCTCCTCGGTTCTGGGATGAGAAGCAGCAAACAAATTTCCTCTGCCAACAGGGGGCACTGGAGGGATTTTTGGCTTTACCTACTTCTGGGTTGCCCCAGCCTGGCTTCTCCACAGGAACACCTAAGTCAGGTTACAGTATTGCAGCACCGGGAGATCCTGGGTTGCCCGGTCCATCACAGACCCAGCACCAGAATCCCCGCCCCTTGCCCCAGACTGTGAGACCCTGTCGCTCTGGGCCCTTAGTGTGTGACCAGGCCACATGTAACTCATGAAGTTACATACAAGAGCAGGCCATGGGGACCTGAACTCAGGAGTGTGTTTCACCTGTGTGGATTCTTCCTCCTGGCACACACATACACGTTCGAGCAACCTTTGCTCCCTGTGCTCTTGTGATGCAAAGTACTTCCAGAGCTGCCACCTCCGGGTCCCCGGAGTAGTGAGTCAAGTGTAGTTCAGGGAGAAGGTTAGACGTGCGGATCACTAGCCCCCACACTGACTTCCTGAACCCTCTCTGCTGGGGCCCTTATGCAACTAGCACGTAAGAACCACCATCTCTCACTTCCCCCTCTCCCATTCGCAAGCATGAATAATAACCACAGCTGTCAGTAATTCTCTGCATTAAGACCCAGGCTTCCTCGAGCCAGTGAGACAGCTCAGCATGTAAAAGTGCCTGACTGATGCCAAGGCTGACAGCCAGAGTCCGATCCGCAGGACCCACAGGGCAAAAAGAAAGAACTGACTCCTGAAAGTGGTCCTCTGTCCTCCACAAGCAGCCCATGGCATGAGCCCCTGCACCCCTCCTAACAAAGAGATAAAATGTAACTGCAATAATAATAACAACAACAACAACAACAACATCCAGGCTCTTATACCAAGAAGTGGCTCCTATCTCTATACTAAACCTTGATGTGGCTGCGTCACTGTTCCCCTGTGTGGCACTGAGGAAACCCTGTAACATGAGATTGAAGGAGCATTCACCCCTCATACCTGGGCATTCACACGAGAGGCATTCTCTAGCTGTGCTTTCAAAATGTTACATTTCACATGATCTGCCACCGGCGAAGGCAGCAGCGGGGTCTGAAGGGTCTTCTCGGAAACTTTCTTTTCCTCGGCCTGAGATAAAGCAAAATCCAGGTGACACATGTCAAGCAAACAGAAAAGAAAATTCATGACAACTTCCACCAACAACCACGACAACAAGTAACACAAGGGTCTGAGTGTGTGTGTGTGTGTGTGTGTGTGTGTGTGTGTGTGCACCCTGATAAAACTTGTAATGCAGAGGCTTCCCACATATCACCCCACTTTCTAGTGAGACACATCAGGTAAAGGTTTAAGAAAGGAAGGGACCCCTTTAAACTCAGTTAACAGGAATCAGCGACAGAAGCGACAGCTTCTCTTCCCCCAGCCCAGCCTTGAGCTATTCCCTCCATGCCACCTCAGAGATGGGAAGACGTGCCAGTAATTAGCAAGATCAAGAAAAAGAACACGAAATACTTGCTGATATTTGTTCAGTAAACCTTGCTGGAAACCATGACTCTCGATGAGGAATTTGTATCTGTTATTTCATTAATGAATTTAATGCATATGCAGCAGATGAGAGCCAGGGCCTCATGCTCTATCGTGGAGCCACACTCCCAGACCCTGGATCACACTGGACTTCAGGAGTTTGGCACTAATTTCACAATTCCTACCATCTCCTAAGTATTAAGTGACTATGTTCCTAAAGTTCATGTGACTTGGTTAAGGTAGATAACCCTAGGAATACATATATTTGAATCATGTTCAAAGGAAAACATCTTTAAAATCAAAGGCTTTGTCACTATAGTAGACATGGTATTGACATGGTGATTAAAATAAAAGTTATTCATCTCTACCTGTAGCCCTGAAATGATCTTAGATGGTATATGTGCCACTTTGGGGAGATAATGTCTAACTGTCCACCATACTGTAGGTTATGGTTATCGCAGGTCCCAAAACAATATAGTGCTTGACCCAGACTTGATGTCCAATAAATACTCCCTATAGACGATTATGGTGACACCCACTAATTATCAGAAGAGATATGAGCACAAGACCTCATGATTGCTAATGGAAATTCAGTAGTATCAGGAGGTAGTGTGGCTGGTCAGCCACCATGTACAAAAGCAAGAAGGAAGTGTTCTAAAATCCTCATCTTCCCTAAGTTCTGGAACTGTTATTCACCAGATCAAAGGCCCCACTGAGGTTAAGCATGGTGGCACTTCTCTACTACCCCAACGTTCAGGAGGGGGATGCAGAAAAAGGGTAGGTTCAAGATGAGTCTGGCCCACATACTGAGAAAAAGCAAGAATCCCATTGACCATCTTAGTATCCATTACAGGAATATCATGAAAGCCATAGAAGTGCAGGGCATGTGGCTAGATTATCCAGTCTCCCCAAGGGAATGAAGAAGGACGTCTGGGAGAGAAGCAGACTCCAGCCATGCCACTTAGTACCAAACAGACAAAGGCAAGTGTTCTGAAGTAAAATGTCAGTCCTTTCTCTCTAGGGTAGCATCAAAAATAGATGATGACGACAATGATCTTGGTAATGACCATGATGATGTTGGTGACAACCTCAATAACAGTGATGATAATAACGATGGCGGTGGTGGTGATGATGAGGACCAGGATCATAATAACCGTGATGATTAAGAAAAACGCCAGTAGCTGACATGTTCAAGAGCTGTCACTGGCCACATATTTCATGGGCATGACTCACTGGAGGCCCACTTGTCCAGGCTATTTGGAGCTAGATATCTTTTTACATATTTTTTTAAGTTTTCATTTATTCCTTTAGTGTGTGTGTGTGTGTGTGTGAGAGAGAGAGAGAGAGAGAGAGAGAGAGAGAGAGAGAGAGAGAGAGAGAGAGAGAAGGGAAGGGAAGGGAAGGGAAGGGAAGGGAAGGGAAGAGAAGAGAAGAGAAGAGAAGAGAAGAGAAGAGAAGAGAAGAGAAGAGAAGAGAAGAGAAGAGAAGAGGTGTGTAGCAAACCAGAGGACAACATTGGAGAGTCAGTTCTCTCCTTCTGCAAGTGGGCCCCGTGTATGAATGTGGGCTTAGCAGCCATGTCTTCCCCACTCAGGCATCTTTAAGTCACTTCTGCCGGCTTATCTTGCTGGTGCCTTCATTATCTTCACGTTAGCAGAAGGCAGACAACCGTGGGCTGCCGATGCAGCTTGGTGGAGCACAAGGTTCAATTCCAAGCTCTCTTCCATCACAAGGGGAAGAGTTGCACGATGAGAAGAGAAAGCAGTATATCATTTACCGGGGTTTGTAGAGGAGAAAAAATACACAAAGCAGGGCCATGGGAAGCCACTTGCCTGGGGTCACATAGAGGGAGGCAGATTCTGATGGAGTCCAAATCCAGAACTCCCAACCACTCAACCACGCTAGCCTCTCTGCTGCCATCTCCTCCTTCATAAGAACTTTAAGATGCTCAATGAGAGAGAGAGAGAGAGAGAGAGAGAGAGAGAGAGAGAGAGAGAGAGAGAGAGAGAGAGAGAGAATGAATTATGAATGGCTTTCTCAGAAAATACAGCAAGCTCTGCCTGGGATGGAAGAAGGGTAGCAAGAGTAAGCCACCATGCTGGACCTCAAAAAATGGCATATCTGGCTGGACTCAGGGTTATTCCTCCTTTAGGAAGATAAGTAACTTACCTATTACTTATTATCTGGAAACGTAAGTTTTACAGTGTAGGTTTCGGGTAATTTACTTTGTGCTTATAAATCCAGTCACATTAATTATTTCATACTTGAGGTTTTCTCCATAGATAATGTTAAAGAGTTCATTTGTAGTTGGTTTTAATTTAGGGAGTGGCATTTGGCGAGCGGGAACTTAATTAGTTAGGATCCCATTGGAGGGTTTTGACAGTGATTTACAGGGAAGTGTTTATACCAACAACAATGAAGACCTACTTCACATGATGGCGTGCTGCTAAAACAAGGATTCAGCACTGACTTCCCCCTTAAGTTTAGCCACTCTAACCCGCTGTTAGGACAGACAATTCAAGCTGGCTTGCTCCTGTCCCGGCTGGACAAAGCAGTACAGCCCGGTACTGCTCAGCTACATGAATGACCTCCATTGAAGACCAATACAAAAATCTGTAAACTCCTGCATCTTTGTGTGCCTTTTGTTTAAAAGGCACCTCTATTAGCACTGGGTGGGGACTGTCTCACAGGTATGAGGACCTGAATTTGGATTCCCAGAAGCTACATAAAAAGCAGGCAGAGCAGGCCAGGGCAGGGCAGGGAGGGTTTGTTATCTCACTAATGACAAGACAGGAGGTGGAGTATAAGACGTCATACAGGTGAAGGCAGGTACAAGACAGAACAAGGCCTATCATTGGATGAGAAGGAAGGATGGGCAGGAGAAAAGTTTTAGAGGAGGAGGAGACTAAAGGAGGCAGGAGAAGCAGTGGAGAGAACATGGAGGCTGATGTTAAGGTTCCTCTCTGCACATTTACAGGTTGTTATGAATATTCTTAAGGGATGGGTGTGTATGGGCTTTGTATGTCTAGGTGGGCAATTATATCTTATCAATTGGACCAGAGGTTCTCGTGTTGTGTGTTCTTTCATGTGGCGATTTAAGTTCAAGAGAGTATGTCATGGGTGGTGACACTGGGCCGCTAAGGAATTGGGATGTGTGTTTCTGGCATGGTGGCAACCTGCCTTAGGAACTAGATGTGTAGAGAGATTGTTGCCAGGCTCAGAGAGAAGCCATCGGCAGTGTGGTATGGGATGGAGCAGCGAGGGTGAGAGACTTTGCTGACTGAGATGACAATATCTACCAGATATCTTGGGGCACTGCGGTGCCGGACTGGTGCAGGATAAAGACAGCATTTTTTTTTATAATTTTACAGCAACAGTGGAGAGCCACAGTTCTCTGGAAGCCCACAGGACCCATCAGCCTGGCCTATGGAGTGAAATCCAGGCCAGTGAGAGATCTAGTCACCAATAAAGGTGGAAGGTGCCTGAGTTCCAACACACATTCCCACATTCATACATCCATACCCACACATGCATGCACCTTACACTCTCATGACTGCACACACACACACACACACACACACACACACACACACACACACACACACACACCACACACAAAGTTGTCTCCAAGGGAGATTTCAAGACCACAGTTCCAGCTCAGAGCACGGCTCCAGCATTGCTATGCTGTCTGGTTTTGTTTTTGTTTTATTTGTTTGGTTTTTTTGTTGTTGTTGTTTGGTTTGTTTTTTCAAGACAGTTTCTTTGTGTAGCTCTGGCTGTCCTGGAACTCACTTTGTAGACCAGGCTAGCCTTAAACTTAGAGAGATCCACTGCCTCTGCCTCCTGAGTGCTGGGATTAAAGGTGTTCCGCACCACCACCAGGTGCACTGTCTGTTTTTCAGAACCGCAATGTTTTAAGTTTGAACTGTGGAAAGAGACTGTGTCATCCAACATGGCATTAACAACTCAACATACAAATCAAAGACAACGGGGTATTGTTATTAGACAATAGGCCATCTATTTGGGAATGTCCTCTTGGGATAAGGAAGCAGTCGGATGTGTATATAAATTGTTGATAGAGACAATTAACACATGGGAAATCCGAGGAGCCTGAAATCCCCACTGTTGTTTGGGGACCACTTGGAAATAGGGAGTGAAAATCACTACATTAAGAACAGGAAGTTACAGAAACCATGGATGAATCAGAGGTGGATATATCCTTAAGGTGTGAAAAAAAAAATCGTTCAAGCTAGTGGCTCCCATTCGAGGTGTCATGCTTTACTGAGGCGATCTATGGTGAGAAACAGTTTACTTTTAAAATATATGATTACATTTATTTATTTATTTATTTATTTATTTATTTATTTATTTATTTATTTATGTGTACAGGTGTAACCGTGTGAGGTCAGGGGATAACTTGTACAAGCCAGTTCTCTCCTTTTTTCATGTGAAAGCGAAGGATAAGAGTGTAAGAGGATAAGAGTAGGTGTAAGAGTCTTTAGCCGCTAAGCCAGCTCACTGGCCCAAGAAAGGTTTCTTAACAACAGGAGCACGAACACACACACACACACACACACACACACACACACACACACACACACACACAGAGGCGCCTGCTGTGGGGCAGCACACTCCATGCAGAGCTGGCCTGGCACCTTGTTTATGTTGATGTGCAGGGCAGGCCAGGGTCCCGCTGCCTTCACGGTGTCCAGCTCCAGTTTCTTCAGATGGGCAGCTGCTTCGCTGTACAGGGCAGGTGCTCCGGGGCTCAGTTCTAGAATGTGGCAGGGAAAGGACAAAGTAAGAGTTCAAAGTCAGACAGATACAGGTTCAGAGACCCCTCGGGAAGCTGACTCCCGAATCCTTTTCTGCCTTTCCAGCTTCTGCAGTTCCGGAACATGTGAGGCTGAGGTTTCATAACCTTACTCCCATAGATAGGAGTTGGGAGGCCCTGGGCGTGATGTTTGACCCCTCTGGGCTGCTAAGCCATTTAGAAATGAAAATAGAAATCACTTATCTTGCAGGGTTTCTGGAGTATTAAGTGAGATTATTCTTACAAAAGGACTCAAATGTGGAAAGGTCCTTTACATGCTGAAAAGACAGATGTCCAGGCTGCAAGGCATGGCAAGGTGGCTCGGAGAGTCATATTATGT
Source organism: Rattus norvegicus (assembly GCF_021556685.1). Classification (NCBI taxonomy): domain Eukaryota; kingdom Metazoa; phylum Chordata; class Mammalia; order Rodentia; family Muridae; genus Rattus; species Rattus norvegicus. The sequence continues at coordinate 76,937,905 of NC_141538.1, forward strand.
CTCTAAAAACCCAAGCCGTTGGCTTTTTGTAGTGTGTTGCATCTGTTTGCCACCACGCCCCCATCCCTAGCTCGGATTTATTACAAATACATTAAACATTCACTAAATATTAAATATTCATTATCCAGTAAAGCTTGTGCTTTACCACTTGTTAACAACTGGCATCTGGGGAGTGGAAATAAACAAATAAGATATGATTCTAGTGCAAGTGGAGGGAAGACATTTCACATAAAAAGCACTGAGAGCTTAAGATATCCTCAACCCCGGCTGGGGGTGCAGGAAGCATGCAGGGATGCCACGTGAGCTGGCTGCCGGGGCACGTGGGGTCTCACTAGGGCTGAGGAAAAGCCTTCCAAGTGGAGGGACAGCACACACAAACTCGGGGCTGGGACTGCGAGGTTCTTTGTGAAAGGACAGAGGTTCCGAGCAGCTGGAGTGTGGGAAGGATGGGGAGGCTAGGACCACAGGGGGAGGCTTTGGAGGTCTGTCCGGTGACCACGCTCTTGTGTGGACTTATGGGGGGCCAGGAGGAACAGAAGGTCTTAACACTGACAGTGGTAGTTTCTCTATGGGGAATGCACAACAGGAAGGATACTATTAGGAGGCCACACCAGTCACCTCTACGCGAATGGATGAGGTGAACAAGGGCCAGGATAGCCTGGCCACCGTATGGATTCTTCTTCCTAACTGGACTAAGGGTTCCCATCTTTCTTCCATCTAGCTAACCTCAAAAGGTTCTTACGGTGTGAGGATGAGGCTGAGTTGCTCAGTCTATCCGGACAGCTCACAGCTGCATGCAGGGTTAGGCTAGAAGGTTCCTGGACACTCACTGCACACCCTCTTTCCTGCTCACAGAGGGACCAAAACCCGGAGAGCATCCTCAGCTGCTCAGTGGGAACCCCAGCGTCCCGACCTCTGACCTGCCCTGTCTCAGTGCTCCTGAAGGGAGTAAGGAAGAGGACCCATAAAAGTAGGAAACGGGCCCCTCGGGCAGATGTGGGGCAGGGGCTGGGTGACGGTCGGCCAACAGAAATTCTATTTGAAAAATGTCATTGTGAAACACAACACTGAGTGCTAGTCAAAAATAAACAGATGTAGGCAAGCAGTAAGATAACGATAAAAATGAAAAATAAGGTTATATCTGGCGGTGGTACAGCCTTTAATCCCACCATTTAGGGAGCCATGGGCAGGGAGATCTTTGTGAGTTTATTGTCAGCCTGGTCCACATAGTGAGAAAGAGAAAAAGAGAGAAAAAGAGCTAATTCTTTGCCTCGGTATATCAAAGATAAATCCCTAAAAGAGATTAAAGGTGAGTTAGGAAATGATATAACATTCAAGATGCAAGCCCGTTCTTACAGAGTGGGCAGGGACCTGATGAGTCGTACTGCCAAGCACAGGTCTGACTGCTTACTTACTAGCAACGTCTACAGGATAGACAACACCACAGGCTCACTGGACACCTGACACCTCTCTGCCGTTAGAAGTCGGTATCCCAAAAGGACAGCAGTGAGTTTACTGTGACCAAGGCAGGAACCCTAGCCACCATCTGACTCCCTCCCCCACCCCTCTTTTTCACTGCTGGAGCCCAGGAGCCTGCACTAAGCGCTGCAAGGGCAGAAGTCTAAGCTAGGAGGCAGGAAGGAACGGCCATTTGTAACAATGTGGAAGCAGGAAACCACCCAGTCCAGATCACCCTGCCTCCAGGCACCAGTCTCTAAAAGCAAACTGCCCAAATCCAGTAGCCATGGCAACAGACCCCCTTCTGTCCCTGACTGGCCATCTGCAACCCACCCTACTCCCTCTACACACTCACTGGTGAGGGCCTTGCTGGAGTTCGGGGACCTCAGCGGCGCCTCCTTATTCTCCAGGGTCAGAGAAAGGCCGTAGTTGGAGTGGTGCTGGTGCTGATGGTGGTGTCTCCCCGAAGCTTTGGGAGCAAATGGCGTGCCCCCGTTCTCCTCGAGGCCGAAAGGCAGCCTTTCTGTGGGGCTGAGCGCTGGGGACGGGAGCGGGTAGCTGGGGCAGACAACGAAGTCAGGGTTTAGAACAACACAACAATTTGCTAAACCCTCAAACCCCAAGACCACGAGGCTCAAAAGATCCCTACTTAAAATAGGGAGTTGGGCCAAACGGTGTGCAAAGAAAATGAACAAAAGTGGGAATTTGTATACGTTAGTGATCTGACATCTTGAATCTTTAAAATGTCTTCACTTTGAAATAGAATAAAATAGCTTGCATTTTAAAAACTAATTTTTCAGGGCTAGAGAGATGCTTCAGTGGTTAAGAGCACTGGCTACTCTTCTAAAGGACCTGGGTTCCTAGCACCCACATGGCAGCTCACAAGCATCTGTAACTCCAGTTCCGCAGGGTCTGATGCCCTCTTCTAGTCTCTACAGACACTGCATGCACATGATGGACACATTGGCAAAAACACTCATACACATAAAAATAATTTTTTTTAAAAAATAAGGTATCGTCTAAATGCAAGGTGGAAGAAAGAAAAACATTACATAATGCTTAAATTAGCCTATGCTATAAACCAGAGTCTTTCCCCTTCCACATGCAGAAAGTCATCCCCATGTGCCTCCTCTGATATTTCTTCTCAGGGGTAGCCTTTTCAGGCATGCCCAACCAGAATCTCCCACAATCCTGTTAAGGGGGATTTGGTCTAAATGAATTCACATGCCCCTAACTTTTAACACCCAAGAGAGAAGCTCTCTTTCCAGGCTGCTCACAAGTGCCCACAATTCTAGCTCAGAGGGCCCACAGCCCTCTTCTGGCCTCCTTGGGTACTGCACTCATGTGCATAGACCCACAAGGTTAAACAATGAAACCTTTTTAAAAAATTATTTCTCTTGGTAGTGCTTATATTAAACCAAGTATATTAATATAATGCCTTGGCATACTTCCTTCAGCTAAATGTTTTTTTTCCTGAATATAAAAGAAATGAAAGCATTTTTATGGATTCACAAAGTACTGTCGTACCAGAGCACCATGTTGTAAGTAGGTCAGTTCTGGCTGTCAGGGTGTAAATAGAAGTTTCTTGTGACCATCTTCCCAGACATAAAGTAGGTATATCCCTGGCAAAGCATAGAGGGAGAGAAGACCCTACAGCTAAATCTTTCAATAAGGTTCACAGGATGGATTGATTTGTTGAATGATTGGTTGATTGATTAATTGAGGTAGTTCGGTTTCTCTCATTTATAAGTCATGCAGTCTAACCCAGTACTCATTTATTGTTTTTGTGGGAGAGAGTAGACAGCTGTGGAATTTAAGATGCATGGATAGTCAGAGCCATTACAGGTTTAAGAAACAGTATGGCCAGGGCTGGCGAGATGGCTCAGTGGTTAAGAGCACTGACTGCTCTTCCAGAGGTCCTGAGTTCAATCCCCAGCAACCACATGGTGGCTCACAACCATCTGTAAGGGCATCCAATTCCCTTTTCTGATGTATCTGAAGAGAACAACAGTGTACTCGCATATATAAAATAAATAAATCTTAAAAAAAAGAAAGAAACAGTATGGCCAAGGTTGGGTGAGCAGGGAGGGCAGAGTATACGGAGAGAAGGGAGTGGAGGGGAGCAAGCAGCAGGAAGCGCAGTTCAAATGATGAGCTGGACTGGTTTGACGGGTGAAGCATTCAGGATTATCATCTGAGCAACAGGGGGCTGTGGGAAGGGTTTGAGCTGGCCCCTGGGATGCTCCTGACAGTGTGAGCATGGCTTGGGGACACTGTGATAAGGAGGTGGGAATGGGTCTGGGTAGTCCATAAACAAAGGTGTGCTTGCCACCACTGGTGCAGGAGCTGGGCCCTTCAGCCACCCTGGCTGCTTTGTGGAGACCCGCTCAAGGGTACTCCTACAGTGTGTACACCCGGAGCAGAGGTTCTCAACCTGTGGGTCACAACCCCCTCACAGAGTTCGCCTAACACCACCAGAAAACATAGATATTTACATTACAATTACAGTTTTAGAAAGCAGCAAAATTACAGTAATGAAATAGCAACAAATGATTTTATTGTTGGGGGTCACCACAACATGAAGAACTGTATTAATGGGTCATAGCATTAGAGAATCACTGACCTGGAGGAAGTGGAAGCTGGCATGATTTTGACCTCTAGAGGTCTCCACTCTTACCTCTTCCCCTTAGAAACAGTTTATGCTACCTACCTTCCTACAGGGGCATTAAAAAAGCACACCAAGTTGGAGCTGAAAGCTCTCTTTCCTGGGCCCAGCCACAGCCCTGCAGGGCACCCTTGACCAGTGTTCTATAGAAAATGTGGGGCAGCAACTGCTGAACTTTTCCAAAGCTAAGAAGGGGTGTGGCCAGGATTTGTACATCTGCAGGTTGCAAAGCCCACTGACATTCTTTCCCATCCTTAAATGTACTGAAGATATTTGCCTTGTAGGGGGTGAGGTGGGGCCCTCAGAAGAGCAGCAGTCCTTTTGCTGGTGATGGCTTCTCAGTCTGAGGCTGTCCTTCCTCTACCCTGATCCTCACTTCTAGCCTGCTCAGAGTCTGAGTGGCATAAGGTTGTCCAGTCACAAGGACAGATCAGTGAGGAGGTGAGAGAGACAGAGACAGGAGAGAGCCACTGGCTGGATGCAAGAAGAGATCATGGAGACATGGAGGGGCAAGGAAATGGCAGGCAACTGGTACCTTGGCTGAGAAAGAAGGGAGGTGGGGAGAAAGGGAGGATCTGATGAGTTTCAAATGTTCGCAGTGAGTATGGGAACGAGCACCCGAAGGGAAACACAGCCAAGAGCAGGGAGCTGGCATGCCATCAGGCCTGGAAGAGGAGTTGGAGAGCTTTGAGGAATAGTTCCTGAAATATGGCAAACAGACACCATGTCAGATGCCAGGTCCATCTTCACCCTCTGCCCAGAGCATAAGAATTCTGAGGTTGGGCCCAGCTCAGGGAGAAAGTGCTCCCTGATTGGTTGAGTAATGCCTGTCGCAGGCTTCATAGTGGTATCACAAATTTGTCTCTACATGTACAAAGAATGCACTATTTTACTTCAAAAAAAAAAAAAAGAAAGAAAAGAAAAACCCCCAGCATGAAGAGTATAATGGTAGAAATAAATCAACAAACAAACCAAACCCCACAAAAACAGAAAGCCCCCATCTACATGCCACAAATGAGAAGTCATATAATAACATGTCAAATAAAATACACATTTGTGATCTCTTTTACAGCCACCTAAGGGGTAGGAGTGGGTTAAGAAGACAAATTACCTTGGCTAGAGCAAGGAATCTGATGCAGCTAAGCAGCTAAGGGTCCTAGGAAAAATAACTGTTCCTATTGTGGAGCAATTCCCTCTGATAATAAGACCCAGGAAGAAAACAACTTACAAGTCTCAGCAAGTTCCTGAAACATAACAGGATCACAAGGTTCCTCTCTCCCTAAGGTTAAAGCAGCAAGGACTGTTGAGGAAAGGAAATGCTCCAGCCTACTGTGCTGCCTGTAAGTCATTTGGAGAGCCCCAAAGTTCCAGCTTTTGTGAGCTGTTGCCCCTGCTAAGGTGAGCTTCCAGTGATGCCTTTGAGTCATCTGAGCTCCTATAAGTAACTCCAAATAATTCATTGGTTCACCAAGTTGGACTTTGGTGGTGTTTGTTACTTTAGTCTGTTGTTGGATCTCTATATGGGTGGGTAGACATTTGTTCACATCTCTTCAGGAACAATGTCACAGTGGAATGTGTTGGGAGCATTCTCTGGTCGCACACAGGGACCATCCTGAAGATGCAAACATGGAGTTTTGCTGGGTTATGGATCTGTTAAGGATGTTAAGGAGATTTCTCAAGGCCTCATTCATGTTCATGGGTCATCCTTGCAGGATTCTTGAAAGCAACATTAACACAGACTTTGAGGTTGTGTATCTGCCCTGTTGACCTCAGCAAAGTCAGACTCACAGTATAAGGACCAAAAAAAAAAAAAAAAAAAAACCAAAAACAAAAACAAAAACAAAAAAAAAAAAAACCCAAACCAAAACAAAAAAACCCAAACCATGCAGCAATACACCAACCTTAGTGACATTAGCTAAGGGTCAGGATACTAGGCCAGCTCCATGCTTACTGCCACTAGAGACTGAGGCTCATGGGATATTTGAAATTCTGCAAAGTCACAGTACTTCTAGACTCTACCACCAGAATTGTTACAGGGACAGGGCAAGAAAAGGGGGAAGCTGAACTTGGGGCTTTCTCTTGAGAAGAAGGCCATGTGAGAGTGCTCTTGAGAAGCTAGTCATAACCTTTGCAGTGTAGGCAAGTTTTCGGTGACATGAGCCTGGGGGATCTAAGTTGGGATAAGAAATCACAGAATCTTATAATGGAGCCCTCAGCTATCCTCTGGCTCTATAGGTTTAAACTCAGGCTGGATGTTAAGGTCACTAGGAAAACCCTTATACTCTACTGAAGGGAATGTAAGATGGTTCATTCAGTTTGCAAAAACAGCCTGGTGGAGCCTTGAAGAAGAGTTAGAGATATCATTACATGGTCCAGCAATTCACACCAAGGGAAAGAAAAGATCCATGAAAAATGTGTGCCTGAATGCTTATTAACAGTATTATTCATAACCACACAAAAGATGGAAACAACCGAGTTCATCGATTAACAGTCAAAATGTGGTATATCAATACAATGGAAAGTTACTAAGCCATCAAAAAAGCACTGAACTACAAACTCAAGTTACAATTTAAATAAACCTTGGAAACATTATGCTATCTGGAAGATGACGGACATCAGAGGCAACATATGTGATTCTTCTTACAGGGCATGGGTAGAACAGACAAATGGTGGGGGGGGAGTTAGGAGTAGGAAGGGTGAGAGGAATCAGGATTGAAAGACTATTGTTACTGAGTTTCTTGTGGAGGAATAAAATGTTCCTAAAATAGCAAAATCCACAACCAGACAACTTCATGAATATAACTAACTGTATATTTTGCTGAACTGTACATTATGTGAGGCAGATCCCAGGAAAGCTGGAGATCTTTAGAAATAGGAATGTCAGCTCTCCTCTAGACATGGTCACCTAGCTCTAAATCCTGCAGCCAGCTCATTTTGCATATGGGCTCACCATGGGAAGGGAGGTGAGCAGGTCACACAGCCGGAGACCAGCAGCTGAGTCCGGGACACCATCCAGGCCTCCCACCTTTCCACTCGGTGCCCAAAGGGCTGCCCATCTGCTGTGTCTTCCCATCTGCTCGGCTTCTATTTAAGGCAGCATGAGTACTCATCAGGAAAATCCAAGTCCTTCTCAGAAGCCTCTGGCTGAGACAGACACCCGCAGGTTCTCTACCATCCAGTAAGCCATATGTACTTGTGTCCCAGCTGTACTGGAAGAAGGGTTGGTCCATGGAGACCAGGAAAAGCTTCAGTGTACTCAATAAATAGCCTGGGACCAGCTCTGCTCTCTGGCACTGTGCCAGGCATGACAGTCAGCAGGGGAAGGACCTCAGTCCAGCCTGGGACATTGCTAGAGGAGACCTTCTGCAGTAGTTGCTTGAAGTAAGGAAATCCTAACAGTTGTGGAAGAGTGGACAGGGAGTGGGGGGACACTGAACATTGCAGGAGTAGGGTTCACCAACTTCTAAGGCCTGGAGCTGACAAGGTATATTAGGTGTTGGGTGTGGGGGTCTTGCCTAGCTTCCATATGTGCTTAAGAGTAGGTGCCCTGTTGTTTCTCTTCACGGCTCCCATTTGGATGACAAACTCATGGGGATTAATGGGAAACTGACTTTTTTTTTTTTTTTTTTTTTTTTTTTTTTTGTGAAATGAAGAACCGCTTCAGCCTCCTGAAAGGAGCAACCTATGTTTGTTTAGGAAGCTGAGGGACCCTCTTTGCTCCATTGGTCACTGTGCTGAATAATTGCATGCTCAGTGCCCACTTTCCCCAGCACACTCCAAGGAATTCAGTGCACTTCTGGTCCCTACCCTGGCTTGCCTCCTGGGGCCCCACAGATGCTTCAGCACCTGCCACTATTGCTCTGGAGCCCATCCCCCTATCCTGAATTTCTAACCCTTCTCCTGCCACCACCCTTCATCCTATATCCCTTTGTTCTGGGGTGGTAAGCAGTTTCCAATTACTCTTATGTTGGGGTTGTGTCAGTGATAATGCAGGTCCTGTCCTTTGTATAATCCAGCCCCTGTATTAAATGCTCTCCTTAGGAAATGCCTAGATTGGTTTCCACTTTCCTGATTGCTCCAGCCAGATACAACGTTAACCTGCTTGGTTTAACTTGCTCGGTTGGCATCAGTGGAGCTTTTCCTCTCAACAGCACTGAACGGGTCTGTTACTTTGTTGCTACTTTGTTACTTTGTTGCTTTTATTTTAGTATCATCATACACCATAGCCTAAATCTGATTTCCTTTCTCACACTGTTCAGTTTCTTACAAGTCAAATATGTCCCTACTGTTCCTTTTCTTTAGCTTAGATTTCAATTCCTTTCTCTTTGTTCTGTAAGCGTCTGCAGTTAGTCTATTCCAGTTGAAAAGGCAGGGAAAACAAACCAGAATTGGGGTAGCTTCTGCACTTTGCGTACATGTATTTCTTTAGAGTTCAAGCTTACTACCCAGACCTCCCATTGGCATTCCAGTTTGGAGCATTAAATACTGTGGTTCAGAAGACCATATACATAAGGCACATCCTTCAAAGATGGCTTAAAATGTTCACTGGTCAGGAGTTTGGTTTTTTTTTTTTTATTACAGTCTAGGACTAATGCTATTAACTACAGTCCCAGGTATTTCTCAGTCTCATCACAATTTAAAATAACTTAGTTATTACATTACCTAATATCCTATCCTTCTTTCCCCTTCACCCTTCTGCTCTGTGTGTGTGTGAGAGGGTGTGTGTGTGTGTGTGTGTGTGTGTGTGTGTGTGTGTGTGTGTGTAGGTATGCATGTCTGTGTGTGCTATATGTATGATGCACGCACATAAAAGTACAGGAGCCTGCAGCCATGCATACATATGTGGTGCTCAGACCTGAGCCCTCCTCCATCCCTCGCCACCTATTGGAGACAGGGTCTCCCACTGAACTGGAATTCTGCTTGCTGTTTCAGCTAGACTGCTGGCCAGCAAACTCCAGGATCCTCTAGTCTCTGTCATTTCAAATGCTGGGGCTACAGGCACATGCAGCTATACTTTCTTTTCTTTTCTTTTCTTTTCTCTCTCTCTTTCTTTCTTTCTTTCTTTTCTTTTTTTTTTTTTTTTTTTTTTTTCGGAGCTGAGGACCGAACCCAGGGCCTTGTGCTTGCTAGCGCTCTACCACTGAGCTAAATCCCCAACCCCGCAGCCATGCTTTCTTACACTGTTTCTGGGAACTGAATTCCAGTTCTCATGCTTGCAAAGTGAGCACCCTTACCTAGTCATCTCCCCAGTCTCTGTCTGTGTCTCTGTATGTGTCTCTGTCTGTCTGTCTGTCTGTCTGTCTCTCTCTCTCTCTCTCTCTCACACACACACACACACACACACACACACTTACTGAATTCAGATTCTTTCTACTTCTGGCCTGTTATTAGCTGAGATTCACTAGGATTTTATGATACTCCGATGAATTGTGTTCACCCTTTCTAGTATCCTGTATTTTGTTTTCTTAGTTTATTGCATTGGTTGATAGTATGTATCAGGAGGATGTGGAAGGCCTTCTGCTGCTCTTGTCTTGGTTCTGGAGTTTACAGGTAAACTAATGTTTCAACATTAAATGCTGTTCCTGCAGAACCTCACACTAGACTCTGACAGCTGTCCCATCCACTTGGTTACTAAGTCCCTTGGGCAGGGACTTCTCCCTGCCCTAAGGAGATCTGTGCTTTTCCTCTGCAGGCCCTGCTCCTGTCATTCGATGCTTTAAAAGGATGGTGTTCAAATTCCCCCACTGCATCACCATCCAGCTTCTCACTGGCTTTGGGAATCAATTTTCCAAGAAGCCACACTACAGTGTGCAGTTTCTCTCCTGGCATCTCTCCACGATGGCGCCAACGTGCTGGACGCTGACTAAGCAGTGACAAAGGCTGACTTCCCCAGTCTTCTGGGGGCATTTTTATTTTTAGCTTGAAGATTGAAACTGATCATGATGCAGCCAACAATTTCCTGACCATTTATTCATTCTCATTCTCATTCTCTCTCTCTCTCCAGCTTGCCTGCCTATCCCTCTTCATTCTACCTTCTGCAGTTGGTGCATTCTAACTGGACGAGAGGAAAAGCAGACGTCAGATAGCTCTGTCCTTTTCGCCCTGCAGGCCGCCCTCAAGAATGGCTGGGAAAACCTTCATCTCTTTGCTCCAAAGTCATTAGCCATAAAGTCCCTCTCCTGTCTGATGATGGGGCTTTACTCTAAGGAGATGAAGGCAGGGGGATCATCATAAATCCAAGGCTAGCCTGGTCTATATAGCAAGCTTCAGGCTAGTCATAGGTGTGCAGTGAGATCCAGTTTTAAAACAAAACAAATCAAAACAACCACCACCAAATAAATAAACAAAAAAAACAAATAAATTCTGTGTTCTTTTGTTTGAAGCCATGCTCCACTTTCTTCCTCATTTAAATCCTGTCTTAACTGCAAGTTTATTGGAGAGGCCACTGACACACTCCCCTTTCAGATTGTCTGGGCTATATTCACAGCCTCCGTGGAACAGTGTTCCTTTTTAGGTCATCCCTTTTCTTTGACACTTCTTTGGGAATGCATAGAAAACACAGAGGACTAAACCCCCACCCCCTCCTTCTCTCCTATGCTAATCATTCAAAGACCTTGTCCCACATTCTGACTCTGTCTCCCCTGCTAAAATAATGAACAGTAACCCCTGTGGCACTTCTTCCACTTTCCCAACACCGAACCATCGAGCAGGCAGGCCAGGAAATCAAGATGATGCTCAGCTTTTAATAGATGAATGTCTGGGTAGCTAAGAAGCCTCCCCACAAAAGTGTTGTGCCAGCCTGACAGCTCTCTCAGACACACACACAGAGAGAAGATGTTCCATTCATGCCCCACCCCACAGTGCATCTGATTTGGGTTTCACAGCTCATGTACAAGCCACCTGTGTTCACGGCCATGCCTTCACTGGCAATGATGCTGCCCGCACAAGCAGTGCCCACACCAGTGGTTCTCAAACAGTGGGTCTCGACCCCCTTGGGAGTCAAATAGTGATCGTATATCAGCTATATTGCATATCAGATATTTAGGACTCATAGCAGTAACAAAATTGCAGTTATAAAGTGGCAACAAAAATAACTTTATGGCTGGGGTCACCACAACATGAGGAATGTCTTATATTTTTGGTTGTGAGCCTAGCCTTTAATGGCTGAGCCATCTCTCCAGTCTGAAGAATGTCCTAAAGGGTGGCAGCATTAGGAAGGCTGAGAAACACTGGTCTCCATAGCACTTAGCTGCAACCATTTTCTATGCCCTTTCTAGAGAAGCCTGGCTGGGACAAACTGGTTCCTGTTTTAGTTCTGAACTGCTGTGGGCACACTGCAAATACCACCTCAGAACTAACCCAGCCAGGGCCTGCAGATAGAAATCTCAGGAGCGCTGCCAACAGATGGCTCTCAGAAGAGCTGCAAGAGATCAGTACCCTTTCTCCTCCTAATCCCTGGGCTAAGTGGACAAGACCCGGGGATCTCAAGCCTCATCTACTATCCAGACTATCTACTATAAATATGTCATGTGCCATGGAACAGATACCAGGAAATGCCACTTTACCCATGTTCAGGTTCCTTACCTAGAACTGTGCCTCACCCAAGCATGATGTTCTATGGGTCAGATGTCAGTCAGAAGTCCATCACCTCACAAAAACTAAGGCATTTATTGTGCTCTTTAAATATGAAGGGATCCCTCCAATTGACATTTCTGAATGACCAACATCTGCCAACTTCTTTACTCTCCCAACAGCCACTTAGAGACTATCGATCCTTATTTTCTAGTATGGAAGCAGGACCAGAAAGAGTATGTAACTTTGCCAGAGTCATGAAGCTACAGATTGTCACAGCCGGGGTTTGAACAGAGACAATTGACTCTTTAGGGATAAGTGATACCACCTCACCCTGTAGATGACAGGAGAGGCCTATGGGTAACAAAGGAAAGCGGGCTGGCAGCCCTCTGTGTGTTTGATGTGTGCGAGTTCATGGAATTCATGGTACTCATCAGGGTCTCAGACACATCTCTTTACTAAGCATTTCCAAACCAGCAACTGCAGTGGAAACCCTGAACTTATATATTCACTGCTGTGTGCACCTGACATAGCAGAAGGGACACGTGACTGACCATCTTGGTTCCAAGGTACTTGTCACTTATTTCAGTTTTCATTTAGCAGAGATTAAGCTGACTAGCATAGGGTTACAAGTTCTCACTGAATTCAGGGAAAGCATACTCTTTGACTGTGGGAGGACATATATTTGTAACATTGTACTTCTTGCATAATTGGTTTAAAGAGAAAACTGTGTCAAAGTCTTAGAGACAGACACATTACAAATGTTAGGAGCGTTCACTAGGGTGATTTCCTATAGAAACTTAGTTTCATTTGTTAAAGAAAAGACGACCAAAGAGAAAGGTCGTGTGTGTGTGTGTGTGTGTGTGTGTGTGTGTGTGTGTGTGTGTGTGTGTGTACTTACTGTGAACAAAACCCTGGGTTCTATTTCTGGCACCTGTTTCCCACCTGTTACATTTGATTTTTTAAAGATGTGTGCAAGTGTGCATGCGTGTGTGTGTGCGTGCGTGCATGAGTGCATCAGCCTGCTTGTTTATTTGTATGTGTGCAGTTGTCTATTGATTCTAGAAGAGTGTTGGATCCCCTTGGAATAGGAGTTACAGATGTTTGTGAACCACCGTTATGAATTTTGGACCTCTGCAAGAACAGCCAGGACTCTACTCTGAACCACCTCTCCTAGTCATTATGGCTTCCTTCTTCCTTTTCTTTTGGAGACAAGAGTCTAACTCTGTAAACCAGGCTGGTCTTAAACTCACAGAGATCCATGTGCCTCTGTCTTCCAAGTTCTGAGATTAAAGGGGTGAGCCACCTCCTTCCTTGTTACATTTTTTTAAAACAATATTATCCCTTCATTGGAATACAAATATTTGTCCTGGTTTAGATTAATCCTCTTTTAAATTACTGAATTTTACAGTTTTGTGCTTAAGCATTTGGCAGCACAATGTTGAAAACTTTTAGACTCAAATGCTAGCTGAATTTGAGAATCTAATTTTGAAGCATGGAAATTCAAACTGATAGTCCCTTTTAGAAGCAGTATTAAAGAATGACATTGGATTTTACATTTGGATTATAAACCACGACACAAAATACATGTACAAAAGAATGGGAGAAGAATGTCAACACGTTCTTATCCATTCAAATTATTGTTTTTGAAGACTCATTTTTATGTGACTCCTTGAGTTATGTGGTCAGAGACTTGAATTACTAATGCTATAGGCCAATCTTCTGAGTTTGGATTCTTCCTTCTCGTTGTGTATGTGAATTATTTACTGTGTGCCAAGCTGAAAAGCAGATGCTAAGTTTACGACGAATTTTGCCGTCACATCGTTATCAATGACTGAGCGTGAAAAACAGCTCCAAATAATCCAGTGACAACGATATCCTCCTGCACTCTACAAGCCAAATCAGCGATTTATCATTAAGCAAAGGATACGTGCATATTAGGCAATTTTAAGTAAAACCATGGTAGTCTTGTTTCCATATTTGGTTGCAAAATCCACAAAAATTTCTATAGGATAATTCTTTTTTTTTTCCCCCCCCGGAGCTGGGGACCGAACCCAGGGCCTTGCGCTTCCTAGGTAAGCGCTCTACCACTGAGCTAAATCCCCAGCCCCAATTCTTTTTTTTTTAATTGCGTTCTTTAATTTACATTTTAAATGTTATCCCATTTCCTGGTTTCCCCTTCAGAAACCTGCTATCCCACCCCATAACCCCTTGTTGCATTTTAAAATGTGGTTTAGACTCCTTAATATAGACCCTCTCACTGGTAGAGGGGATTTTCCCCAAATTATAATTCTTTCAAGAAAATTTCCAAATAATCAACTTTCCCAATTAATTCTATCAGCATGAGTGATGTGTGACTTCATATTCAATAGGGGGCTCTTAATTCAATTAGTGTCTTAGCAGCCTGGAGTCAAATATCGTTTCCAATATGGCAGTATGTGGGAGAGTGTGGATGTCTAGTAAATGCTCTCTAACAAACGTGTTCCGATGCATTAGATTTTAATTTTCTTAGGTAATTTTCAAGTATTTACTCGTAAAGGTTTCACTTTGCTTATGAGTTCCCTAGTTGCTTGTAACTACATTAACTTACTTTTGCAAATTGTAGAGTAAAATACCGTTTGTTTTGGGGACAGCCTAGAAGATTCCATGACACTATACTATCCAGCATAGGATACACATTTATCATTCAATTGATGAAACCCAATTATTACAACTGATTTCAATAAATGGCTTAAGCACTTGGCACTTGACATTTTTCTCTCAGAAGAATGCATTTTGTCTTGGTGTAAACCTTCCTAATGTCTGTCTTTGTGAGTACATGCCTATGCACGTGTGTGTGTTTGCATACATATGTGCACTTGCATAAGCACACATGAGCCACTAAGGAGGTACGAAGCTGTGAGGAGGGGTTGCATATGATTTTGTGGTGAGATCTCAAGGTGACAGCAATTTCAGATCCATTCCAGGTCTAGTCCAGTGAATCACCATTTCATGAATTCCCTTTTGCTCTGGGGCCCATGACTGAGAGTTGGCTCGATCTTTTTTTTGTCTTTAAAGCAAAGGCTACCTCAGAGTCACTCTACATAGAACATTACTTCTAATGCATATGTAGTGGTCTGAAAGAACCATAGAGAGTGGCACTATTAGGTGTGGACTTGTTAGAGCAACTGTGTCCCTAGGGGGTGGACTTTGAGGTCTCAAAAGCTCATGTCTGTCCAAGGTGTCACTTTCACCTCCTGATGCCTACCTGCTCCAGACGTAGAACCCTCGGCTCCTTCTCCAGCACCACGTCTGCCTGCACACTGCCATGCTTCTTGCCGTGATGATAATGGACTGAACCTCTGAAAGTGTAAGCCAGCCCGGAGTAGATATTTTCCTTTATAAGAGTTATTAGTGGCCTCAGTTTCTCTTTACAGCACTAAAACCCCAACTAAGACAGCATCCAAGAGAATTTTTCCTTCTTGGTTTCTTTAGTCTTTTCTCTGCTTTCAATTCTGTTTCCCACTGTCGCTGCTTTAAGTAAAATCTTCCTTCTGGAGGGCAGCAGCAGAAACACACTTCCCCCAGTGGCTGTTTTAAGAGACCCCAATACACAGCAACCCTTAAGGGGCCTTATTACTAGAGTGTAAATAAATAAATAAGTACTCTACACAGCCCGTCCCTTACCATCCCAGCTACCCTGAGCCACGGGAGAACTGGCCATGAGCTGGGAAGGATATTTTTCCAATCCTCAGACAGCATCCAGTTCACTGAACAGATGAAATTAAAACATGATTCATTCCAAGTAAAGTTCAGGTTAGATGGATAAAATATACAAAGGGTGGAGGGCGGGCTGTCAACACTGTAATTATAGGACACACCACTGTGGGCCGAAACCTGCATATGTGTTTCTGAGGTGACAGAAACAAGCAGGAGTCTGTGTTGGTGTTCATTAGTGCACAAAAATCTCAAAAAAAAAAAAAAAGCCTCTGTCCCTTGCCCAGTTTTCACAGGCTCTTTAGCAGTGTCTCTATGAGGCATCCTTAGCCTTTGAGGCCAGACACTGGCTGGGTTTCAGGGCTTTCAGCTTAATTGCTTTTATTACACACACAATGTTCATCGTTCGCCAGGGAAGGAGGCTGGCTGGGTCATTAGCACAGCAACTCTTGCTAATGGGGTCTTCGCCACCAAAAAAGGATGCTCAAGCCATCCCTTCAGGCAGGGAGTGATTAGGTGGGTTTCTGTAGGGTGTGACTCTAACTATTCTAACCCCTTTGAGTGGGTTGCCTAGACAACTATTGTGGTGTTTTTAAAAGCTGCAGTCTTCTCTCCATTAAAACCACTCACCGCCTGGGGATGCACCTGCGATTTTGGATCGGATCTATCAGAAATATAATCATAACTACAAGGAGGTCCTTCCTTGGTCAAATGCACAGGTAGGTCACTGCATCTGAGTGCATGGGAGTCTGAGTAGAAAGCTTTCAACAGAAACCTTAGCAGGAAAGGAAGCGCAGACACTAGAAATCAATTCCCTAATCTCAGCTATTTTTATCTTGTCTGTGTCCCCCATCAGCTCTCCAGGGTGGCAGCATGTTGATGGTCATCTGAATGTCTGGAAATCAATTTCAAGAAAGGTCTAGTGACGATTATAAAAAATGCTAAGAGGGCATGTTTAACAATGATTAAGCACCCCAAACATGTGCACAAGTACATACTTGCGTGTACATGCATGTCTGCAAATGCGTGTGTATGCATGTGCTAGCTGGCCAGCAAACCTCAGGGATCCGCTTGCTTCCACCTCCCTATTACAAGCATGTACCACCATGCTCGCCTTTTTCATATGAGTCTGGGAATCCAAACTTAGGTCTTGGTGTGTGCCTGGCAAGCACTTTATAACTGATCTTGATAAAAGAGCCTGAAAGGACAGATGATTCAGAGGGTCACAGAAAATCAAGTTCACATATTCAAGGCCAGCCTAAGCTTAGGGAGTTTGAGGCCATCATTGCTATGTAGTAAGATTAAACCTCAAAATAAATAAAAAAATAAACAGTGGACGGGGTGCAACCTTGCTCACTGAGAAATACATTAAAGACAGAAATTCTGGCCTTTATCCATTGGACTAACAGAAATGGTTAAAAGCTAGCAGCAGCTCTGTGAGCATTCGTCCCTCTGTCATCACACCTATATGTGGAGGGAACAAGCACATGACGTCTCCTTAGGGGGAAGAGCAACATAAAAGTGCTCAAATTATAATGCTCACACCGTTTGGCTTAGCACGTGTACTCCCTGGGGAATCATTCTATAGTGTTCATTTGTTCAAGCGCACAAACAGAATGCCTACCATACAATTATCGTCGACAGCTGACGCAGCCTGCGTGTCTGTCAGTTTTGACTGGTTAAGTAAACACATGTGCTTCTTTACATGTAACTGGCTTGAGATTGACAAGAGACGCAGCCCAGAACTAGGAAGCTGAGAAAGAAAAAGGAAGTCACGGAGATAGTTAAGAGTCTTAAAATTGTTTGTTGTGTGTGTCTTTGTGCTATGCATGAATGTAACACAGCATCCGTGTGGAGGTTCGAGGACAATCTCGGGTCAGTCTATACCTTCCGCCTTGAGATGGGGTCTCATTAGTTTCTGTGGCACATGAAAGGTTACTTAGCCAGCAAGCCTCTAGGGATTCTCCCATCTCTGCCTCCCACCTCGACATAGGAGCACCGGAAGAATTATATATGTATGCTACTATGTTTGGCTTTCTATGCCTCCAGAGATCAATGTAGAGAGCGGCGCGGCGAAACAAAGATGGCGCCAACATCCAGCCTTGTCTGGATATAAACGACTTACTGCGCATGTGCAGGGTTGTCCCCTTGCTAGGGCTCCCTCTAGTGGTGAACAGCGGTACTGCACATGTGCGGTTTATGCACCAGGTGTCAGTTGACCGTTAATATGCTAATGAGGTGATTCATTCTCCGCCAATCACTGGAGGACAAGTAGTGGGGTGATCCAAGCCCCACCAATCCCTGAGAGATAATTAGCATACTGTTGTCTATATAAGCCGAGCGATTTTGCTGCTCGGGGTCCCTGTTCAGAAGAGCTGTAACACAGTAAAGGTTTGCTCGCAGAAGAATCCTGTTGCCGCGCATCGTTCTTGCTGGCGGGACATTGGGCGCGAGACAGATCAAAACTGAAGTCTTTATTATTACATGGCAAGCACTTTATCCACTGAACCATCACCCTAGTCATTGAGTTTTTACCAAACATTGTGCATTTGTTTAAAAAAAACCCACAATGGATCCCTTTATTACCAGGTTTGTGTGTGAGTTGAGTGAGTGTGTGTGTGTGTGTGTGTGTGTGTGTGTGTGTGTGTGTGTGTGTGCGCGCGCGCGTGGGCACAGCTGCACAAGGGCACACTGTGTGTACATGTGTGTGAAAGCCAGAGGTCAATGTTGGGTGTCTGCCCCAATTGCTCTCCACCTAATTGTTAAGTCTTTCACTGACCCTGGAGCTCACTGACACAGCCAGGCTGGCTGGACGGTGACTGCTCCAGAAACCCTCCTCCTCCTCCCACCCCCAGCACTTGGTTCCAGACCGGCCCCACTGAGTTCTGCTTTTACATGGGTACACAGGATCCCAACACAGCTTGTCATGTTTGCATGACAGGCAATTTACCAACTGAGCCATCCCCTCGGCTCCCTTATGACTCTCTGTTCAGTATACTAACAGGGCAAAACTTTCTCTGCTTTGTCTGAGATAAAACCCTGAACTAGATAACTCAGGAACGACACAGACACTCTAAACTCAGCAAACTTTCAAGACCTACTGGAGCAGTGGAATGCGTTCTGAGCCCTCACCTACCCTTCACCCCGTGTCAGCTTTGCCAATTACAACAGCATTGTTGGCAAACACTGTGCCTGGCAGTCATCCCCGGGGACTCGGAGACAGAAATATCATTTCTATTTCTCCTTTTATCCCTCCTCAAAAGATCCCCATGGTATTTCTGCTCTTACCCTGGCTGTTTCAAAGAGAGGTATCTTTCTGCACTGTGAACTGTCTTTTATTTTATCTCTCCTCTAGAACCAGGCATCCCTCTCTGTTGCTAAACTTGGAACACACAGTTCCCCCTTTGGCCCAGGAGACATACCATTTCTTGTGCTAGACACTATCTTTGGTCTTTTTCTGTTCGCATGGACTGCCAAGGTGTTACTGTTCAAAACTTACTGAAAATTGCAAGCAGATAGCCTTAGACACTGTGTCCAACACCTTGATGAAATATTATTTCTGTGTGTGTGGGGGGGGTGGGCAGAGATATCAGAGGTGTTATAAATGTACGATTGCAAGTTGTGTGTTGAGGCCAGAGTAAAGGACAGAAGTCATCTATTGTATTTTTAACCTTGGTTTTGGAGACAGCGTTTCTCATTGAACTTGAACTCACCAGTTTAACTGGCTGTCCAATGAGCCACGAAGATCTGTCTCTGTCCCGCCCCCGCCCCAGGACTGTTACAGATCTGCACCGCGTCCAGCTTTCTACATACAAGGTGTATTCCATTGGTCAACTGTCTGTGTCATTTGAGCTCACTAACAGGCTCTGGAAACAGAGCTGCCCCCTCCCATCCCAGACCTGAGCGAGTTTGTCTTAAAGTATCCTCTGAGGCATGTTGTCAAGGAATGGGCTGTACCTCTCTTGGCTCTGTAACAGGGAGGAAAGAGAACAGCGAAACGTCCCAAGAGTAAAGACACGGTATCCTTGGGAAAAGCTAAAAGACAAATTACGTCCAAAAGATGTTACTATTCTTGGCCCCACGATGTGAAAGATGCCTACAGTGGAAAAAGAGAAGCCAGGAGTTGCTCAGTAGGGAGTTCACCGAGGAAAGCTCCATCAGGACCCCAGCTGTCTCAATTTCCCCAAGCATCCTTCCGTTGCTACCTGGATCTGGAGGTGACACTTGCCAGGGACAGTCTCTCTTGGGACCTCCAGCTGGCTGCCTTAGGTGATCTCCCCAGCTGGCGTGTATTACATGTTTGTAAGCCCTTGGTGTGATGATGCTATTTTTCTGTTCTTTGTTCTCTCTCCTGGAAGCCTCACTGGAGGAGACTATTAGGATCTCCGGCTGCAGGCCTCCATGAGGCTTCCCCAGTTGGTTTCTGCTGGGTAGTTTTAGCCTGGAGTTTGTATTTCGCCCTCTACTCACTGTTTCTACCTTTCGGTCACTCGTTATTCTACTTTTGAGTGCTATATATGTGCTCAATAAACTCACTCATTTGGAAGGCAAAGAATGGCTATCATAGACCTCCTTCCAGGCCATGAACCTGGGTGGGTGCCATCAATCCAAACTCAAGTCTTCAAGCTCACGAAACAGGCACTTTACTGACAGAGCGGAGCCATCTCCCCAGACCTGATTTCAGTCCCCTAACAAAATATTGTTATTTCTTTTTGGAATGAGGAAAATGAGACTAATGGGAAAACCTGGCAAAGGTCACATGGCTGGTGGCGAAGCTGAGGTTCAAAGTGCATGATTCCAAAGTTCCCACATTTTACCTCTCCAGAGACCTGTAAACCCATTTCCCCAGGACGACCAGAATGTCACACGGCGGGCCTCCAGTCTGTCTTGAAATGTCCCGTCATCGAGCTTCTGTGATCCTGCACCTGTTTCCCAAAATGGGCTTTCACTCTGAGACAGGTCCTTAGATGGCTGTGGTCACCCTTGTCTAGTGGCTGGACATCCCCAGAACCCAGTCTCTGGAGGGCAGAGCAATGATTGGGAGATGGTCTGACAGACCAAGGGGTGATGGTGATCATTATTAAAGCTACACGAGGAACCATTAGCATCCAAGTTCCCCTGCTCTCCTGTTTAGAAGTGGCAACACACAACCAGGCAGACTTAGCTACTTCTTGAAGTGCTAAGGATTCAACCCCGAGCCTTGACCATACTAGACGAGTACTAACTACTAATCACATCCCAGGGTTCCACTCACTCACTCTTTAAGCATTGCAGCTCCTTAAATTTTATATATATTCCCTCCCGCTTGCCACCAGTGTGACCCGTCAAACCAAGACTTGGCACTAACCAAGAGAAGCTTCCACCCCCGTTCACTCCCCACTCCTGTGGTGATGGTGAAAACCTGGCACTCATGCCTTTAATCCCAGCACTCAGGAAGCAGAGGCAGGTGACTCTCGATGAGTTTGAGGCCAGCTTGGTCTGCATAAGAGTTCCAGGACAGGCAGTCTATGTAGAGAAACTTGATCTTTTAAATTAAAAAAAAAAAAAAAAAGGCTTCCAGCAACTATTTAAATAGAGCCCGGCATTTAAAAAGAAGTTTGTTTCTGTAAACATTTTAATGCCACGTGTATGCAGGTACCCATGGAGACCAGAACAGGGCACTGGATCCTTTGGAATTGGTGTTAGAGGCAGTTGTTGGCTGCTCAAGACGGGTGCTGGAAACCAAATCTGGGTCCTCTAAGAAGCAGCAAGAATTCTTAAGCACTAAACCATCTCCGTAGGACCAAAGCTCAACATTTCTGAATAAATAAATTGTCTGAGCTATCATTTGGTTCCTAATTTGAAGAGAAGTAGGCCTATTTGCAGAATTATTGATTTCTTCTGGCCTAGGCTCAGCTGAGTGCCAGTTTCAGGTCTGTTTGCCTTTTAGACACCCCAGGGGCTCCTTAAAACTGTGCCAGTTTTCCTTAACAACAGGCTTTTCTCTGTCTGACCCCCCCCCCCCTGCCCCAGACCCCCTGGCCTGTGTTTGCTCACTGCCTCCCGGTGGGAGATGCAGAAGCCAGGCATCCTGGGCCAATTTGTGGTATTTACCTGAGCACCTGGGAAACTTGGCCAGTCAGGCAATCGACTTAAGAGCTTGGTTTAAGAACTATTGATCTAAAAAGATCAATATGGCTGCTCAGAGAGTTCTTTGATGAACTCAGAGTTTAAAGAATTAGGTAAAAGCTGCAAAGTCAAAGGCACCAAACAGGCTGGCTCTGCTATTTGTCACATCTCAGGCTGGACCCGGGAGGCTGCAGTCACTGACCTGGAAGGACAGTGGGTGGTTTTAACAGGCAAGAGAATCAGAAGGGACCCCCAAGCCCTGTCCCCACTCCACCTTTGCCGCTAAAGAGAAGCAGCCCCTGCAGGAATGTTTGAGCAATGGAGCACACAGTTCTGAAGGCAGGCTAGAACCAACCTGCGGACTTTCAAGACTGCCGTAGCAAACATGAGCTACATTGGCTCACTGTGAGATGGTCAGAGGGGCCACGGAGATGTGGGGACTAGCTAAGCTTGTGAATTTCAAAACCAGAGTTAAGTTCATTAGTTGTGTGGGAAAGTGACTTTGATGTTGCTTGCAGTTGATGGTTAAAACAAAACAAAACAAAAACAAAACAAAACAACAACAAAAAAACCCAAAAAAACAAATGAATTGCTGGGAAGATGTGGGACATCTCCCACAATGCATTTCTGCTCCTTTGAAAATGGAGACTGAGTGGAGTTAAGTAGCTGTAGATATAGGCTACAGGATCAGAGTGGAATGAGGCAAGGGTCACTAGACAACTAGGGGGTACACGTGGAGGTTATGGTCGTTCTGGTTATAGATGGAGTTCCTAGCCCCAGATGTGTGTAGGCAGTCACTAGCCCACAGATGACAGGGATGGCAGAGGAGACAGAGTTACCACAGGTGACAGGGATGACTGTGCAGTGCCACTAGGCTGTTGGCAGTTCCCTAGTGAGCTGCTAGACCTCAATGAAGTGAACTGCACTACGGTCTAATAGTCGCTGAGATGTGGGTCAACAGGGTGAGGACAGCCATGAGGCACGAGAGCCCAGCGGCTGGCACTTACCTGGTTTATGACATGTAGGTACTGGGTGACTGAACCCCATCAGTAACAACACGCTATCACCCACTTTTCAGAATGGTCAGGAAGACAAAGCGATACACGCAGAGCGTGGCATTGTCCATTAACCCCTCTGTATGACTGTAGATCACTATCTGCCTAATGGGGTTTCCGATGTCAGATGCCCAGACCACTGCCCTGCTCACCAGTATACCCGAGCTTCAAATGACACACGATGGACAGCGTTGTAAATGATGAATCTGGATCTGTGAATGACACGGTGGCCTATGTTCTATTCAAAACATGACACTCCAGAATGGATGTGTTACCCCAGAACCCTCCAGACCAGGACGGAGACGACCTATCATTGCCTGTTAACTGGTTAGAAATTCCCTTTCAAATGAATCCATTGTCTAAGCAGACATCCATTGAGTACCTGCTATCTGTCAGGCAATGGGAACAAAGGCGAAGCTCGGATTAAGGAGTCTAAGGCTCCAGGAGGAGATGAGTAAAAGAGGCTGTATCATTACAAAGTTGTAAGTACAATGCTCCCGTGTCTGGGGGTGGGAGGGGAGGCAGTAGTAGAACACTGAACACAGAAATTAACCCAATTTGCAGAGGTGGGGGGCTGTCAAGAGAGTCCCCGGAGAAGATGACGTCTGAGCGGAGGCTTAGAGGCTAAGCAGGAGTCGGGAGTGACAGACAGGATTCTAGGCGGAAGGAACAGCATTTATAAGATACAGTCATGAGGTGTGACGCGAGCAGTTCGCTATTACAGACAGGTGAGGAGTCAGCATGGACTACGCCAGAGCAAAGAGACAGAGGCACGGTGCCCAGCCCTGCCTAGAATGACACTTCAGATATGGCTGCAGAAAGACAAGAGCAAGCCTGGCAAGGGTTGTGGAGATCAGAGAGAGCACCTCTGAGCGAGAGAAGACATTCCTGCAAGACAGTGTTGTGAGGAATCATGAAGGGAGCAAAGTTGAGCAGAACCATAGACAAGGCAGAGAAGACTTGGCTTGTAGCTGATAGTCACATACATTCTACCCTTAGCAAAAGGGAACTTGGGAGGGGAAGGGAAGTTGTGCATTTCAGGAGTAGTGGTGGTCAAAGGTAAATTTGATTTTTTTTTCTTTGTCATGTAGAGTTTGAACTGTGCATGGAACATCCACACCCAAGTGTCAGTGCAGAAACTCGTATAGATAGTCTGAGCCGCTTTCAGAGTCAACGGCATTATAAAACATGACAGAACACGGTGGTTCTAGGAGACCTGTGAGTGAGGAAAGTAGGGAGCAGAAAAGAAGAGACCCCCTGAGCAACACCAACACCCATCAGGAACAGAAAAACAAGGCAGCAAGAACAGTCACCAAGCAGTAGATAGAGGTCACTGAGGTAGAGAATGCAAAGTGTCCCTGTCACAGCCAGGTTGCCCCACGTCAGCAGCTAACCAAATCCACTCCTCAGCAGCCTAAGCAGAAGGCTTTTATTGAGAGCACTGGATGATCTTTAAGAGGCCAGAAAGAGGTAAGCAATCACGAGAACAAAGACCCCTTCACCATAGGACTGTTATCAAGGGACACCCAGACACCTCTCTGCTTGGCTCACACCCAGACACAGGCATTACAGCCCTTCCAGGAGCGTACCAGGGCGATCACCCCAGCCACGGAGCCTCCGTGAAGGATGGTTTTGTCCCAACCACAGAACTGAAAGATTCACCTTCGGACACCGGGAATCAACTGTACTACAAGTGAGATCAAAGGGAGGCTTCCATGCAGGAGGATCGATGAAATGAAGATGGGAGTTCAAAAAACAAAACAAACAACAACAGCCCCCCCGAAAAGAACAAACAAAGGTAGGAATAATTTTTATTACTTGGAGACACGTTGTAAAAAACGTTAGCCTTAAATGAAGAGGCCCAGAACACGTTTATTCAGATGGTGTGCACGCCCTGGGGATCGGAACACCTGCTGAAATGGAACACACTCGTAAAGACACATCTTGTGGGGACTGTATAGGTAGGTGTTCTACTCCCCCCCCGTGCAAGTGTGCAGAGGATTGATTCCCTCCTCCTCAAGAGACTTTCATAGGACCAAAAAGGCCAGATTTTAGCAAGAGAAGATGTTATTAACACACGCCCAAGGGCTTTGAAGGAACAAAATTATAATCACATATATCAAAGTGACACAAAATGAACTGATTGCACAAAAACACAAATGGAAGAGCATCCTGGGACCTCCTATAAGGCAGAAAGACCTTAGGAGCACTACTTGAATTGGGGTAAATAAATACTTTGGTACAAGTTTCGCCCTAAAAGACAACATGTTGCTTTGGGGTTCTACAGAAGGAAAGGGGCCATACGCATCCCTCTGCGCCAACACAAGGCTTTGGCACGACCTGCAGAAGCCTGGCAGGCAGGCTCTCCTGTGTGCCCCCTGCTTCATCTCGACTGCACGCTGCCGTTCAAAGGCGTTGAGTCTAGGATGGAATCCAGCCCTACTCTGACAGTTGTCACAATGGTGTCTTCTGAAATCACACAGGTTAGCAGCACCAATCACTGAGGCGTTACAAATCATCCTTACATTTGAGAAGTAGATTCTAGCGAAACATGCTAGGCAACTGGCGATCAGCACCAAGGCTCAATTCCACGCCGGCTAACCCACTTAAAGACGGAAGATTCCAAGCCTCCGTGTACTGATGGAATACCTAATGAGTTTTATAATCTTTATTGAGCTTCTGTTACAGAAGGGGTGTGACATTTGCCCTTATGGTGAGTTAGTCTGGATGCGTGTTCTCAGCCCGAATGAGAAGTAAAATCTTAACAGAGCACAGAATAGAAAGGACCTTGGGGATCACTTAGCCCAGCCCATTATTTTCATGGAGGAAATGAAACCAAAGAAAGGAGAACGATCTAGCGAAGGTCTCACAGCAAGGGAGGCTGGTCCCTGTCAATCTCCATTCCTAACCACAGTACTCTGTGCTAAGCTGTTTCCCCAAGCCTTTGGGTTTGCTGGCTTGCTTTATGTGGTCCCACTGGTTAAACAACCAAACTATCAGGTACCTAACATGACGGTAGGGACTTTTACTTCAGCTTTAAAATCAGCATATCGAAATGATTCCTGAGCCTTTAGCTACTTCATTATTGAGAATGCAGTCCACAGTAAATCATGGCTATCTACGGTAGTCATCTTCAAATGTTTGCACAGACACCAAAAGCACTAATGACACTTGTACGAAAGCATCCATGCGATTCCAGGACGCTTCTCATGGAATACAGCGGCACCATGGTGGTGACCAGAAGAGGCTTCAGTCTCTCAAAGTGCGGTCATGAGTTTGTCCCGGTATGTGACACTGTACGCCCCTCCTAAGTTCCTCTGGTTCTGGTCGTGGACATAGTCAAAGTGGCCGTCATCTCCACTGGCTGAGGCTTTCCAGTGCGGCCTGTCATCCTGAAAAGACGGCTTGTTTTGTTTGCAGGTGGAATGGTTACTGGGAGAACGGAAGACAATTCAGAAATGAGCGAGGTCCAGCATGCACAAAGGAAATGGGGGGAGGGGTAAAGCGTGAATGGGGTGCTTGACACAGAAGCGGCCTGGCGACTTCAGAAGGCTAAAAACCCCAGTGTGACCGACCATCTACACTGATAAAAAGCTATTTCTGGCAAAGTCATGCTTTTGCAAAGGGGTGTCCCGTGGTCAGGTCAGTCTAGGGAAAGCCAGATGAGAGGAAGCCCCCTTAAATCCGGTGTGAATGGTTGTGGTTTCAGATAGCATCTGCCACAGGTGTGGACTGATCGGCTCTCCTCAGGATGCAGCTCCAGAGAGCTCTGTAATAGAGAGTACTGGGTGCTGCCTGGGTTCCACCACAGAAGGTCTGAATGGGCCCGAGTCATGGTTCTCAGGGGACACTAAATCCTGGCATCAGCATGGCTATCAGTGAACCTGCTGCCTCCAGGTGAAGAGTAGGTGTGGGGATGCCGCTGAGGGAAAATACACGACAGAACAGGCGATACCGGGTATGAACCTGGTTAAACCATGGTAACAAGAGGACACCTCTTCTAAGCCTCATGAGTACTTGTCATGTCTGAAAAACAAACTACCTTCGTCTGGGCCACGCTAAGATTTAGAATTGTCACCCCACTAACCTAATCTGCCCTAAAATGTTAAATGAACATCAAAGTGTTACTCCTGGAAGACTGCACTATCATATGATGTGATCCCACCGACACACACACACACACACACACACACACACACACACACACACAAGCTTCTGCCTAACTTGCTCAAGCCACATCTGTTTCTACTCCTCCTTCTCCATGCTCCCTCAGAAGCAAAGGCTCAAAGCTCCTCCTCAGGACAGCCTGAAGTCACCTTTGCTTCTGGAATAGCTGGACACATAAATGCCAACCAAGACTCATAAAAAATGCAAATCTTAAGGATGTGTCTGCTCCCTGACTCCCAACAGCACGGCAGATGCCAGGTCACTCCTAGGGCAGTGGCCGGGGACAGTGACATTCCTCTAGCCAAATCCCACTTCTTGTAAACTGAGTTTCACTGGAACATAGTCATGTGTTCTCTCATGCAAAGCCTCACTGCTTGCTGTTGTCTTCAGACAACAACCACAGAGCTGAAAATGCACGCCCTCCTTTGCTGAACATTGACCAAAGAAAACATTGCCCTCATTCTTAAGGGGGTAAAAATCCTTTAAAAAACAAAAAAAAAAAAAAAACAACAACAACAAAAAAAAAAACCCATAATCACCAGAATTTAGTCACATTCCAAGAACATAAATTCTCAGAATAGGAAAATGTTACTTGGAAGTCTTAAGCAACATCTCTGATTTAAAACCAAACCAAAATATTTGTGGTCAGAATGAAAAGGGGGGGAAAAATCTGTTATTTTACAGACTGGTCACTTGCTTCCTTTGCTGTGCAAAACATCTGTTTATGCCCTGGTCCTGTCACCGGGAGGAGTTGTTCCAGGGGACAGAAAGAAAAGATGTCCCAGTCCCAAAGCAGGGATCCGCAAGCTCGCAAACTCACCTGACATTTGGGGAGTGAGGGCGCCACCTGGGCTGGCTGGGGTGGACGTTAGGATGAAACTGAGGCTGCAAAGGGAACACCAGACCTGATTACTCAGTGACCTTTGGATTTCAATGGCCATCGCACTGTTCACTTTCTCTTGCAACGTCACCCACCTCAGAAGCCCAGGGGGCTGTGAATAGGACGCTGTAACCAAGCCCTGGGGGGAGGGGCGGCTGGACCTTTCCCAGGACTATCTTGTTTCTTCACTAACAAAGGCGGGGGCTGGGGGCTGGAACCTAGTGTTCGGCACACCAAATACCATCTCCAGAGAAGGGGCTGGGAGGCAAGGTGCCACATCTGACTCAAAGGAGTCTACCCAGCATGCCTCGGCCAGACAACACTCCTCTCACAAGGAGGATGGGGTGAGTGGCTTCTCTCTCAGGAAGCCACTTTTGTTGTTTTTGAGATAGATGCCAACAGGCACACGTTAACAGCCTAGTTACATTGGCTCTCACACAGGGCTGGAAGGACTGGGTAATGAAAGCAATAGTGTTGTGGGTGCATAAACAGTAACGTCATCAGGAGGACCTGTTACATTGATGAGACTGGAGAAACACGTGGACTGAAGGAAGGAGGGTGGGAAACTGTTCCCTAGAAGATGAGGAAACCAGTGTGAGGCTTGGATGGGCCTAGCAGGGTAGCTGGCTGTCATTCCACTTTTCACCTGCAGAGGGCAGCAGCCCTGGACATTGTCAGGAGCCCTGGGGAGTCTTAAAGTTAAAAACTCCCTATGGGATAAAATTTGCTCCCCCTGACCTGAAAGTCACTTCAATTGTGCCACCATTAATCTTTTAATTATTTCTTTCCTTCCTCCTCTTTGCCCCTGCTGCTGTGGTTAATAAGCAGTGGCCTGCTTTGTGTTACAGAAATTCTCGGCAATTCGTTCATCCAATTTTCATGGCCCCTCGAAGCTCTCATGCTGCCTGTTCTGCATTCCAGTAGCCTTTCTTTCCTCCTTCAAAGTGCCTGTCAGCAAGCTGAGGCTGCACCACCAGAGGACATGGTGCAGAGAGTGGAATCTGTAGGGGTATACCTGCAGGAGGGCCTCAGTCCTGACCTGGAGCAACCTCCTTCTCTTTGTCTCTTTTGGGGATACCAAAACCCATGCAGTACGGTGGTTAGCCTAAAGCCAGTCATTCCCAGGTTCACACACTGCGACTCCAACAAGAGAGAATGACTAACCTACAACCGGGCCCTCTCATCTTTCCTGCTTTTAAACACACCCAGAGAGGCAGAAACTTCATCCACAGACTTGGGGGGAAAAGGGAGACTCCAGGACCTTCCTTGGTATATCTCCTACTTTAATGCTAAACTCAGGTACTCTGTCCATAACGAGGAATGCATGTGCATCTCTTTGTCACAATCACAGAAAAGAGGAGCCACGTTTACTGGAATTTTGGGGACAATAAAGAACTGTCCCACCTCAAATGACAAGTGTCCTCATTGAGAACAGGGCTCTCTACCCTTGGCAGCTGGCTGTCTCTGTGGCTCTAAGAATGAACAATGCTCTCGTGCCATCCCCTTCCTAACAACCTTTCACAACATTATGATGTGTCAGTCCAGCCCACGTATATCCAAACTCTGATGGGACAACACAGGACCAAGTACAAGGGGTTCCTAGCAACAACATGGAGGGATCCATGTCTAGAATAGCAGCAGATCTGCCTCAAACAACCACAGCCTGGGATGGTCATTCGGAGCAGAATGCAAGGGGAGGCAGCAGGGGGTGGGGTGGCAGGTGGGTTGTTTTACTTTCTTATTTTCATTCTCTGTCCTCCAAGGGCTGGTCACCCATCAACAGCTTTTCTCTCCCTACAACACTCTAGTCGTGCCAGATATCCCTGAACAAAAAGCAGTCTGTGAATAAGAAGCCCAAGATCCTAAGGAAAAGGAGAGAGGGGAAACGATATTCCTTCCACCAGGTTCAACACTAGGAGTGTGAGTTCACTCACAGAAGTTCTTTAGAAACAATCTGGAACCTCCTACGATCACGACCAATGGCAACTTGGTCATCTACAGAAATGACAGGCCAGTGAAGGGGGCTGTTAGAAGCTTGACACTGAAATCATTTACGAGATAGCATTGCGATTTGTGACACTCACAGACAGACACAAGGGGAGCTTGCTTCAGAGGCTTGTCCAGGACAAGGTTTCACACATTTTTAGGTTGGACAACAATGTGGTGCTATGTGAGGTGATTGGGTCTTTAGGGGTCTTCAGAGGGACCCTGGTTAGTTCTCCTGGACCCCCTTGTGTACTGCGCCCCTGCCCTCATTCCTCTGTGTAATCTCTCCCTCCACATACACTCTTGCTCTTAGGCCAAATCCCTTACCAGAGCTGAGCGGAGGCCTGTGCTACTCTAGAACCTCCAGAGCTATGAATTAAATGAACTTATTTTATTTAATAAGTAGACAGTACTTGGTATTTTGTCAGCAATAGGGGTTGGGAGGGGGGCAGACTCCAAGTTAGGAGTCACCTTTAAGCAGAAATAAATGACCATCTGGGAAGCAAGGCATATACCAGCCACGCAGTTACCTTAGGATCTCTGAAGTCTACGGATGCCAAATTCCTACCCTAGTGTATTAGGATAAGGTGGTCATTCTATTAATGCTGACCTTACGGTCTTAACACAAAGAGCTGAATCCCACTGGAGCTCGGAGCTTCCAACTTGAAAGAAAAGGAGGAGGGGCTGCCAATGTGGACGACACTGTAGTGAACATATAAGAGGCAAAGAACTCCAGGTGGACGGATAAGGGGGAGCAGCACTAACAGGAACCTGAGGCCAACTACTCTACAGCTTCTGGGAGCTGAACACAGGGCTGGTGACAGGAGCAGTGGAGATAGATGCAAGGAAGCAGGGCTGGCTGTAGGCCAGACAGGGCTAACCACAGCAGCTGTGGAAGGGCTGGCTTGCTACAGTGTGGACTATGGAGGACTTTGGCAGTGGTGGGTGGGCAGATGGAAGGCATAGGCCTAGTTGGTACTGCTTGGAAGGAACACAACTCTGGGTGTGGAAACTGAATGCAGTGGGCCTGATGTTTGACAAAAGGGTTCTAGAGATTAAAGGATGCCTCCCCTGGGCTGAGTGGGTTTGCCATAAAAAGGGGCCAGAAGGACCAGGAAAAAAAAAAAAAACAACAACAACAACAAAACTACCTCTGGGCATGGTGGCCTGGGCCCCTTAATCCCAGCACTTAAGGGGCAGAGGCAGGTGGATCTCTGTGAGTTAGAGGGTAGAGCTCAGCAGTCTACATAATGAGTTCTGTGACATCCAGAACCAGGTCCTGTCCCGAACCAACCTTCCTGCCAGTTTTCTCAGTACGTTTGCACCCCTCCAGGCCCTGTCATGCTCAAGAAGGCAAATGAAGGAAGAACTGGAGTCTCCCAAATACTTGACCAAAATCTCCCTGTGGGTGCTCATGCCCAAGTATGGGGCTTGTGCCTGTCTGTGGGGCTCGTGCCCGCCAGGTCCACAGCACACTCTCACAAAGGCATGCACTTGAACGTCACTAAGAGGTTGTGCCTGACCAACCAGAAACATAACTACATGTTCCTGGCACTCTACAAGATTAAAAACAGGTACTTCAGATGACTGGGAGGGAGCAAGGGTCTGGGCAGAAGGATTTGTCTTTTAGAGTTCTCTGGGAAACAACAGGAAGAATGAACCAAGACCTAACAAGCATATGTAGTTCCTCCATATTGTTCGTCACACAGAATTCAGGAACTTTAAGAAACATCTCAGACATAGCATCTTACCTGGTAGTTATGGACTTCAGGATTTGTTTTAGAGCTAAAAAGGAAAAGAAAAACATTTTAAACGTTGTAAGGAGGCACGGCTCTATTTGACAGCTGTAACAAGTTCTAAAGGCTCTGTAATCCACCAGGGATATCTGCACACCATTTTTATTTTGGGAACCAAAGCTTACACGAATATATACACACACATATATACATATATACATACATACACCAGTAATATGCCAAAGTGCGTATGTGGGTTTCCACGCAGAGTGCAAACCAAGGAGCTGAAGCTTCCATTGTAAGTCCTCCCTGGCACTGCCCCGGAGGCTACAGCTTCAGTGATAAAGCACAGAGCTTCTTGTAGTTCGAGGGAGAGGTAGCAGCTTCTTCAAGACATCTACCACAGACACTGCGGTAGGAATCACACATGGGTCCCTAGCACTTAATGACCCTGCTGCTGCTCTGGGCACTGGTGTTGAATGTCCCGTTCATCCAAGCCAAGCCTCTCCCCTGTTATTATTTAATCCCCATAACAGAATGATGACGTCCATGATGTTTCCACCTTGATTCACAGACAAAGGAACAGTTGCCTAAGAAAGACTGAGAGAACTTACTAAGGCTCACTGGCCAGTCAGGAGCTGAGCCAGGGTTGTTGATTCAACACCTGCTCAAACCCAGAGTCTGTTTTCTTCCCACCAAATTCATAAGCAAGAAATTCTATAGCTTACACGCCCCCTGAACTAAAAGCGATCTGAGGGTCTGCGGAAAAGTTCAGAGCTCAAGTGTGATCTAATTTGATTAGAATCTTAATTAGAACTAGCTTGGCAAATATATAAACATATACCCATATATGTATGTGGAATATATGTATGTATGTATGTATGTATGTATGTATGTATGTATGTATGTATTTGCCCAGAGAGGCACACAGACAGACACACAGAGAGATACAGAAATCTGTTGCATAAGGCACAAACTCAGCACCTATCGGAAACCTCCCAAGTGCAGAACAATTACTGAACAGTCACTGTTGCTAGGGTGGCTGCTGGGGTGCTTGCCTGGAATCAAGGTTTACTGCCTCTCTCCCGATGGGAGGGAGGCACCTCTGTGCAGAGTCTCACACCTGTCTACGTTTAATCTTCAGCGAGGACTGGTGGTAAAGGCAGGTTCTGATTCAGACCTCCTAGGCTGGCCCTTGGCAGGTGGGTAAAGTGTTCTACAAGGCACTGCTTTTCCAGCAGAACCTCTGCGGTTCCCAGCACCACTCTCTCGGTGGTCCCCGCGGGGACTCTACTCACCAGGATCCCACGGGCTGGGAAGAGCAATTAAACAGCTGCTAACCGTGGTCATAAGCTCATTTGTCCCTAAAGGGTGTATTTACTGAAAATCCGTGTGTGTGTGTGTGTGTGTGTGTGTGTGTGTGTGTGTGTGTGGCGATTTTTTTAAAATGTTTGTTTTGATTCTCAATATATCATCTCCCCTAGATTCTAAGAGAGAAAAAAAATGCCACTCTATCAGGGAACTACAAACAAAACAATCATCCCCCAAGAAAGCAAGAAATACTGTAGCTTGCAATCCCAAGAACTAAAAGCAGGACCTGACCTAAAAATAAAAATGTCCGTAGTTTTTGGCATACTACCTGCAGAGCCCCTAGCTGCTAGAGACCCCTGAGACATAGGGCACATGTGCATTGTTTCCAAATGGTCCAGAGGTTTCCTACCCAACGGGAACATCATCAGGTAATTCCAGACACAGGCAGGGTCAGGAACACCTGTGCAGGAGAAGCAGCAGCTAATCCCACCCGTGGGTCAACTGTGGCGGACTGCTCCTTATGAATAAAGTTTTATTAACAGCCATATTCACTTGTCTACACACTGTCTACAGCTGCTTCTGGGTTGCAACAGCAGCACCAAATAGTTTTGTTAAGGGACATCATGGCCCAGAATTCAAAATATCTCCAACCAGTCCCCTGATAAGAAGCCTGCAAAGTCCTGCACTGGAGATGTTCAGTCTTGTGACACACCATTTTCCTGCAGAAACTCGGGACATGGTTTATTTATTGCTTCTTCTTCCTCTTTTTTTTTTCTTTTCTTTTTTTCAGAGCTGGGGACCGAACCCAGGGCCTTGCGCTTGCTAGGCAAGCACTCTACCACTGAGCTAAATCCTCAACCCCTATTTATTGCTTCTTATATGTCTATGTGTGTGATGTGTATGTGTGCTGTGGTGCACATCTGGAGGTTGGTTTCAGGATCTAATATGAGTCCCGAGGCTAGCATAGCAGGCACCTGCACCCACTCAACCCTCTCCCCAGCCCTCCAGTGGTGGTCAGCGTCTCCTAACATCTGCTAGTCAGTGGACGAAACGGCACCTGCTGCCATGGAGCCTTTGCTCATCAGGAGCGTGGTCATTAGTCCCACCTTTGCCTGCTACATCATTTCGCACATGCTACGTGCGTGCGTGTATGTGTGTGTGCCTGCCGCCTTACCCCCAGACGACAAACAGAGCGTTATGCTTTTCAGACAAAGTGGCTTGTTTTGCAACAGGAAAGCCTTGGAACGTTCTGTTGTGTGCTTATTGACAGCTGGGAGGGTGGTGTAGCCAGGCAGCAGAAAAGGGAGGAAAGTTATCAGGTGAGTCACCTGGGTCTATTGTATTAAGGAAAAAGTCTACACTGCAAACAAACATGGTAATTAGGGGGGGAGGCTGTGTTGGGGCGTCTGGGGTACTTACCAGAGCTGGGCAGCAATCACTGGGTTGCTCGCTGTAAAAGGAAAGATAGAAAGTTATGCAGAACTTTAAAACATTCACCATGCAACACACAAAGAATGACTGGGCAGGGACCTCATCTCGAGCCAGGCGGGCGGCCCTGAACTCCGTCTACCTCTTCCCTCAGGACTTGAACAGCCCTCTCTGTAACTCATGCTGTTTCATCTAGGTCTCTAGGCAACTCTCAGAGCAGACTCCCAGGGCTGGGCACGCAGGTATGCAGGCACACCAGAAGGGACCACAGGTCAGTGGTTGCTCCTGAGGAGAATTCAGTCTGGGATGGAAATCGGTATAACATGAAGGATGAAATACCTGCAGGCATTTATGGAAGGACTTAGAGCAGGCATTTTTAATGAGGCAGAGGCAGAGCCTGCATGAAAGGGGCAGGTATTTACTCAATGATACTTCAATTTACATGTTTTCTTTTGGTGTAATGCTGGGATTTGAACCCTCAGCCTTGCAACCACTGAGCTATATCCTCGACTCCCCCTATCCCCTCCACACACGTTTCTTTTCTTTTGATGGGGGAGGGGGCAGAGTTTTATGTTGCTCAAGCTGCCCTCGAATGCTATGTATGTAGCTGAGGATGACCTTGAACCCCCGACCCACCTGCCTCAACCTCTCAAGTGTTGAGATGATAGGTTTTTCACAAAACTGGGGGATCAAATCCAGGGTTCTGTCTGTGCTAGGCAAGTACCCTACCCTCCAAGCTGTACCTCAGCTCTGCTTGCTTCTTTTCAAGGGCATGCTAGGGGAAATCGTTCAAAGCTTCATAAAGAAAATACTAGGACTCTAGCTAGCCATTAAGGGCGGGGGTTTAAAAAAAAAAGGGAAAAAGAAAAAGAAAGAAAAAACTGTCAATAAAATAAATGAAGAAAAAGGATCTAGAGGCCAGAAAGGAGGGTGAGAGGGGAATCTCAGAGCCAGAGTCTAGAACAGCCCCAAGCTACCCAATGGGTCCTAGCATGTGTTCCACACTTTTAGGTCAGCCACACTGGATGCTTCCTCCCCTGTGCGAGCACACACTTGTGGAGACTGGGTGCTTATAACTAGATCAAAATAGTGCCTTTTCTTTAGAAAGTTGTTCCCAGGATTGGTCTGTTTCTAGGGGCTGTAACTCAGTGGGCAACCTCCCCCAGCCACGCTCGCCCTCCTCAGTGAAGCTCTGCTAATGGAAGCTCTGCGTGATTCCCAGCCCTTGCTGTTCCCTTAGACACTGCCTGAGGCTGCCTGCAGTAAGCCTTCATCACCCTCCCTCTGAACACGGTCTCCTTCCCTGGCCTTTCTTAATGTTCAGGCTGCATTTTCTGGACTCTGAGCTTTTCTCCTCTACTAAAGGAGCAGGGGATGACTTGAGACCTGTTGACTGCCATGCTCTGGAGCTGTTGGCTCTTAAGGGAAGGGAACAGGGTGGAGGGAGACAAGGCTGAAGATGAGAGGAGGCACAGGCATGTAAACAAGGCTCCAGAGGCCCATTAAATCCCAAGTTGTGCAAGGAAAAGTGTCCAGAACAGTCCCAACAAGCACAGGAAGGAGGGGAACAGAGGCTGTACATGATGGCCTTACTGTACAAAACAGGCCGGGTGGAGGGGCCATCCATGGAGAGAAACGAGCTACGCAGAGCTCCAGGCTAAGATGACAAAATCCAGTTTAAATGGAATTGAGTCAGGAGTGCTCATATATTGGCTGATACATCCTGGTGTGAGCCACCTCAGTAAGGGACATTAGGCTCAGAGAACTCTGAACAGGAGGAGAGGAGCAGCCTGGGGTACAGCCATACTCATGGATGAGGATGGGGGACCTGAACTATGTCCCTGCAGGTTGGGCATGCACTCTTCTGTGGTCACAATTCTGGTTAGCACACGCCCGTGTCCCCACCAGGAATGGCAAGGCAGTGGAGACACTGAATGCTGTACCTTCTATGGGCATAAAATAAGCAGAGAGACACAGTTGCAGGAAGCCAGACAAGGGAAGGTAAAGGAACAGATTGAGCAGGAGGAAAATTAAAGACTGAAGGGCCACCGAGACCTCATCCTTTTTCAACAGCTTTTGAACACCAGAGGGTAATAGTGGTAGGTTCTTCCCCTAGCTAGTCGACCCACCAACCCTGCCGCAAAACGTCAGCAAGGAAGGAACCCCCTACAACCTTTGAATGTGGAATGTCGCCGGGAAGGGTAACGTTTGCTAGGCTTCCTCTCAAAGGTGCTGGTTCTTCGCAATCTGGAGCCGTGTGTAGCTTGATATTCTGTCCGTCCACTGGGAAGGAAATATTTGGTTGCACATTAACACCAACAGCAGCTCTCAGCATACCATAGCTATTGCAAATGACTCTTTTTTCAAGAGCTCCAGCGTGTGTTTCAACTTAGCATGGAGTCGCCCGGTAAAGGCATGCTAAGTTTAAAGCTTTTATTTGGAAATACAGTCTCCTTTGCCAAGCCAGGAACAGGGGCAAGAATCTTTCAAAGGAAAAAACCTGCAACTTAAGTACCGGCTACTTGGTTTTTCTTAAAACAAGTAGGTCTGAGTTCTTGGATCATTTGATGAGGAAGACATTGATGAGACACAGAGTAACCCTTCGAGGAACACCGTAGAGACATTTAGCATTCACCACCTTCTCCCAGGCTGTGTAGCAGAGCTCCTCACCTAAACCCTAGCTTCCCTTGCTATTCGCCAAAGGAAATGTTTCTAACTTTAAAGGCTTTCCAGATTTCTACCACTGTGAAGGCAGCTGCAGTTTCCAGGAGGGGAGCTGTGTTTTGCTGATCCACCCATCACTGCTCCAATCCAGTCACTCTTGGCTCATGGTTTCCCAGAAGGAAGGAGCCAAACGTTACCTGCTCCAGATGCCTCCAAGGGGCAACCTCACCTCCAAGCTTCCCTTCCTCTTTCATATCTCCTTGAGGAACAGAGGTCACTAGGTCTGAGCTAATTGGAGCATTTCTCCCCAGTAGGGAAACGCCTGCTTGCTCTGGCAATCTCCAAGGCTGCCCTCCCCACCCAACTCCAAATCCACACGGATACAGGCAGACTGCAGCGGCTCTGGGAACCTCTGCATGCTGACATTTCCATCCTCCTGGGGCCTTGTGATGCGCATCCTTTTCCTCAAGGACCTGGTCTTCTTTTCCCCTTCCTTGGAGCATTTAAAAAATACATTCAAACAAAGACCATTCTTTAAACAGAAACACACAGCCGTTTCCTTGCACAGTGGATAAATCTGAAGCGAGCAACACGTCTGGCATTTTAAACAGAGTTCAGGGACATGCCATGCGTGGGCAGAGGTTATGAAACCAAGTGAAGTCTTCTACCACAGAACTCAGATTCTCACTCTGGAGTGTATTTAAAATGTACACTCTAGGCTGGAGAGATGGGTAAGAATCCTGGCTGCTCTTCCAGAGGGTCCAGGTTTGAGCCCCCAGCACAGCAGCACTCTAGTTTTAGGACATCTGACGTGTTCTCTGGCCTGGTGCACAAACATGCATGTAGACAAAACACCCATCCACATAAATAAATGAAATTTAAAAAAAATCAAAATGCACATTCCAAGGGCTGACACACGCGTGTGTACATTCAGATTCTGACGACAGAGGCTGCAGGGGCAGATGTTTTCACAGATGCCCCAGAAGTTTTCATGCACTCATCTCATAGGCAAAAGCAAAAACATGTGAGGATAAGTTATCTCTCCAGGCTCTTTTCAGATCCAACACGCATGCACACACACCCACACGCACACAGACACAGCTCCCACCTTTAACCATTACCAATACCAAATCTGTTGATACTGGTATGTGAAAGGAAACAGCTATGGGGAGAAATTTAAGAACCAGGGCTGGGGACATGGCTCATGCAGTAAAGCACTGGCACAAGCACGCAGGCCCGAGTTCAGATCCCCTGCACCCGTGTACACAACAAGGTGTTGCTTGCAATCCGTAATCCTAGCACTGAAGAGGTAGAGATCACAGATCTTTAGGGGTTTACAGCCTATCTCACTCACCAAGCACCGGATTCAGTAAGAGACCCTGGCTCAAAAACAAAGACTGACTGACTGAATGAATGAATGTAGCCACTATAGCTGTTAAAAAAATATGAAATAAAATAAAATCCAAAGATGGAGAGCCTATATTGATCTCAGGCCTCTACAGACACAGACACACACAGAGAGACAGACAAGACACGCACACGTGCTCGCACACACACACACACACCCTAGAAACAGGAGCACCAAGGTCAGGTGTGTGGGGCACACTTATAATCCACTTGGGAGGCAGAGACTGGAGGATCACAGGTTCTAGATGAGCCTAGGAGAAGACATGAAGAAGAGAGGGGAGACGGAGAGATCACAAAGGAAAAGCCAGACGGGCTGGCACTACTCTCTACTGCCTACTGGCTGCTTGACAGTCTGAGCCTAGTGTAGCTTGTAAATACGAGGACACTTGACCTGCCTCAGTAAGGCCGCCTGTAGGATTGAGAGTGGGTTGTGAGGAGCTCTGGTGCAGCACGGTCCAACCAGACCTCCCGTGATGATACTATGTGCTGTATCTGCCCTACTCATGGGCAGTCACTACCTCATGTGGCCGCTGAACGCCAGATAAGTGGCTGGATGAGACCGGGAAACTACAGTTTTCAACGTATCGAACAGTCATTCTCTTCTGCTGCTTTACGTAACCACCGCTGGCAATGGACAGCACAGCCCTAGCTATGGGTCAGATCCTGGCAACTCTGTTACTAGACGGATGAACACACTTCACCCCTGAGTCCAAAACATTCAGGGCCCCAGGCTCACATATTTGCAATATCGAGTACCAAATCAGCAAACAGTTCCAAACTGAGAAAAAACTGTCAGCGTTTCAAATGCTCCGAGCACCAAGCCCCTCAGGTAACAGGCTCCTCACCCCCGCGTCAGTTCCATCTCATCAGTAAAGTGATGGAAACCGACAGAGGTCGTGAAGGTCCTTTAGCCAGGAGGAGGGGGTGGGGCGGACGACCCAGGTGGCCGGACACGAATCCGCTGCTACACTCACTCATACACAAGAAAAGGAGCTGTCGTTCTCTAAAACACGTGTGGTCCACGCCACACAGCAACTGCCAACCTGAACCGGAAGCGGGAACCCAGCCGGATGAAGTCGGATCTGGCGGACTTGCTGTTGCTGGGCGTGCGCAGACGGAAGAAGGCGTGGTGCTCCACAGCGCACTTCCACAGGTGCTTGCAGGTGCGCGCGCTGTCCAGCCTGAACACGAAGGTGTGCTCTTGCTCACGCCCCTGGGGGAGGAAGCAAAGGTCCTCGTGGGGGGCGCACGTGATGCCAGCGAGCGGCAGCAAGGAGGACGCTGGGAAGCAAGACCTACCTGGTCGTCATCCTCCACTACCACGAGGGTCAGTTTGCTCTTTTTAAAGTCCATTTTGGTGATCTTAGGCCTGGTCAGAGAGAAAGCATTTTAAAAAGGGCAGTCTACAGCCAAACCGTCTACACATCAAACAGCTTCCTTTCTACTTATAAAAGCTTAGATTGGCTAAGAGAAGAGAATCATCATTCATCCATTTAAATACGATTATCTACAAGTTCAGTGCACTGGCCACACGCCCACAATGACAATAGGATGGTGTGATTTTTTTTTTTTTAAAGCAAATCTGGGCGTTGCAAATACCCCTCAAAATCATCCATCACATAGACTTTCCAACACAAAATAGGAAAAGACATTTTTAATATTAGACAAAACTAAATTACCAAAAGAATAAGCCTATTTTGTTAGCTCCTTCAAAGATTAATATGCCTGTCGGGGTCAGTCCAAGAGAATATTCACAGCCATCTCTTCCCTACAAACAAACGAAGTGACAGTCGGTAGAGGGTTCTAACAGGTCGTCACAGAGAAGAACGTAAAAACAATTTCCTCACCAAAATTTACTTTGTCGGCACGCTATACATTTTTTTTCTCAGAAACAGCAAAATAAAATGAAACAAACACACACAGTTCTTACCCTGACAACATGCATGTCCACCCCATACATTTCCAGCCACTTCGCTTTGTTCAGATAGGAGAGTTCCGCCTGGGCAGGGCTCTTTCCCCTTTGAAAGACCAATGGAGACACGTGTAAACTGGGACTCACACACTGGCAGGGGTGTGAAGGGCCCGCTGTGCGGTAGAGGGTCTCGAAAGTTTATAAGTCTGGGAAACAATCTCCAAGAACCCACTGGTGACTGGAACGGGAGACCACAAGATGGTGTTTCTTAGGATAACTAGCCTAAGAAAACAAGAGTGGGGCCTAAGGCACACAGAAGGCTTGTTCCTCCTGCCCTTCCTTGGGAGAAAGCAGGCTGTCTGTGGGGGAGTGGGCGGGACTGTTGATGTCACCTCTGCATACTTCCCTGTCACTGGATGAAAACACACCATGCCATCTTCTATTTCAAAAGTCATTGTAGGACCGAAGGACAAGAAAAGGTCACGCTAAGTGCAAGGTCCAAGAGTAATGATCAACGGGTAGTTTGTGGACATGTGTGCACGGGTATGTGTGTACATGTAAATCACTGGGAAACTGCCTTATTGGTCCAAGCAAAACAAAAATAAATCCATTAGATTAGTGTTGGTGGCAGAAGGGACCCATGGAAGACATATCTGGCATGCTGGCTCTCAGTGTGCTGAGCACACTTCTGGGCATATGGGTGAGACCCAGCTCTGAGCATGAAAGTCATTTATGTCACGTTAACCTGACAGAACCGAGAGGTCCGAGAGGTGATGTCATACATATTGAAAGATTGTTCCTGTGATGAGATTTCATGCCTGCCGCAGGAAGCCAGGCGTGGACCTCTCAAATGTGTCACCAGGTCGGTGTTCAGAAGTCTCATGCTTTAGATTCAGGATTGGGGTGGTAGGGATGCTCCCCCTATATTTCTAAAAGGTTTGCTCCAGAGCAGTGGTTCGCAACCTGTGGGTTGCAACCCCTTCGGCGGTCAAACAACCCTTTCTTTCACGGGGGGCCACCTAAGGCCATCAGAAAACACAGGTATTTAGATCATGACTCATAACAGTAGCAAAACTACAGTTATAAAATAACAACAAAAATAATTTTATGGTTGGGGTCGCCACAACGTGAGGAACTGTATTAAGGGGTCCCAGCATTAGGAAGGCTGAGAACCAACTGTTCTAGAAAGTTCTGTTTGGGAAGGATAGGACCTGTAAAGTGCAGTGTCTCCTCATTATCCACACTTGGGGTGCGACTAGTAAGTAATGGTTAAACCAGACCAGAGCTGTATGTATTTAAAAGGCAAAAACAAAAAAACAAAAACAAAAACAAAAACCCAGCATGGTTTGCATTTCTAGAAAAAAAGGTGACACACAGGTCCTAGGGAAACAGGCGTGAAGAGCACAGAAGAGAGGCTACGACCTAGAGCTGTGGCTTTCTGGTCATTAACGAGCCCCTCCCTATGAGGCGAGAGGCACACTGTGTTGCAGAAGGCATGCAATAGTTTGCCAGAAGGGTCTGAAGGAAAACACACCACACGAAATAAACGGGCAGTTCAGACCACGAGAGAGGTGCGCTGAGGTACCTGTACTCTTTCCATCTCTGGAAGATATCGAACTCCATGGCTTCTGTCTGATTTGGGATGAACCGAAACTCAGACACAAGCTCCGGTGTGTGTTCCGGGAGCTCACACTCTCCTAGCTCCGCTGTGCAGTTCATAAAAGAGAGGAGAACGGGAGACGGTGAACCTTTGGGTTATTGCTGTAACCAATCAGGCATTCTTTCTGATCAGAAAGCATGGGTGCCCCTCATGTACAACCCTCTCATTATCATGTTCCCTCAGAGTCGTTCTAACACCCTCCCGATAGAGAAGTACCCCGCCATCTTAGTCATCACTGTCTTTCTCTTCAGTGCTTCTCCTACCTAGGGAGGCCTCGGCTCACATTTCCCCAGGAAATGGAAATTTGCAATAAAAGGCATTGCAGGCAATGAGGACCTGCCAGTGAGCATCTTTTGCTCAGGGCTCTCGTTAAGCATAGGCCAGAGCAACACTTTAATGTTTGCAGGGCTGGAAAGAGTGGATTAAGAATTTGGTGCATGTAGAATACAAGTGAGGAGTAAAGGAGCAGCGAGGGAGGGAGAGCAGGCTGCAGGAGCAACTGCGGCAAGTCAAGCAGAACGGAGAAGGGAGAGGGCTGGGCCAGAGAGGGAGAGCAACAGGAGCCTGCCTGGGAAAGAAAGAGCCCAATGGACACTGCACAGTTCTTGTTCTTGCCAGGCTCCGACACAGAGGGTCCAGGAACACGACGGCCCCATCGTTCTGGAGCAGGAATGAGAAAACCCACTTTCCCCACCCTGCCCCTTCAGAACTCAGAATAAAAAGGAGTCTCCCAGTTTCCTCTATAACCTGATTACAGTAACTGTAAGGGCTTCAGGCTGGCAGGTTTAGAATCAGACTTGCATGTCCATCCAGAACAGCCCACTGACTGCCTGCTGCTTCACAAGACCTTCAAGAACTGGTGCGCTTTCCTTGGGAAGACACTGACCCACAACACTTGTGTTTGAACATGGAATGTAGAGGAATCATTGGGTAGGTTCATTAAAGCCCATCACCGTGCCCCATACCCAGAGTTGTTGACCCTGATGTGCACCCAGGCCCAGAATTGAATGTAACTGTCGGTGACCTTCAACTTCTGACCCTCCTACCTTCTCTTGAGAGCAGCACTGTGCCTGATTTTATGTGGTGCTGTGGATGAAACTCAGGGCTTCGTACATGCTACCAATTGGGCTGTATCTCCAGCCCATCCAATTTGCACTTCTAACAAAATCCCCACGTGACACTGACACAGCTAGCCGAGGAATGGGAGAAAACCTGGAGCCTGATGTCTCAAGACATCTAATCTAGCAGTGAATGGAGCCACATATGCCCAGGAACCTGGGGGAACAGCAGCGCTCCCTACATATCAGTATCTTCTCATCACCCTATTGGGGATTCTGAGGACCAAAATCTCACAGCCCAACTTTCAGGAAAAAGACTCCATCTGACTTGCAGAATGGATAAAATGTCCCCGTGAGCAAGTGTGGCGTGTCACATCCTGAAATCCCAGCACGGGCTATGGTAGGTGCCTCTGCTGGTCAAGGTCTGGGCGAGACAAAGTGAGACCCAGTCTCAAAACATGAAACAGAACAGTTCCATTCCTGCACAGGAGGCAATAAAATCAAACTCAAGGAGACTGTGCCTTCAGAGGCAGAGAGAGGCGGCCTGATAAATACGTCTCCATTGGAATGCCACCCTCCACATCACTGAGACCCAGACATAAAGGTGTCTGGGTCAGGGCATGCAGCAGCCTTATGGCCTGGGCCAGGGGACACACATGAAAATCTGTTCTACAAACAATGTGTAGGGTAAAACAGAAAAAGGGTAAAACTGGGTTCTCCAAACTGGAGATCAGCACTGGCCTTGGCCCAAGAGGTCACTGTGGAGTGGTCCTGGCAAACCTTGAGCTTGTCTAGAAAGAAATTCCTTTGATATCTTCTGTACCCATAGGCAAACATGACTCAACGGCACCCTGGTGTCCTAATGGTGGTTTACTGGTGTCCTAAATTGGCAGGATACAGTATACACCAGTGAGAAAGAAAGCAGTGTCCCCTGCAGCCTCTGTTGTACTGGAGCAGGCCTGAGGAGCACCCTGGTCACCACTCTGCCTTCCAAGAACAAGCCGAAAGAACCTGGCACTCCAAGAACCTCCTAATTCTGCAGCCAGGCTCTGGCTCCATGAAGGCCGTAGAAGGCAAAGGAAATGGCTCGGATCTAAGAGACTGAACTCCAGCTCTACAGCAGCTATCTGTGTGCCCCGGGGAAATCACTGAGCTGGTCCAGGTCCAACATCGCTACCCGCAACAGGGGAGTAGTCACATAACAGAGGAGAACACCTTCATGCAAAGGGCGATCCCATGTTTCTTTCTCTCACCCTTTCCCTTAGATAAAGGTTCAAATCTACCACCCACGTATTCCCCAAAGAGCACATCCTCTACTGAAGGCCACAGCATCTCAACTCGAGGGATTAACTCAAGGACAGCACTAAGATATGCCTGAAAGGCTCAACCACCAGAAGGAACTCTGCCCTTCATTTTCTTCACACCACAGAGCAAGGCTAGTGTTCATACCAGGGTGTGTTCCTGGCTGGGCTACAGAGGACAGCATAGGGTGGGATGACAACCTGCGGAAGGCTTCCCCATGTGTCCCTCGGTCCTCGTGGGCATACCGATCATTATTAAATTATACTGCAGACATGAGCAGTTTCTCCAAGAAAGGCTCCAGATGGATGATTTTACTCTCATCTTTGCTACTTTTGCAGTGAGTGTCACTGCAGCTGGACCACTGAGGGCAGAGGTGTGCCTCCTCCTCAAATCACTCAGGACAACAAGACAAGCTTAA
The DNA here is from genome assembly GCF_021556685.1 of Rattus norvegicus. Lineage (NCBI taxonomy): Eukaryota > Metazoa > Chordata > Mammalia > Rodentia > Muridae > Rattus > Rattus norvegicus. Next base: position 76,982,388 of record NC_141538.1, read on the forward strand.
AACACTGTGCCAACAGCCTCGGGAGAAAGCTTCTGCAGTGATTAATGGCCCCAGGACTGACACGGGTGCTTGGGTGCTTTCCTTTCATTAACACTACCTTGACAGATCCTTCGGAGCTGCCAAGCCTGACTAGGCCTCTTGCAACTTAGGAACCAGTGTACATGAAGGTCTGTGCAGGTAAAATCTGCATGTGACCAACAAAAAGGAGTGCTCCCAGGGTCCCAACTCTGCCTACACCGAGGCACTCACCAGGAGACTCACTGCATCTGACTGCACAGAGAGAGGAAGCCTGTGGCTCTGTATCTGACACAGTTGGCTTTAAATGAATTGCTATTACTGTTACCACCAGGGCTCTTGACCTACACTGAGGGTCTCTCCAAGCTCAATCCTCTGTTCGTTCTGCGCTTACTGAGCATCTGTTAAGAGGTGACTAAGCACGAGAAGTATTCAGGAATGGGAAAATGCTCATTATTCACAGAGCTTCTTTGCATATACAAATGTGACCGCATACTGTGACGAGATATAGCAAGCAGGGCCAGTGATACGCCTCGGCAGGTGAAGAGGCTTGCCACCAAGCCTGATGACTTGAGTTCAAGCCCCATGACCCACATGTAAAGAAGGGACTCCTGCAAGCTGTCCTCTGACCTCTGCATACACACTAAATTAAAATGTAACAAGAATACTGAGATGCTACACACAAAAAGAAACTGTATTCTAATCCGAGTTACGTATCTTACCAAAAAATCTAAACTCATTAACAGAAGATGTAGGTACCAGTGGGTAGCTGACTGGAATGTCATGTCCTTTCTTTGACCTGCCTGACTGCTGTGCTGTCCTACCTGGAGTCTTTAATCGGTGTGATCTGATCTTGTGATACCTCTCGGATCAGCTCTTCTTAGATGAGTAAACTATGAGCTAGTGAGATGGCTTGGCAGGTCAAGGCACTCGCACCAATCCCGACAACCTCAGCTGGATGTCCAGAACCCACATACGAAAAGCAGAGAACACCCTCTCCAAAGCTGTCTTCCGATACTCCACTCCACCCCCCACACACATAGAGGTTAAAAACAACTGTAAGTAGAAAAATACAAAAGTAAAAGCTGTTTCTTCTTTTATGGTGTTCACAAATACCATAGGTGGATGTGTCCCAGATCAAATCCAGGGAAGCACTGACAAGCACATGCTCATGAAATCCCGTCCTCTTAGGTAGCTCTGGAGACGGAAGCAAGTATTTCTTGTGCATTTTAACAGTAGACCCACCAGGCTCTCCCACAGACAAACAGGCAGTGTGGACGGTCCTGCAGGCAGACCTCCAGCCGTCCAGTTCCCATTTGCACGCTGATGACTTCAGCACCGCTTAGCCAAGGCCCACACAGCCACTTCTCCACAGAAGCCTCCTTCTCTGCTCACTCACTAATGCCACCACCTACCCTCGGCAGCAGCCTGAGTCATCCCACCCCTTCCTCACCTTAAGTCTCATCAGAGAATCCAGCTCCCGGCAGGCACTGACGTGGTGGCTGCCTTCACTGTGTGCACACCCACCAGCCCCGCTCAGGTTCTTACTACATCTGTTACTGTAACAGCCCTCGCCCTACCCGGACCTAGCCCCACTCCAGCTCCTTCTCTCCACACAGCCTTTCCAAAATACACTCCACCCAGGCCTGCTGCCTCGAGAACTCGAAGAGAACTGCTGCTGGCCCCGTGAAGTTTATACTCTCTAAGTGGGACCAGAGGCTGTTCACCAGTTCACACTGTGACTACACACCCACTGTTCCTATGGCTTTCGTTATTGTTTGTTTGCTGGCTTTTTTGGGTTTTTTTGTTTGTTTGTTTGTCTGCTTTTTTTTTTTTTTTCTGGGATGTGGTCTTACGTAGCCCAAGCTGGCCTCAAACTTGTACCCAGTTAAGGATGACTTTGAATTTCTGATTCTCCTGCCACTTCCTCTTCAGTGCTGGGGAGTAAACTCAGCCGAGTTATATCTCTTATCAGCCCCTTACAACACCCAATCCACACGGGGGGTACTAGGCATGGAACCCCAAGGGCCTGTGCATAACCAAGCCAAGAGCAGCATCTCCGCTTCTCTCTGTACTTTCGCCTTGGTTCCTGGAATCATCTTCCTCCCCACGTCCCCCATGGTCCTTCCTCTCCCGAGCCTCCTGTGTATCTCTGCCACTAGGGAACTGCCATGATCTCTGTGTGCTTTCCTCAGCAGACTGTAAGCTCCTGGGGACGGCGACCATATCATATGCCTTCACATCCGGGGAGAAAGCAGGGCATGGGGAGTAGCATGCAGCGCACTCTCACTTACGGAAATGAGCTTCAAGATGTCAGGAAGGGTGAACATACCTTGCAGACAGAGGGCAGCTAGTTCCACGGCTGTTTCATAGGGGCACTTCAGTCTTGGGGGGAAAAAAAGAAGTTAATACTAAGTAGGAAAGGTTACATTTGTAACCATGTAACACAGAAAGCCCGGTAAAAGTCAACAGCAGTTTCAACACATCTATCCAAGAATGCGTTCTATCAACCATGCAAATGCATCCAGTGGGGATGCAAAGAACTCGGGATGTTTAGGAACATTTGCAGTAGACTGAAAACCTTCCCTTTGTATTGGTATCCTAAGTTTATTTTCTTTCAATACAGTCATTTATCTTTTCAAGCTGCCTTCAACCGTCCTTAAAACTAAAACCAGACACTGTACTTACTACTGACTTCCGAGACCTCCAGATGTACTCAGTATCTGCCATGTCCAACTGAGGCAGAACTACTGAAGAGTATTACTGCGAACACAGTGGTTTTACTCATACGGTAAAGTCTCGGGTGAAGCCAGCGCCCCATCCCCATTTCTTTCTCCAGATGAGAGAGTGAGCCTTCAGCATCCCACCGGAGGTCTTCCAGCTGACAGGAGGCCGCGCTGGGCTCAGAACACTGTTTCAGTTACATGCTAACCAGTGGGTGGGAGTACAGACAAACTGGAAAGCACTGGACACTGTTGAAGTGCCACCCTCAAAGGGTTTTTACAAACTGAAGACGAGTTCTGTTGTAACGACGCCTTTGTGTGTATAATGAGCACAGAACGGACAGTGATGAAAAACACACACATCCTCAGCACACGCCAATCAGAAACACGGCTGAGTAAGGCCAATGTATACACTGTACTGTCTACTTATTCTACGACCTCTCTGCCACTGGAATGTTCAGAGTGAAATTCTACCAAGAATTTACAAATGCGGAAATTACATTTTAATTCAAATTTTACTTATTTAGATAATCGATTTATATTTGGTTTGTTTGTTTGAGATAAGGGTCTTACTTTGTAGCTTTGGCTGGCCTAGAACTCACTAGGTGGACCCGACGATCTCAGACTCACTGAGTCCCTCCTGCCTCTGTTTCTGTAGCTCTGCGGTTCAAGGTGGGGGCCACCACAACTGGCAGAAAATATCCACTTTATCTCCTTCAGATTACATTTAAAATCAGAACATATTCCTGTTGGTAACATCAGGCACTGCTTCTTTGTCTTAATATAGCGTCGGGATTTTGGGGTTTTTTGTTTATTTGTTTAATGTAACAGAAAATATTCAGTAACTCATGCTTATTCATATATTTGGGGTGTCTGTGTGCGTGCGTGTGCTGGGTGGGGGTGGGGGCATGCACATGCCATAGCACATGTATAGAGCACAGAGGACAACTTTCAGGTCCCAGGGATTGAACTCAGGTCTTTCGGCTTGGCTGCAGGAACCTTTACCTGCTGAGCCATTTTGTCAGCCTTCTTTCTCTGAGCCCCCTCAAAACCAACCACTTCGGCGAGGACGTGTTTTGTGCTTCATGCTCACTACAAGCCCAGTGCCTTGAGTATGAAGAGCATTTCAGTGAGATGGAAATCCACATCTCCTCCTCGCAGGCCAGACGAGGACCTCTTTACAGTGCTTTAGTGTGATAGTAACTCGTGAGACTGTGAAAACTGCACGAACACTTGTACGTGTATACGCGCTGACGGCGTGTGCTGCTTGCAAATACGACAGAAGCCAGTATGAATGGGGGCAGTGATGCGGCAGGGGGAAGGCGGTTCCCAAATACACCTCACTCAAGATCCTCAGCGCCCTTGGAAACGCTCCAAGCCATAGAGGATCCGCTGTGGAACTGGAGGAAAATGACAGCAGTGCAAATATCTGACTCGCCTGACAGAACCTGGGGCACTGCTTTGAATTTGGTAAAGGGGACAAGGGTAAAAGAGTTAAAACAGTGAACTATGGGGGTATACCAGGCTCTATGCTGGGTTCAGAGTTAGAACAAAAGCATACTTACTTTCCAGAAAGAATGTCATGCCTGAGTTGTAGAACAAACAGGTACCTGACAAACATATACAAACGTCAACAGAGAGGAACCCTTCCCTCCTTCCCCAGCCACCTCCAATCCCCAGCCTCCCATCACTAACACCCCTGCATTGCCCTGGACGCGTGCACTGTCAAAAGGGATGCAGTGCAAACGAAGAGGGAGGGAGCCTCCTCCTGAGCCTGTGGAGAGGCATCCCTGGTCTCAGTGGGCTGGGAGTTTGCAAGACACTTGCAGGATGGGGTGCAGATGTGGTCTGAGAGGACTTGCAGGGTGGCTTTGGTGCAGGAGAGTCTAGCCCAGCATGGAGAATTCTGCACAAGCAATGCAATGCATGCAAGAAAACGGGCTGGGTGGAGCCAGTATGCTGGCGCCCAGCCGGCTGTACCTAGCAGATCCAAGGACTTTTCAAAAAGTCCGCAACGGACTAGAGTCTGCTAGAAACTACGTGACACTTTTCTTCCTGGAGCAGTTTAACTGCTGACTGCCTTTAAAACAAACACTCGTGCAAAGCATGCCTCTCTCTCTCTCTCTCCCTCTTCCTCTCCCTCCTAAAATTACACTACAAAAAATTACAGGGGTAATAAGAAACAAGGTGAAAGGAGGCAGAAAGCATAAGGAGGGCTTACCAAGTTTAAAAAATAGATGTATATGGGTCTTAAATAAAAGTCTTTTATTTCTAGGGCGATGTGACCACCAAAACCACTTTGTACCAACCAAAGCCTCCTACACTCTAGGCCTACACTTGAGAGTGGTCCCCAGGAATCCCACTCCTTTTTGACTCACCTATCTGCCTTTAAAATGACCTGCTGTGGGGACAGCTAGGGGCAACCTGTTTGGTAAAGGCCTCCGAGAGAAATACTGAAGTTGCCTAATGAGCTTCACCTTGGAAGCCAGGTGGGCGTTCCTTTTCTGCAGAATGGCTTTAGGAGACTTTGGATGATCCAGACATCAAAGTGGGCAGGAAGGCTGAAGGTTCTAGAAGGTTCTCCTTCCCAGCATGTCCTTAATTATAACTGAACTTACACCTCTCAAATTTAGGACATTGACATGTATAGTTGCACCAACTACGGCAGGGTGTCCATGTGGCCAAAGTTCTGAATCCCATAGAGAAAACCTGGAGGAAAAGCCCCAAAGGTCCCTGTCCTGGGTACGTGTAATAACTTCCAAATGCCACTTAGGTAGACCTCTCCAAGTTACTGACCACCAATGGAGACCACCCATCAATGTACAAGTCACCGGTACAATGCATCACACGAAAAATCGGTGACAAGGACACTCGGGACATCTAGGACTCCATAAAGCATCCCACAGATGGAAAGGAAGCTCCTTCCTTCATTCTCTCTTCCTTCCTTCTCAAGTAAACACAGGCGCCCACGACATAAAAATATCTGGGGGTTGGGTTTGGGGGGTATATGTGGATCCTAACAAAATCAGAATGCCAAAGATGAGCCTACCACTTTCCAGGACCCAAGAAAATCCATCTAATTTGATTCATCTGAAAAATAGCAGATTAAGCAGACTTGTGGGTTTTAAACAGGGTAGAGGAGCCCAGGGAAAGTGCGGGTAACTTCTGTTTAGAAACACAGAGGTCTTAAAGGGAATCAAGCCCCCTGACTGACTAGATTCCCTCATACTGGCTGAGGCCGGGGCTACTGGACAAAGTCCTCTCTGCCATACCCTACCTTGTAAATTCCTCTCGAAGGTTGTTCGGTTCTGAAGAATAGTATTTGACTCGAAAGTGCAAAGCGTAGGCAGGTCCGACTAAACATTGGGAGACAGAAAGGTAAAGATGTTTGTGTCCCCCCCACCCCCCTCAGACAAAAGGAAACACATCCCCCTGCCAGCAAGCTCAGTGCTCCATCTAGAGTTGGAAAAATGGAACCAAACTTTCAGGGTGCCTGGGAAGATTTAGCTGGGAACCTCATGTGGAAAGAAACTTCGCCTGGGGGGCTGGGGATTTAGCTCAGTGGTAGAGCACTTACCTAGGAAGCGCAAGGCCCTGGGTTCGGTCCCCAGCTCCAAAAAAAAGAACCAAAAAAAAAAAAAAAAAAAAAAAAGAAACCTCGCCTGGGTGGGTTATAAACAGCTGGCATTTCCCTTTTATCTCTGATGGGATTACTCCAAACTGGCATCCACATTTTACAAAGTACAATGTGGGCTGGAGGCTAGTGACACAGAAAAGAGAAAAGCGCTCTGCATGTAGAGATACCGTGAAAAAACGCCGTAAGGTATTTTTTAGAGGGTATGATCTCCAAATGATCTCAGCAGAAGCAGCACTAGAAATACGCAGTTACCACACCTGTAAGGAATGAGCTGGAGCCCTGAGCTTCCTACTACTCCCCACCCCGAATCTGCTTTGAAACTTACTTGGCAGTGAGTAAAGGAGGTGACAGGTTTCTGAATAGAACATTAGTCAGTTCTCATTGGCAGGGGTGTCTGACTTGAAATGAGAGCACAGGTGGGTTTTAATATCTACCCAAAATACTCATTCAATTTTAAAGCTCTAATTTTTGGCCGGTTTACAGGAAGAAAAAACCACCCATTTAACAATGGATTTATTTACCAATCAAAAGATCTTCAAATAATCTTGACAAAGCAGTTTAATGTCAGATTAAAGGGAAAAAAAAAGGGCACGAATAGACTGGAGTCTGTATCTTACCTTTCATCTGCTTCTTTATGGGTTTCGAGTGATCCAGCCAGTGCTGAAAGAAAAACAGTGTTTCTTTCTTTAGAAACCAAGTATGAACCCCTAGAGTTCCCCTCCTCTACAAACTGGGGTGTACTCACAAACACCTGAGACTGAGTCAGATCTCGAACTCCTCACTGGAGATCTGCAAACTGCTAGCTATGGCACTGAAAAACCCTTTGCTGGGGCTGGAGAGCTGGCTCAGCAGCTAGGAAGCCAGGCTTAATTCTCAGCACCCACATGGCAGCGCTCCATCCCCTGCTCTAGGGGAGATCCGATGCCCTCTTCTGGACTCTAGACACCCGGCTCATATTGCCCATAGTGCACATACATATGCAGGCAAACACTCACATATATAAAAATAAAATAATAACTTTTTTTAAAGTCTTTGCTCACCAATGACTGACCCAATTTAAAACCTATCCTATGGGGTTGGAGAGATGGCTCAGTGGTTAAGGGCACTGACTGCTCTTCCAGCGCTCCTGAGTTCAAATCCCAGCAACCACATGGTGGCTCACAACCATCTGTAATGAGATCTGATACCCTCTTCCGGTGTGTCTGAAGACAGCTACAGTGTACTTATATACATAAAATAAATAAATAGATCTTTAAAAAAGATCCCATGGCAAGATCAATCCCTGATGCTATTAATGATACTCTGTTATGCTTGCAGATAGGAGCCTAGCATAACTGTTTTTTGGGAGACTCCACCCAGCAGCAGACTGAAACAGATGCAGAGACTCCCAGCCAAACATTAGATGGAAATCAGGAAGCCTTGTAGAAGAGCTGAGGGAAGGACTGAGGAACCTGGAGCAGACGGAGACGCCACAAAAAGACCAACCGAGTCACCAACCTGGACCCAGAGACTGAACCACCAACCAAAGAACATACAAGGGGCTAGGCTTAGCCCCACCCCACCGCATCCCATCCCCCACATATGTAGCAGCTGTGCAGCTTAGTCTTTATGCAGGCCCCTAACAACTGGAGCAGGGACTGTCTCTGACTCTGTTGCCTGCCTGTGGATCCTGTTTCCCTAACTGGGCTGTTGTGTCTGGTCTAAGTGGGGAAGGATGTGTCTAGTCCTGCAGTGACTTGATGTGCCAAGGAGGGTTGGTACCCAGCAAGGGAAGGGGAGGCTGTGATTGGGATGTAAAGAGAATAAATAAATTAATGGGGAAAAGACTTTGCTCAGGTTGGGGAAGAGTGTTCCGTGTGTACTTAGTGCTTGCCTTGCATTGAGGCTTCCGAGATAGCTCAGCAAGTAAGAACACTGGTTGCTCTTCCTGAGGACCCAGGTTCAATTCTCAGCATCCACGGGGATTACAATCATCTGAAACTCCAATTCCAGGGGATCCCTCTTCTGACCTCTGTGGATGGTGTACTCACATGGTGTAGGACATACATATTCGGGCAAAACCATACACGTTAAATGAAAATATATTGACATTTAAAGTGCTTGCTCTAGTGATCAGAGTTTGGATCCCCAGAACCTAGAAAGAAGCCAGGTAGGTGTAAGGCTACCTGTAATTCCAGTTTAGGAGGACAGAGAGAGGATTCCCAGAGTGAGTTCATTGATGAGATTACCAATATCAGTGAGCTCTGGGTTTCATTGAGAGACCCTGCCTCAGTGAGTGAGGTGTCAAAGCAATATCAACCCTCCATATGTGTATCCATGTATATACAAACATACATCCACACATACCACACGTAAATAGAAAGAGAAAAACAAATAAATAATTTGCTTGCATGTAAATGTATTTTTCTATTAGCCAAAGTTTCCCTAAGCTTTTTAAAAGATGTCAGAAAGCCTCTAAGACCCCCTAAGAAAATGATCTGTAAAGTCCCTTTTAAAAAATCTGAGTTCCTTGTGTCATAATCGCTCTTTCCCAGTAATTCTGGGTCTCCACTAATCTAGCTAAAATTACAAACTCTGATTATATACCAGCCTGTGGTTCTAACACCCTCAATTCTGACATCAGGAAAAGAAAGTCTCTGGTTTTCTTTACTCCTTGATGCTCCTGGACCCCCACCACTGACAGGAAGAGGTTCAGCTGGGGCCAGGGAGGAATATTTAGCCGCTCCTCTTATTTACCAGAAAACCCACTTCAGGTTTTGTAACCTAAGGAAGTTACAAAGCCATTTCTCTCATATAAACATTTATGTCAAAATAGTTGACATGCTCAGTGGTCTAACTTCTATAGGAAGCTACATATGAGAACACTATAGAGATATTATCACCCAGATAAATCCATCCAAGACAGAAAACAGGGGCTGGAGAGATGGCTCAGCGGTTAAGAGCACTGACTGCTCTCCCAGAGGTCCTGAGTTCAATTTCCAGCAACTACATGGTGGCTCACAACCATCTGTAATGGGATCTGATGCTCTCTTCTGGTGTGCATGAAGACAGAGACAGTGTAGTCACATACATTAAATAAATAAGAAAAAAAATTTTTAAAAAGACAGAAAACATTGCAATTAAAGATGCATTTAATCCCTCTGGCCTGCATGTCCTGCCTGGCTATGCAGCAGGCCAGAGGGTGTTAGTTCTTTATGCCTGTGATTCCGTGGTTATCCCTGACATCTCAAGACAGAAAAGCACCAGTAATCAACAACCCAGGAAAGATCAAAACCCACACCCTGCAGTCTGGTCTCTACCAGATGTTTATTGTTTCTGTAGCATCATAAAGATGAGCTTTCATAGGGATTGGGGATTTAGCTCAGTGGTAGAGCGCTTGCCTAGCAAGCACAAGGCCCTGGGTTCGGTCCCCAGCTCCTAAAAAAAGAAAAAAAAGAAAAAAAAAAAAGATGAGCTTTCATGAATTGGGAGCTATCTGTACTGTGAGTTACTCAGACCAAACCCTAATAGAAGGACCACGTGACTAACGGCTTCTGCTTTCTTGGAGAGGGTCCAGGTATGGTACTTAGCATGTTCTTCTGGATTGAGACTTTATATGACGTTACATGCATGGGTATTCTGCTTGCATTTACATCTGTGAACCATGTGTATGCTTGGTACCCAAGGAGGCAAGAAGAGGCTGTGGGATCCCCCGGAACTGAGGCTACAGATGGTTATGAGCATGTGGTGCCAGGGACCGGTCCTCTGGAAAGGCAGCCGGTGCTCTTAACTGCTGAGCCATCTCCCCAAACCCAAAGTGTGAACTGTTTTCTGAAGGGAGGACAGACATGTTCACTATCACTGAAACCAACTCAATGCACACAGGGGCTTCACCGTTATAAGAAGAACTGGAATGAGACAGGCAAAGTAGGTTTCTCTCTGGCTATTCTGAAAGAGAGGCTAATTCTGCTGACTCCCGGGGACTTGCAGAAGCAATCTACGCTGTGCACATGTTACTAATGAGAAAGGGCAGGGCTGAGGGCGGACCGTGTACTCCACCTAACCACAAAGCCTAAGAGGACTGTGTGGGAGGAGGGGGTGTGGAAACACACGCACAAAAAGCACATAACAGATGAATTAGAATACAATAACCGTGCAGGCAGCGCTAAGGAGAGGAGAATGTGGGCCTCTCATCTCAACACCTAGGCTGGGTAACAAAAGCAGATCACCACAGCAGGGCGCCTATCTCAAAGGCAGGGTGGCTGGGACACTACATCTCATTGTTGATAGCTTTGAATTGGCGATGACCTGAGTGTCCGTCAACAAAGACGGATTCAAAAATGGCTCATGGGTATAATGCATTACTATTTTAAAAGGATGTGGGCTGATATTTACTGGTGTGACAAGAGACCTACAGCACAATGTGAAAGGTAGGAATAAGAAATCAGGTAGGATCCTATTTACAGAGAATTATTATTTTCTATGAAGGTATGCCCAGAAAGATTTGCAGGGGGATTTTTTTGTGGGGAGAGGGGGTCAGGAATGGTGGGGGTGTGAATGCCATTTTCTTTTACTTTTCCGAAGAGCCTTTTATTCTAATGAGATTATTATTCAGTGTGGGAGGGTTATCTCATTGTCTGTGATAGTGTAGATTTACTCATTGTTTGCCTACAAGGCATGTTTATTTTGTGTTCTGAGACAGGTTCTCGTGGATCCCAGGCTGGCCTCAAACTCTCTATGTAGACGAGGATCACCTCGAATTTGTGATCATCTTACTTGCATCTCCTGAGTGCTAGCCATGCAGGTTCACATGACCACACCCAGTCTGCGTGATGGGGAGCTTCCAGCCCAGAGCCTCCTGCAGCCTAGATAACCAGGCCAGCACCCATGCTACATCCTCAGCTCCGAGCTAGGCAATTTTGATTAGGAATTTGCAGAATGAGAATTAGATCTCACCATTGCCCTTAACCATGCAGCAAAAAAATCCCAATCTCATTCTGGGAAGGATAGACACACAGAGGATAGACACATACTCAGGTCCCTGCCAAGCACCATGCTAATGTCTATGACCAAACATGTACTTAATGAATTCACCATTCTCAGGCACACCAAGTTCTCCTGCAGGCAGCCTTCTAGTCTAAGCAGCTCCAGACACCCACAGCTTAAAGGAACCCATTCCTTTCTTTCTCTGGTCTCCTTACCATTAGCCTGAGTGATCACGTTCAAGCCCATCTTCCCTCTCCCTCTCCTGTGAAGCTCTCACCTCGATCCAAGTCCAACTTGTATGATTTTTCACCGGCCTGAGTTTCAGCTCTCACTGCATATTACAATGTGGGAAGAACTAAATGAACGAAGCTGATACCCAGGGGTCACCCGAGACCCACCGGCCCCATCTGAAAGCACCAGTTTTGCAGATGTGCCTCGTGTGCCGCTCCGTATTTACAACTTACTCTTCCATATTCTCCTCTAAGGGAAGATGCCCTGTGGATCTTAAAATGTCCTCGGCTCTATGTGAGCCCCATAAAATCTCAAGCAATTCCAGGGTTTATTGGGCTCGTTCCAAGAGGTGAGATGGCCAAATGTCCACACCTGGGGCTAACGTAAGGGGAGACGGTTGCCAGATGCTCACATGGGCAGCAGCCAGTTCCACTCTGGGGCCACACTGCTAATGGAGTTCCCTTCACCTATCCTCATGGAGGCTCTATCCTTTGCGTCTAAAGCGGGGCTTGCCAAGATCGACTCCATAAATATCTGAAGCTGAGAAAGGCGTCAAAAGTGAAATCCTGGGGTTGGGGGTTTAGCTCAGTGGTAGAGCGCTTGCCTAGGAAGCGCAAGGCCCTGGGTTTGGTCCCCAGCTCCGGAAAAAAAAGAACCAAAAAAAAAAAAAAAAAAAAAAGTGAAATCAGTATTCTGAAGCTCCTTGACCCATGGGATTTTTTAAGAGCAAGGGCTGGTGACTCCATCAGAGGTGACGAGGAATCCATCCATGAGCTTGAAGCAGAGATGATCAAGCTTATCCTGTATCCAACCAGCTCAAAATGACCTGGCTTTCTTCACAACTGCAAAGGCTTAGCAGGTTGTTGGTCACTGGTACCGCATTCCCCCAGGAATCCCTCTCCCTGTGATTGAGTACTAGAGCAACAACAGACCAGGCATTGAGGAAATTATACGCTGTGAACATCTTTGAGAGCTGTATCCAGCAGTAGCAAGACCTGTCTGGCAATGTTCATCTGCGTCTTAGCTAAATAAAGCAGACCATCAGTGAAGGCTAAGGCACTCGGCCCCTCGGAGCTCCTCCGCAGACAGACTGACGCATGCTTGAGTTCAGACGGCAAGACACTGAACTCAGCTCTCCTGTGGGCGTTAGCAAGGTGATCTCTTGTCTGAATCTGTCATCCTAGTCCATCTGGCAAAGCCCTTTCCATAGATCAAGATGTGGGATGTGATCCTGGCAGGGCCCATCTGTTCTACTAGAACATCAGTTCTGGAAGTACGACTGGCATAGACTGGCTGTAGGACTTAATGGCCCGAGGCCTCATGGGGAGCACTGAAGCTCAGAGGTTAAAGAGAGTTTAAAATCTCTGTCCATGGAGCCCTTGCTAGGTAGTCGTAAGACTCAAGGTCTAGTACCTAGAAACTTCCTAGGCTTAGAAGGAATATCTAATTTGCCTTGAAATTAGAGCCAGAAGGGATCTAAAGAGAAAATCACATCCCCGGGAATGAGGGAAGGAAAGAACGCTGGGGATTCAGGTCTGGGGACAGGAGAGCAAAAAGGCAGTGGTGGGATTCAAACTCACTGTTGTTCGTGTCAGTGTCCCCAACCCAAGGCCCATTCAACCCAAACTGATGCCAAGCACCATCTCTACCTACATTCCTCTTCATCCAGAATGAACTTCATGGCAATGACTAGAGGTTTCCTTGAGGGTTAGCCTAAGTCTCCCCCGACAACAGCTTTGAATTAAGCACTGATCACGTGTTTGCCTGCCCCTCACCGCTGATGTTCCTGGATGGGCTATGGGAAGCCTGTTGTACTTCCTCAGTCCACATGACACTTCTCTCTTCTACCACGGTGGAGGCAGGAGATCAGAGCTCCTTACCTGCTCTTCTGGTATACGGCCACAAGTCTTTCTCACCATGTGCTAGCCCCTACAATGTCTGTAGGGTCAATGACGGTCTGCCATAGTTACACAGATAGCCACAGACCACATTTATACACAACCGTTTCCTCCTTCCTTCCTTCCTTCCTTCCTCCTCCTCCTCCTCCCCTTCCTCCTTCTCCTCTTCCTCTTCTCCCTCCTCCTCCTCTTCTCCTCCTCTTCTTCTCCTCTTCCTCCTCATAAATGTCAGGACTCAAATCCTCATACATGTTGGGCAGGTTCTTATCCCTGGGCTCCAGCCAGCCCTTTTTCTTATAGTCACATTTGAAGTGGCATGAGGCACAGGTGCAGGTAATGAATGACCTTCTGAGACACGGCCAGCAGGAAGTCAGGGGCACTGCAGTATCTCTGGCATCCACCAGAACTGTGTGTTAACTCTGCCGCACAGACTCCAAGCCAGAAAGAACAGGAAAAACAACACATGGCCTGGCTCAAAGGAAAGGACAAAATCGGCTTCTTTGAATCTCATGCTGTAAAATGTATTGCTATAAAAACGCCTCTATTCCTGCTGGGAAGGGGTCATTGAAGGGGACTCCAGGGCCACACATGTCCTATATAACACCTGCCCCTTGTAAGAGAAGGGAGACATCTATGAAGGACTCTTGTTAAGAATCCTGTCCTAGGGAGCTGGAGAGGTGGCTCAGTGGTTAAGAGCACTGACTGCTCTTCCAGAGGTCCTGAGTTCAATTCCCAGCAACCATGTGGTGGCTCACAACCATCTGTAATGGGATCTGATGGCCCCTTCTGGCGTGTTTGAAGAGAGAAACAGTGTACTCACATGCATAAAAGAAGTAAATAAAATCTTTAAAAAAGAAAAAAAAACCTGAGACATCAATGTCCAGTCATTCACCACCCCACCACCCCTGCTGACAGTCAGGTACTCTCTCCTCTGTGAGCCTGGCTATCCTCTGCTGGAGGATTAACCACACTGAATACAGTTATCTATCTAGCTCATGTCTGGAACCAAAGAGCTTGGCCCTGGTATGCCCTAAGTCAAGGTTGGCAAATGTTCTGTGTGTGTGTGTGTGTGTGTGTGTGTGTGTGTGTGTGTGTGTGTGTGTTTATGTGTGTATGTGTGTGTATATGTGTGTTTATGTGTGTGCGTGTGTGTGTACTGTGTATAGTAAATACCTGTATAGTGTGTGTGTGTGTTTATGTGTGTGTGTTTATGTGTGTATGTGTGTATATGTGTGTGTGTTTATGTGTGCGCGCGTGTGTGTGTACTGTGTATAGTAAATACCTGTATAGTGTGTGTGTGTGTTTATGTGTGTGTGTATATGTGTGTGTGTTTATGTGTGTGCGTGTGTGTGTGTGTGTACGTGTGTGTGTGTGTACTGTGTATAGTAAATACCTGTATAGTGTGTGTGTGTGTGTGTGTGTACTGTGTATAGTAAATACCTGTATAGTGTGTGTGCGTGTGTGTGTGTGTGTGTTTATGTGTGTATGTGTGTGTATATGTGTGTTTATGTGTGCGCATGTGTGTGTGTGCTGTGTATAGTAAATACCTGTATAGTCCAGTGGAAAGTACCGGATTTGGAGTAAGATCAAATTTTGGATCCCAACTTTGTCCTTACTTTATTGTGTACAAAGTTTCCAATTTCTCCGAGTCTTAGATTAATCCCCCTGTAAGATGGTCTGCTTTGTGTCAGTTTTACAGATGGGTAACAAATGCTGAGCAGAAGTCCTGCAAGCCTTTAGTTTAATGCTAGCTCATAGGAGGGATGCAATCAATAGCACCTACCAAGACCAGGTAGCACAAAGACCTGGAGGGGGTGGGGTGTTCAGGCCAGAGGCCCTCGCTCTCTGCAGAAAGCTTTATTATGTAAATTCACTCCCAAGCTCTGCTCTAAGCTGATCCCAAAAGTGCAGAACTGCCATGGGTCCCTGGGTGGCCTGCCTTTGCAATACAGAAAAAGGGAGACAGGAGGTCCCAGCTCCAACTGCTAAAAATAGGTGATGCCAACAGGATTTGACAGTTGCTTCAGGGCTGGGCAGGGTACCATGGAAACCAGGCTTGGCTCTTTTCAAGGAGCTGGAGATGTAAGCTTGGTGTACACCGAACTGTGCCAAAGCCTTACCACCACAACCCTTGGATGCTCATGTCAGAGGCTGTGTGGGGATACGGATATTTGGGGGAGCCTCTAATGTGGGACAATAAGCCCTGTTCAAGGAATCACTTCTTCCCAGCATCCCATCTGTTGCTCCTCCCATGATATCTTCCCCAAAATACCTCCCATGGCATCTGGCCACCTCCTAGACCCTGTGAACATCAATAACACCCAGCAGACTCTCTACTGAGCACTCTCCCACAGGCGTCACAGGCTTCCAGTGAGCTGCATCTTCTCAGTGCACTCATCCTGATGACTTTGTGTCCCACCCCGACCCTGCCCCGATGGAGAAAGAGACTGCTATGGTCTGAAGAAAGTTGGCTCCCAAGGCCTGTATGCTGGAAGCTTGGTCCCCAGTGTGATGGTGCTGAGGTACTTGAACCTTTAAGGGGTGGGGTAGGGCCTGGTAGCAAGAAATTAGGTCACAGAGTCCCACTTTCACCAGGTTAAGTTCTGGGGACTGAATCGATTCTGTGTAGTTAATGCAAGACCCTACACTCACGGCCTCTTCTGCACCCAACCACTTCTAATTTCTGTTTTTCCAATGTATCATGACCCCTCTCAGAAACCATCCATACTGGACACTGTCTACCTCATACTGAACTTTCAGTATCTAATACTATGAGGTAAATATACCTGCTTTCTTTATAAAGTACCCTGCACCAGGTATTTTTGCTACTGTAATACGAAACAAACTAAGCCAGAGAGACCCACAACCATGTTCCAGAGGATTAACCCTTCCCTCCTCCACGACTCCTGACTTCTGTCCTGTATATACTATTATCCCCCTCCCCAAACACATACACACACACACACACACACACACACACTCTTAACAGACAATAACAACGGAAGCTGAAGAGCACAGTGACAAGGTCAGGGATGTATACATTATATACATGAAATTGAAAACTTCAGTTGGAGCCTAAGCTGTGCTGCTAAATGATTCACCAAGGCTTTCCATCAAATGTAAAGAAATGTAAGTGGCTCTCCTGTGATGGTTGCTAGTGGGTATGTCCCTTGCTCCCAAGTAAAGAGGCAGCCATAAGTCTTAGGATGTAGTCAGAAAGATCTATTTAACTTTTTGAGATGCATTTCTTTTATGTGTGTGGTGAGTGCCTGAATATATTATGAGCACCACATGAGGCGCCCATGGTGTACCACAGACCAGTAGAGGACACTGAATCTTCTAGAACTGAAGCTACAGCAGGTAGTGGTAAGCCACACTGCCGTGTGGGTTTCGGGACCAAACCCTGGTCCCCTTAAAGAGCAGAAGTGTTCATAACTGCTAGGCCATGCCCCCAGATCTCTTTGTTTATATCTACAAATACGAAACCCAAGGATGTGTAATAAGGCTTCAGCAAAGGCAAATAAGCCCCAAGGTTTACATAGAGGAAAACATCCAGGGAGCTCAGGGCATATTTGAAGAACCATGAGTGGGCCTGTGGAGGTGACACAGAGGGACATCCAGAAATGTAAGTGGAGCGAGACATGTCAGTGGGGGATAGGCCCAACAGAACGGGACAAATGGCAGCGGGCACCATCAGGACCGGTCCATGACAGAATCAGCTGAAAAGACAGGGGTAAAAGGAAGGGCCCTGGAGGCAGCAGCACATCTCTTACATCCTTGGACTGGAAAGCAGATGGCGATCCCACACTTGCCTTACAGGAAGTCTCTCATGTGTGTAGAGTAAGATGCTGAAACGTCTCCAGGACCAGCAGAGCCAAGACACCTAGAGCCGTCTAGTCTGTGCAGGATACCCAGCCCTGCTGTGAACATCTCTCCCGCTGCATGGCGACAGGGCACAAGAACAGGAAAGCCTGCCAGCCATGTCAGCAGGGCTTCATGGCAAAGTCTTCCAGAACAGTCACATCCAAAGCTTTCCAGGAAGCAAAAAGGCTATCAAGGGGTCCCCTGAGGACCAGGACTGATGGCAGGCCAGCAAGCCCTTGGTACTAAACACAAAGATGATGGCTTCCTAGCTGAAGGAGACCCTGGAGCAGATGCACCTGCACACTAGTCCACTGATCATGAAGACTCAGAGTTCGTGGGCTCGGGACCCGAACTTCACAGGTGAGGGAACAGAGGCCAAGAGAGAAGGGATTGGCTGTCCGAAGGTCACTAGATGGGTCAGAACCAGGACCAGGGTCAAGGACCGATTCCAGATCCAGGGCTAACGAAAAGCACCACCCACCTGAGGCCAGACAGAGATGAGCTTGGATGAAGTGAAGGGCTCAAGAGTGTCAGAGGCTGAGGTGGTCAGAGGAGCTGAGCACAGAGAAGCTCTGAACGTGGTTGTACTGGCTAGGTTTGTGTCCACTTGACACAAGCAAGAGTCCTCAGAGAGGAGAGAGTCTCAATTGAGAAAATGCCTCCGTAAGATCTGGGTGTCAGGTATTTTCTTAATGAGTGATCCGTCAGGGAGGGTCCATCCCATTGTGAGTGGTACTACGCCTGGGCAGGGGGTCCTGGGTTCTACAAGAAGCAGGTTGAGCAAGCCATGAGAGCAAGCCAGTAAGCAGCACCCCTCCATGGCCTCTGCATTAGCTCCCACCTCCAAGTTCCTGCCCTGTGCATGTTATTGAACACTTTGGATAATGAATTGTTATATGGAAGTATCAAGGAAATAAACCCTTTCCTCTCCAGGTTGCTTTTGGTCTGGTGTTTCATCACAGCAGTAACAACCCTCATGTGGTGGTTCGCATATGCGTGGCCCAGGGAGTGGCATGACGAGAAGGTGAGGCCTTGTTGGAGGAAGTGTGTCACTGTGGGAGTGAGACCCTCCATCTAGCTGCCTTGGAAGCAGTCTTCTCTTGACTGCCTTCAGATCAAGACATAGAACTCTCAGCTTCTTCTCCAGCACCATGACTGCCTGGATGCTGCCATGCTTCCTGCCTTGGTAATAGACTGAGCCTCTGAACCTGTAAGCCAGCCCCAACGAAATGTTTTCCTCTCTAAGAGTTGCCTCGGTCATGGTGTCTCTACATAGCAATGAAACCCTAACTAAGACAGAAGTTGGTACCAAGGATTCAGGTATTGCTGTGATAGGCCTGACCATGGTTTTGTCTGGAGGAATGTAGATTTGGGGACTTTGGATTTGGGAACCTTAAGTGGGCTTTATGGAATATGGGTTAGTAGGGATATGGAAGATATTGGTGCTGAGGATGTGAACTGTGGAAATCTGGCTCTTGAGCTTTCAGAAAAGAATTTTAGTACGCAGCCAAGAGACTGTTCTTGTGATATTTTGGTGAAGAATGTGGCTTAGGCAGTGAAAGAAACCACTGGAAAACAGAAAGCTGGTGATGATGTAATAGAAAACCGAGCCATGTTCCATCCCCAACATGCAGCAGAACTAGGCAGCTTCAGTCATGTGCTCTGGCTTTAAGGTAAAGAGTAGAAAAAGGGGTTACTGGGACAACCGATGCTAGTTAGCTGGAGCTAAGAAATTAGCAGTGATTAAGAAGAAGTCAGAATCACTAAAGTGAAGTCTGGGAAGTGTTTTCTGAAAGCACAAAGGGGAACCTGTGTTCCACAGATAACCAAGGTTGTACCTCATGCTGCAGCTGGACTTGGTAATGTGTAAGAGTCACCAGGTAGTACTGGTTTTGAAGGTATGAAGGGGGTCATGAGGAGCAGCTGAGGTTTGGAATTGTGAGAGGTCGAGAAAGGCCATTGGTGAAGGTACAGCTTCAACTGGGGTTGATGGCCCAGGACTGACTGGGTCATGCAAAGAAGTTAAAGCTTGGCACCATGAAGAGAGGCTATGAGAGGCTACTGGTGAAGCCTAGTTGCAGAGGAAGGCTCCAGGAAATCGGAGATGCCAGTACCATGGGATGACCACCAGAAACAGCAGCAGCAGTGGAGGAGCCCAGAAGATCATGTGTGGATCCCAGACACTGGAACAAGAAGCTGTAATGCTGAAGTTGCCTTGGAGACGCCAAGTTATTCGAGATGCCAACGCCATGGGAAACCCCCTGAGGAAAGCTGCTAGAAGGGACAGAAGCAGCCAAAGAGAAAGGTTGTGCTGCAGTCGACAAAGCAGAAAGGAGTTGGACATCAGACATGAGTCTGATGCAGAGTTTGGAGTTTGCCCAGCTGCCTTTTGGTCTTGCTTTTGCCCAGGATTTCCTTGCTATGTCTTTTTGGAACAGTAATGTATATCCTGTATGATGTTAGAGGAGAGGTATGTGATCTGCTTTTTTTTTTTTTAATTTTAATTTTATAGTTGATTACAGTTAAGTGACTTAATGAATCTCAGAAGAGACCTTGAACTTTGGACTTTTAAACATTGTTGATAGACCATGGGAACCTCTGAAGTTGGACTAAATGTGCTTTGCACTGTGCTATGTATGGCTAGGTATGGCCCCCATAGACTCGTGCATTTGAATAAGCCTATGGAGGCTAGGGAGTGCAATGTGGTGGTTTGAATACGCTTGGCCCAGGGAATGGCACTATTAGGAGATCTGGCCTTATTGGAGAAGCGTATCACTGTGAGGATAGGGTTTGAGACTCTCCTCCTAGCTGTCTAGGAAACAGTCTTCTCCTGACTGCCTTCAGATTGAAACATAGAACTCTCAGCTCCATCTCCAGCACCATGAACCTCTGAACCTGTAAGCCAGCCATGATTAATGTTTTCCTTTATAAGAAGTTGCCTTGGTCATGGCTTCTCTTCACGACAATAAAACCCAAAGTAAGACAACAGTGGTCCTCAGGAATAAACCTCTTTGTCCCCAGGTTGCTTTTGGTCTGGTGTCTCATCACAGCAATAGAAACCCAACTAAGCCAGTGTCATTCTAGAAGCAGCTGGAAAGGAACTGTGGGCTGTGCTCAGAAGGAAGATGCAGAGGCAAGCTGACTGCTTTACCCAAGGACGGAGTAAGGATAAACTAATAGAGAGGCTAGAAGGTTCAGGGTAAGAAGCACAGGAGCCTAGAACAAACGGCCTCAGTCTTCTCTGCAGATAGACAGCTGCTAGTCAGGATTGGTGTGGATCTGACTAGAGGTCAGTGGTAGGAACCAAAAGAATGAACCAAGGGGCATCCAGGCATCCGTGAAAAGCTCACACTTCTGAGGCACAGCTTGAGGATTAGACTTGGCTGAGCCTGTGATCTCTGCTGCAGACAAACGATACAGACTGGTGTCTCCAGCATTGTTTGACAGCCTGGGAAAAGCCACAGAGAAACCAGATGAGCATGGTTGCCAAGGGGAGGCCAGTTGTGTGACAAGAGAACCAAAGGCTGAGTGAGGACCAAAGCCTAGTCCTCTAAGGCAGGAAAGAAGGCAAAAAAAAAAAAAAAAA
This sequence comes from Rattus norvegicus, assembly GCF_021556685.1. Lineage (NCBI taxonomy): Eukaryota > Metazoa > Chordata > Mammalia > Rodentia > Muridae > Rattus > Rattus norvegicus. Next base: position 77,003,307 of record NC_141538.1, read on the forward strand.
AAAAAAAGAGGAGACTGGGGGATGTGAGGTGGGTCAGAAATATGGGAGTTAGGGAATCTGTGAGATTTGCTGAAATGAAGCCTAAATGAGAAGAAACAGTGTCCAGAATATGGTCAGGGCCAGCAACATGAGTTCTAAGTTCATCCAAGTGAAGAAAAACAAAAATAGACACGGAGATGGCTTCGATGGATGTGAAGGTCAGCCATGAGGGCAGAGCTCAACTTTAAAGAAGTAGACTGGGCTAAAGAGGCAGAGAGGGAGAAGCTGGGAGGCCTCCCTAACACTTGGGGTAAAGGGAGTCTCTCCAGCTGAGAAACAGAGAAAGAACCAGGATCAGTCAAGGAAGCAAGAGCTGTTACAAGGTAAGGAATTTAGAGCATACAGAAGTCCTAAGGTACAGGAGGAAGAGGTGGGATCACCCAAGAACTGTCCCCCCTCGGGAGGATGTAGCCAGGAGCACCAACAGCCAGACTCTATCACCTCAGGGCTCAACGTCTCCCTGATACTAAACCCAATTACCAGGTACCAGGTTTGAGCAGCTACATCTTAAAGCTATCCCCAGGGAATATCTGGTAACTGTCTCCCACGTATAAAGAGCTTCAGATCTCCAGCTCAAACAGGTTCCCAGAATACCCAGCTTCCAAACATGGTCTGACCCAGCACCCTATCCCTCCTGTCCCATACTTCTTCTAATCAGTCTGTGTGGTAGGTATGTGTCTGCGCATACGCATGTGGCGGCTAGACGCCAATGGGCTTACTCCTCAACCATTCCACGCCTTGTTTTTTGAGACAGGTTTCTATCACTGGGCCTGGAGCTCACTGAGTAGCAAAGCTAAAAAACTAGCAAGCTCTAGGGTACAGCTCTCCCCAACTAACCCCAGGGGACGGGGATGGAACATCGCTGGGGTGACAGACAAGTGCCCTCACACTGATTAACATGGGTGAGGGGATCCAAACCCAGGAACGTGCGTCCTCATATTTGCACTGCTGAGTGCTCTCCCTGTATCCACTGTCATGTTAGTTACATCAACCATATTCATCACCTTCTCTTCAGAGCTTAGAATAGAGCCCAGTGTACAACAGCCACTTAGAAAACACTTTTAGAATGCCGAGTGCATTGTCTTTGAAACCCGAAGGCACAGCTTGTTGAGAAGGACTAGGAAGTCACTCCTGCTCTCAGAAACAGAAGCGCTAGGGCTGGACAGGTGGCCCAGAGGTTAGGGGCATTGGCTATTCTTTCAGACAACCTGGGTTTAATCCCCAGCACCCACAGGGTTGATCACAACTGTATGTAACTCCATTCCCAAGGGATCCAAAGCCCTCTCTGGCCTCAGGCACTGCATGCACAGGGTACATAGACATACACATAGGGAAACACCCACGTGACATAATTAATTTAAAAGGAAATAAATGCACTGAGCTTTGCAGAGGTCATTCATTCTAGCACCTGTCTCCAGAAAAATGAGGTGAGTCTGTTCTGACTATCACCCCCAGAGCCAAGGTCAGCTGTGACCGCCCCCTGAATCCTCCCCCACGTCGGCTGTGCTCACAGCAGCTGCTTGCTTCCCATCCTGGTTCTGCAAGAAAGGACTGGATCCTCTAGCCCTGCCACCAAAAAGATGTCTATAAAGGGGATTTTCCTTCATCTTCCTCCTCCTTTATTAGTAATGTTTCTATCATATACTGGTGTCTGGCCATGTTCCCAGAAGGTGTTCTTTGCACATAGCCTCCTGGTCAGTGGCTACTTCAAGGGGGAGAGGGTCCAACGGGCATCCTGCATGCACTTCATTCAGGCACCAGCACCGCCCGCCAAGCTCATTACTGGGACAATATCTCAATTTTCCTCTTTTCTCTATCAATGTCTGGGGCTCTATAATTAGCATGAAGAGCCATCGCTTTTGAAATGAATCACTGCGTGACATACCGTGACCTGGGCGGAGTCGAGAAACTGCAGACCAAAATAATCTGTTTCCACCAGGTCCAAGTGGTACACAATCTGGTCGAACAAATCCTGGCCTTTGGCATGTTTCTGGAAGACAAAGAAGAGCATGAAAATTGAGGGTACGACAAACGGAAACAAACATAATTTTTTATAAATCCGTTTTATAAACTGCATTGCAGGCATACAAATTCATAAACTTTTAATTAGTCTTATTTAAGTGAAGTAAGAATCCCTAATTAAAGATATCCAGATACCAAGTGATCCTATGGAGTCAGAGGCCCAGGCGAAAACTGTCAAATCTCCCCTTACAAGAAGGAAGCTTTTTAGATGAATGGCTTTGTGCAATGGTAAGTTCTACCCAGGCCAGGCACTCTGTAAAGGGATGTGATGGGACTCTGCTCCAGCACAGCCTTCCCCAGCTGGCTGTCAAGGCAGGCCACCTCAGCAAACCTGCTAATTCTTGTAAATTGGCTTGTCCAGCCTTCTGATTTTACAGCGCCATTAACCGAAGCCCAGGAAAAACAATCAGCCACAGAGCATAGCCATCTAGCTAGGACTCCAACCCAAACCCCAGGTCCACTCCAGGGTTCTGTGTGGTCACATCCAGAGCAGGAATACAGAAAAGAGTCAGGTGCAGCAACCATGCCTGCTCCTCAGAAACAGGCACGGCCTTGGACAAGCCACATCTCTTGCTTCCCCTTCTGCTGTGCGAAACGGGCTGCCGACAGGTGCCTTCCCCAGCCCCTTTTCAGAAAGCAGAGATCTCAGACAGGAAGCTGCTGCAAGGCGACGCAGACCTTTGACTGACTAGGAGGCTTCTGAGTACTCGCAGAAGCAAAATGCGGGCACGTGTCCCCAGTAAAAATCAACACTGCAGCGAAGACATCTCAACTCGGTGTCAAAGGAAGGAACAAACAGCAACTTCAGACGTGACTGGAGAACCCACTTCTGACTACAGACATCAGCACTCGACAGGAAAGCAGCTGACATCACATGACCTTTCCCTGTTAACTGAAGAGTAGGTAGCAGCCAACAGGCAAATTAACTGAAGAGGGAGCAGGTTTCAGTGGAATAGACAGAACTTCGAAACTCCCAATACCACGCAGGCAGGCACGACGCTTCGTGAGCTTGGGTCAGGCGGTGCTTGATGAAAGATGTCAACAGCATAAGCTAAGTAACCAAAGGAGCAGTGAACTGCATCTCCAAGAATGAAACTTCTGTGCTTCAAAGGCACTGAGACGTCAAAAAAAAAAAAAAAAGAAAAAAAAGAAAAAAAAAGAAGCAGCAGCAGCAAAGGCAATCCACAGTATGGGGGGAAGTTTGCAAATCATAGCCCGTCACTCCAGCCTGTGGGGAACTGTTCCAGCACCAGTCAAGAAGACCAAAATGCACAGATGCTCAAGTCCCTCATATGCATGGCAAATAAGTCATGCACGTCCTCTCACGTGACTTAAACCCTCTAGCAGACTCACGCCACGTAAGACAACAGCTGTTATGCAAAGAGCTGTTCTTGCTTCACCGTGCTGTTTAGGGAATCACCAAGGAAGAGTCTATACACATTCAGTGCTGCCACAATTTTTTCCCAGTAGTTTTGATCCAGTTAAGTTGGCGTCAAGGGCCAACTGTCTCTGATAAGAGACTTTTACTCAAAATAAAAGAAAGAACTATTATAACCCAATAACAAAAAGACGAGTATCTAATTGGGATGTGCTCTGAAGATCTGCAAGGGTTCAGTAAGCACCTGGAAATGTGACAACAGCATCAGCAGCCAAGGGACCTGTATAAGCCATGACCCCACAAGTAAGACAATCAGACCCCACTGCATGCCCAATCAGATGGCTGGGATGGAAATGACCTAACGACAAGTGCTGGAGGCACAGAACTCCTCACACTGCTGATAAAATAACAGACTGCAACCACACTGGAAAACACTCTTATCAGCTCCCGAAATGGTTAAGAACAGATTAGCACGGGGTTGGGGATTTAGCTCAGTGGTAGAGCGCTTGCCTAGGAAGCACAAGGTCCTGGGTTTGGTCCCCAGCTCCGAAAAAAAGAAAAGAAAAAAAAAAAAAAAAAGAACAGATTAGCACATGGCCTGCAAGTCTATCTGGAGGAATGAATGAATGAGTGAATGAGTGAATGAGTGAATGAGAGAGAAAGAGAGAAAGGAAGGAAGGAAGGAAGGAAGGAAGGAAGGAAGGAAGGAAGGAAGGAAGAAAGAAAGAAGGAAAGAAAGAAAGAAAATTCATGCTCATGAAAATGTTGTACATGGATGTTCACAGCAGCTCTATGCGTTATACCCGAAAGGCAGAAACACAAAACAGCCATCAATTGATTATCAAAATATAAAACTCATTTGGTGGACTATTATTTTACCATAAAAAGGACTGGTGAGGTTGGAGAGATGGTTCAGTGGTTAAGAGCACTGACTGCTCTTCCAGAGGTCCTGAGTTCAAATCCCAGCAACCACATGGTGGCTCACAATCACAGCAATGGGATCGGATGCCCCCTTCTGGTGTGTCTGACGACAGTGATGGTGTACTCACATACATAAAAGAAGGACTGGAGCACTGATGTATGTTAGCACAGGGATAAGATAAGAAAACCCTCTTCTTCAGTCAAGGAAACTGGTCACAAAGCACTGTACTGGTATGACCCTATATCATAAGAAGTGTTAGAGTGGACCAACCCTAGAGACAGAAATTAGGTTGTGGTTGCTTAGGGTTGAGGGGGTTGGGAGGTGATAGCTAGGCTGGTGTTTTGTCAATGAAATGTCCTAAAATTGACCATGTTGACAGATGCAGAGTTCAGCATATATGGAAAGCCTCTAGACTGGACACCTTAGAAGGTGACGTGTGAATCCCAGTAAAGCTACTACATACACTAGAGTTTTCTTTGTTAAAGAATCCCAACATGTAAATTAATCAGGAACAAGAAAGTTGCAACATCAACATCTCACAGCCTGAATGGCAGCACACTGGCAACTCGTACCCTGTGAAGTAGCCAGCCAGCATCTGTGTTACAGAACACCCCACCTCCTCAGTCACAATTGCTTCCAAGTCTCCACAAGATCCAGCCTAGGAAAAACTCTAGAAACCCCATAATGCAAACCACCCAGTTTCTAGTATAGAAAGAAGAGATGAGGTGGAGAGAGGCAACCGCAGTTTCAAAGATAAAGACTGTCTTCAAAAAGACAAAGTCAAACCACAATACCTAGGACAGATGGACATACAGATGGACAGATGTGTGCACGCGCGCACACATGAACAGACACACACACACACCACTGACATACTGTCTAGGCACACACTTGGGGGAAGAAACTTGAAATGAATAAGGAAGCGACCACACTAAAGTCAAGGTAGCTGCTGCTCGTGAACGAAGACCCCAGAAGGTGGTGGGATGGAGGGACACGCCTGGGCATGTAGATTTTATCTTGGGAGATGGGATGTTTGCATTGCAGTAACTCACAAACTATCGGCACATCTCTATAGGAAATATACACAGTAAAACGGTAGGGATGAAGCCTCACCATAGAGGGCAAGAACACCGAAAGGTCTTGCCTTCAAGACTCAGCATCTACCACTAGAAGGCAGACTGAAGCCTCCCTCTGAGCGAGCTCCTCCAAGGCAACAACAGGCAGAGAGGGCTAAATGTACAATGAGGCAGGGGCACGGACAGCTGCACCCCAAGGTGATCTTGTGCAAAGCTGTAGGCATGCACCTACCTGTGGGACTAAGAGGAAGGAGGAGGGTAACCCTTACTCCCTGTTATGAGATGCCTGACAGTACAGGTGAACTGAGTCACCTGGAGCCCCTTTAGGTTGGAGAGCTGACTTTTGCAGGACAGGAAAGCTGAGAGTGGGCTATGGTACGATGGCTTCCACCACCACCCCCATCCCCCCATCTTCATCCTTCTAGTCTCCCTAGACTGGGTTTCTGCTTTGAGGACCCCTCCAACCTACCCTTCATTCCACCTCTGTCCGTGAAGCTGGTAGGGCTGCTGGGGAGTCCTTGTTCCAACAGAAGATACGGTAAGGCACAGCTGATGATGTGTTTACAGATGCCCAGGAGGCAACCATGAGCCCACCAACGGAGGCCCTGGCACGGCAGAAGGAAGGATCCCTTCCCTATGGAAAAGTCCCTCCCCTGCCTCTACCCAAAGGATGGAGGCAGAAGAGTATTCGGAATGAAGCACAGTGGCGGTGTGCACTGGCCCTTTTCACTGTGCATTATCAGTTAATAACCTGGAGTTGATGAAATCAAAGCTTGGATAATAAGTCTTGAAATCAAGTAGGGAGGCACAGGTGGGGTGCAGACTGGAGTTGAGACTGGATTTGGTTGGGTTCTGTGGCCCCACGTATTCAGGGCACCAGGTGAAGCCCACAGGGCAAGTTTGGGAGGACTGATGAACTGCTTAGGGTCGCAGTGGGTAGTCCGTCTGTCTGGTTCCTGAACACAGTCTCTTGCTTCCTCCTGGCCTAGGTCTTCTGCTGTCCTGCTGCTAAAACCTTTCTTAACTAGTTCTGTCCCACTAGGGGACTCTTTAATGAGGCATCAGCTCCACCACAGCGGGTGTTGCTTAGGGCTGGCTGCACTGGAGAGCAACAGGGAGTACATCCTGAGGACTGGTTGTTATGGGAAAGACGACAGAGTGCCAGAGTTAGGAGTTTTTCCTTCTCCCTCCCAAACTGCACTTGTTGTCAACTGTCCAAAGGTCAGGTTTTTAAAGAGAAGTTTAAAGGGAAACACCCAAAGCTTCCCATTTGAATATGCCTGTCTTTGTTTCAGCAAATATCCTGTTTCTATAAAGCAGTGTGTGGTATATATAATACACGTTTTTAACATTTTATTATTGTTATGTGCCTGGGGCATGGTGGCAAGGAGAGGGCGTAGGCGTGCCACAGTGCATGTGTGGAAGCCAGAGAGGCAATTCTATGGAGATGGTTCTCCCCTTCCACCTTTATGTGCAATTGCAAAGATCTAACTCAGATGGTCTGGTTTGTGTGGCAAGTACCTTGACCATGGAGCCATCTTGCCAGTCCTACGTACGACGCATGTGCTTTTATGCAGTTGGCATCAAAGCTCATCTGCTGCTTTGCACTTATGCCTCCCTCTTGGTAACTACCCTCTCCACCGGCACAATCTCACCGCTTCTGGGTGAGCACTCCCTGAGGGCAGGGTCTAGCCATGCTCACCTGAGTAACCACATCTCTGTCGATCCACCTCCAAAGCACAGAGCCTAACATGCACGCGCGCGCGCGCACGCACACACACTCACACACATATGTCTCGACCTAGATAAGTGGCGTATAGGTAGATGATCGAGAAGACATACAGTGGGGTCTGGGGCAGGAAGGAGATGCAGGGGACGGGCTGTGCTTACGTATGGTACCAACCACAGATTAACGGTGCCTCACAAGCGGCAAGTCTTATTAAGCAAGGGAATATGTTTATTACAATATTTTCAAATCATGAATTCCGCAAAGCAGCACCTAGGGAACCGACCGCACTTCCAAGGCCATTTACCCAAACACAATTTTGTTGCTATTATGTGACGAGCAGTCTAATGGTTACCATAGGAGATGAGTTACTGTGAAAGTCATCCTTGATGCGTTAATATAAACGAAGTCTCCCCATCTGTGCCAGCTTTAGTCATTCGGTCATTTAACAAGTACCCAACTGAACGTTCATCAACTTCTGGCTGCCATTCCATGGCCTGCATATGTTATGGGGGTTAAGAAGTGGGAGAGTGCGGGGTTGGGGATTTAGCTCAGTGGTAGAGCCCTTGCCTAGCAAGCGCAAGGCCCTGGGTTCGGTCCCCAGCTCCGAAAAAAAGAAAAGAAAAGAAAAAAAAAGAAGAAGTGGGAGAGTGCGATGGACCATATCTATATCCTAACCTTGAGTGGTAGAGGCAGGGGGATCGAGAGCTCAAAGCAATGTTCTTCTGAGAGCTCTAGGCCAGACGGGGCTACATGAGCTCATGACTCCAAAACAAAACAAAACAAAAACAAAGCAAATAAACAACAACAAAAAAATGGCATAGTGGTGAGTGCCTTTAATTTATCTGGGAGGCAGAGGCAGGGAGATCTCTGAGCTAGCCTGGTCTACAGAGCAAGTTCCACACCGACCAGGGCTACATAGTAAGACCCCCATCACAAAAGGAAATTCAAAAATTAAAAAGCCTGGGAGGAAGACATGGCTCAGAAAATTTAAGAGTATCTTTCCGGACAGGAGTCTGCTCACAACACCAACGTTAAGTGGCTTACGAGTGCCTGTAACTGCAGCTCCAGAGGATCCAATGTCCTCTTCTACCCGCCAAGGGCAATGCACACACACGCACAAACCTACGCTCAGACACACGCGTAAACAAATAATAATAAAAGTGGAGCTTTCTTTTAGAGCCTAAAGAAACAGTCTGCAGCATGGAGAGCTGCGCCTGCTCACGGCGGGAAGTCCTCAGTGAATGAGCACTGGCTGAGAAGCTAACTGGTACAAAGCAGCTTAGGACACACACAGCGCGTACCTCCTGCCCACTGAGGCCACAGTCTGGCCCGCAGTTCTGATCGCCAGATTTATATGCCGAGCTCTCCTTGGATACAGCAGGCTCTAGCAAGCTCTACCTTGAGTTCTTGCGGCCCTAATTCTTAGGCCTCCCATCTCAACAACATCGTTTTCCCAAGGACGAGCAGCTTTGATCAGAATGCCTCTCTGTAGCTGCTCCTTCTGATCTGACAAGAGAGGGAATAACAAGCTCATTAAAATCTGCGCACAAGTCCATAGTTGCCAACCAAGGTTGGGGTGGGCAGATAGACAGACAGACAGCGACTAGGGAAAGGCTGGCCAGCCAAGAGGCTCCTGTGCTGACTCACTGGTTCCCAGCCATGTTTCTGATAAGGAAGGGAGACTCCTGGACAGCCAGTATCTTCACTGCATGTCCTAAATAAATAAGCCATGGTACTACGTGACCTCAGATAAGATACTATTGGCAATGTCTTACTGCAACCTGTCTCAGCTTCGAGGCAAACAGGTCAAATCTAGTTGTGGAACAAAGATGACAGAAGCCAACTGTCCAGATCTCATTCCATCTCCAAAGTAGAAAATGCCAGGCATCCCAGGTAGACTTCAAAGGAAGGCATAAGCTAAGCTGGGCATGCTCCATGAATACGTGTGTATGTTCTAGTTGTGAGCTAAACTGGGAAGGTACAGTGTCTGTCTGAACAATGTAAGCGACTGCAGGAGCCCTCTCAACACACCTGCTCCACATCCATCCCATGCTGTGTCCCCGTGTGCCATGTTCCTGTCCATCCCCTCAGGTCCAAACATGTCATACCCAGACGATAGTGATGGCCCCAAGTGACCCTAACGTCTCTAGTTTTGTGTCTGCCCACTACCACCCTTCTCTGTGTCTCTGAGACGAATTGTCATTCAAGATATTCTTCTCTGCTCAAAAACACCTACCAGAGAAGCAAGTTTTCTGTGGATGCTGCAGCCTGGTCTATGACTTTGCCCAAAGCCTAACAAGTTCTGCCTCTCCCTAGGACCCTATGAGTTTCGAACCCCAGTCAAGCTCTGAAGCCTGATGCCTTCCAGATACAACATCATGTTACCTTCCATAGCAGCCCCTACCTCTACGGCTTGACTTGTGTCCTTTCTTCTACCCACGAAGCTGTTCTCCAACCCCGCTCCTCTCCTCACCTGCAGAAAGCTGAACTCTAGGCCCAGCACCCTTCCCAAATTATCTTTTGTTTCACCTGGCGTTTGGAAGCTGACACAAGCATTAGCACAGATAGATTAGGGAGAATCCTCAGTCCCACACAAAAGTCTTCAAGGACCATTGTTTCAGAAGCCTGATCTCCCCACTGCAATTCTGTCCTGAATTCTCTATAGCTGGCAGGGACCTGAGAACAAAAGTCTAGTACGACCATTGCTCACCCAGACCTCTTATCAGCTCTAACACACATGGTTACACTGGTGTTTTAGAAATCATATCCCACTGTGGCCTCTCTTTAAGGCCGATGGAAATCTATTTATTCATATATTTCCTGTTTGTTTATCTGGTTTCTGGTGCTGAACTGAGGATCAAATCCAGAGCCTTATACATGCTAGGAAATGCTTTGTTTTACTCAAACAAGGTGTCTTAGGGCTTCTATTTCTGTGAAGAGACTCTTAAAAAGGAGAACGTTTAATTTGGACTGGCTTACAGTTGAGAGATTTAGTCCATCATTGTCATGACAGGAAGCAGGGTGGCACACAGGCAGACACGGTGCTGGAGAGGTAGCTAAGAGTTCTACATCTGGATCTACAGGCGGCCGGAAGAGACGGGGCCATTAACCTTGGTTTTGAGCTTCTGAGATCTCAAAGCCTGCACTCTAGTGCTATACTTCCTCCAACGAGGCCACACCTACTCCAACAAGGCCACACCTACTCCAACAAGGCCACACCTACTCCAACAAGGCCACACTTACTCCGAGTTCACACCTAATAGTGTTACTCCCTACAGACCTATGGGGGCCATCTTCATTCAAAGCATCCCACAGGGTGTTACTATTCAGTACAGGCTGGAACCACAGTGCTCTTGCTTGCACTTACCAAGCGCTGACTGGACAGGCATGTGCCACCTTGTTTTGTTTTTTAAATAAATTTCAGAATCCCATGCAAGGGTTAAAAAACAAGCAAATCGGGCTGGAGCTATGGCTCAGCGGTTAAGAGCACTGACTGCTCTCCCAGAGGTCCTGAGTTCAATTCCCAGCAACCACATGGTGGCTCTCAACCATCTGTAATGGGATCCGATGCCCTCTTCTGGTGTGTCTGAAGAGAGCGACAGTGTACTCACAGACACAAAATACATAAATAAAATTTTTTAAAAAACAAACAAACAAACAAAAACCATTTAAAAACCATTTTGAAGTGCTCGGGTTCAAACCCAGGGCCTGAACAAACGAGGCAAGCCATCTACTGAGCTGTATCCCATCCCCTATGCTCATGATTTCTGAAGAGAACAGCTGGGTTTTTGTTTGTTTGTTTTCAAATTTGCTTCCATTAAGTTTCATCATCCTTAAATTAGCCTGAGATCTATTATACGTTAAGTGCATTAAGAGTCTCTCACTCCGTCTCTCAGGGATCCATCTCACTTTTTATAACATGTGGAAGTGCCACAGGTGGGCCTGGGTGGGGATGGCAGTACACAGTGCCTCGTTAAAGGCACCTGTGTGGTGAGAGGCTTCCGGCCTGGACATGAATATGCACAGTCCCTGTGCTCTGTGGGGACACATGCTGGATCAGAAACCCAGTTCTATGACACCCCCCATCCCCTCAGCAAACCAAACATGACCTTTGCCACTCCTGAGAAAATGGCAACGATCTCGTCCATCTGTCCACCTTGCTCAATAGCTCTATCAACAAGAGAGCGAGTGGGCATCATGCTCTCCCTAGCAGAACCTAACTTTCACCCAAACCTTCTATCTCCTGCTAGGACACCTGCTTAGGCCCAAGGCCATGTGCTTTTAGTCAACTCTAACTACAACTCAAGGTATCTGAGGTCTAATAATCCCATCAAAAGGAAGACTGAGGTTAGTCTGGCTTGGGGATTGTTTTAAACCTGCCTTGATCCCTACAGATCAGTTTCCTTTTCTAATGTGTTAATACTCCCAGCCTGAATGTGTTTCCAAGCCCTCCCTGGGATCATAGTTGGCTTCACAGTTGGTAGTTCTCAAAAGCCCCTGCCAGGAGGCTAGAGCCCACAGTTTCTGGGAAGTGCTACCTTTGTGATTAGTCACTGGCCCTCCTACTCCCAACCCCTGCCAGACTTGTCAGTTTTCCCTCTCTCTTTGCTTGTCTCTGTCTTCTTTCCTTACCTCCTTCCTTCTGCTAACAGAGCTGTTAGGGTTAGTGCCCAAGTCCTGGCGCCCCTAAAAAGCTCGCCTCAAAAAGATGTTACCATTGTGGTCTCCTTGCTAATAAGAACAGAGTACGACAGTGACATTGTCCAGCTCTACTTCAAGTCCATCTTCAGGATCCTGACATGAGGTTTATGTTTAAATAGAGTAATCAGGGCAAGAATTACACATGGCCAAGCAGTCCTGGCCAAGTGTGATCCACCCATCACCAGCCCATCCATGCTGGGTTCCAGTCTCTCCTGTAAGGAGGCAGTCAGGAAGTATGAAATGTCTCCTGAGTAGACACGAGCTCCTCCTGTGGCTGTCACCAGGCTTCAACATTTTCCTTCTCCCAGCATGAGGTTCCTGGAGAGATTCTAACTCCTTGGAACTGTTGCTTTAATAGTCTGATGACCAAGAACAGAGTCCAGAATGTCTTCAGGATCTTTCCATTCCTGACAGGACGGCTACACCTTTTCTTTCCACTTGAGACTCTGAGAATCTCGTACCTGCTGGACAGACGTTCTATCACTCCTGAGCCCCACCTGACCAGTTTTCTGCGAGCCTTTGTAAAAACACTAGTTCTCTGTTAGAGACACATAAGTGGCCTAGGCACGTCCCCATGTGTTGAGAACTTGGCTCTCAGAGTAACGCTGTTGGAAGAAGCTTACCTTTGGAGCTTTGGGGGTTGGTGGGTGCCTAGTGGGGAGTCTTCAGGTCACTGGGGACATGCCCTTGAAGGAGTTTATGAAAGCCCACCCCACTGCCATCTGGTGTCACTTTCTGGTCCTGATGTAAACGGTTTCTCCTCTGCCACCTGACCTGTTCCTACCATGATCTGCACCTGCAGACCCAAAGCAATCCGGCCAGCTGCTCTTGGACCATAACCTGCATAAACACAGGCCAAAGGAAAGCTCTCTCTCTTGCAAGTAATTACTACCAATAATCTGAGAGAGTAACAAGAACTAGAAAAGTCCCCAGTGTCAACGTAGCTAAACCGAGATAAACACAGGTAAGCTGCTGTTAACACACATCATCGGAAACAAAGAAGATAAGGCTGTCAGAACACAAACAACTAAACTCCAAATAAGCCAGCTTGGCAGAAGAAATACTATTCCAGCAACTAGAGAGTCGGCTCAAAGATTAGGAGCACTCTTTGCTCCTGCAGAGAAGAGCCAGGTTCAGCTTCCCAGCACCCGTGTGGTGGCTCACAACCGTCTGTGACTTCAGTTCCAGGAAACACAATTCCCTCTTCTGGCCTCTGCCAGCACCAAGCATGCAAATTGTATATACACACATGCGCTCAAGAAGAAAAAACTACTGTTCTACCCATTAGCGAGATCCAGTGACTGAGAAGCAGACGGTGAGCCAGCGAGGTGTGTACACCTGTAATCACTGGGCCTTCTAAGAAGGCTGAGGCTGGAAGACCCCAAGTTCAAGGCCTCCCTGTCCCAAAATAATGTCTCTCCCAAAACAGAGGCTAGGCCAGGTTAGACCGCTTCCACCTGGCAGGACAAGCTTTGAACCCCAAAGTTTCCTGCCTTTAAACGCAGAGTCCTTTTCTCTTCTCCCACGCCTTCTCTGGTCATCTCACCTTGGCTCTGAAGGCATGCGACATGTGTCTTGCTACAAGTAATATTACTGCTGGACATGGCAGTATGTACTTTTTAACCCCAGTACTCAGGGTGTCTAACTCATGTTCAAGGCCAATCTGGGCTACTCAATGAGACTCTGCCTTAAAAAGGAAAGGTAGGCTGGGCTTGGTGCTGTTTGCCTGTAATCCCAGCACTTGAGAAGCAGAGGTAGATGAAGTTCAAGACCAGCCAGAGCTACCTGGACAGACCTTGTCTCATAGGCGGAGGAGTAAAAGAGAGAAAAAGAAAAGAAAAGAAAGGGAAGGGAAAAGGGAAGGGAAAAGGGAAGGGAAAAGGGAAGGGAAGGGAAGGGAAGGGAAGGGAAGGGAAGGGAAGGGAAGGGAAGGGAAGGGAATGGAAGGGAAGGGAAGGGAAGGGAAGGGAGAGACAGAGACAGAGGGAAGACAGGTTTGCTTTTTTAAGTAGAGAAAAAGAAGAAAACCAGAATTTTTTTCTTGAGACTAATTCAATACATGAACACCAAAGGCTCCTGTTGGTATGGGTTTGGTAAGTGGGATACGGTCCGCTCTGAGTAGGAGAGGAAACTCCCCTCCGGACAGTCGGAAAGTCACAGCAGTGTGGGAAGTAGATTATCTGCTCACCCACTGACACAGAAGCTGAGACACTGCAAAGAACTGAACATCGACAGTCTGAGTGTCTCCTAGAAATCGAATTCTGGTAAAGCAGAGCACATGTTATTAATTTCCTGATTTGCCTGGCTACCAATCTCTTGGAAATCAGAGGCAACAACATCACCAGCCACTCTCAACTTTGAACAAGGAAGTAGGAATCCTTTTAAGGGAACTTGCAATGCATCTGGGCTAGTCAGTCAGTCAAAGGGGCACTGCTGCCAGGTCCACGTGACCCTCCTGGGCCACTGTGAGGGGCCTTGATGATCGGGGAGTCTGCACAGGGGCTGTGAGCTGTCCCACCACAGAGCCACTGCCACGCTAACAACAACTAATGGAGAGATCAATGAGAACACCGGGGTTGTGTGTTGTATTATCGATCAACTATTGACCAGCCTGTTCCCAGCTGATAAGCGGCCTTTGGGCCAAGCTGTTATTTAGATCTGGACAGAGATTCAAAAGTCCAAGCTCTTCCCTTTACACATCCCTTACAGGATGCAGTGAGGACCACAGTATTCTACTGGCCTGGATCCTATGACTGTGTTCTTGGCTGGGGGTCAGGTGGGAGTACATCGGGGGTCAAACTGAGGGTCTCACACATTTGAAGCAGATGTTCCCCACTGAGCCACACCTCCAACTTCTTGAGGTGTTACGCGTGCTGGAAAGCACCATGTCTGTCTGTCTATACTTCCATCCAGAGTTAGTCCGAGGGATGGCCTCCCACTTACTCCTCAAGACGCTGGGAAAGGGTAAAGGACTCCCAGCGTTCAATTCTTTTTGGATATCCTGCCAGACTTCAAATATGCTTCCTACTCTCCAGAAGGACCTCAACACTGCCAGTGGGCTCCTCCCTACCTAATTTACTGCCCCCACTGACAAAGACCTCCCTAACACGGCCCAGAGCTATTCCATTGGTCTGTCACCATGTCTCATGTCACAAAGTTCTCTCAGTTCTCTAGCAAATAGAAACAGGGATAAGATATACTCTGATTAACCTTTAAGGCAGACGCTTCCACACAGGGGTTTCCATCTTCCATCAAAAGAAGAGTAATAAACTATGACAGCTCTGCCAGTAACTCCAGCACACAGAAGGCTGAGGTGAGAAGACTGTTCCTAGTTTGAGGCCAAGATGCTACATACAAAAAAAATTAAAAAAAAATTCCAAGCAAGAAGCTGATATAGTGCTGCATGCCGATAGACCCTGCACTCAGGAAACTGGAGACCTAAGAACTGGAGTTTGGGACCAACCTGGGCCACGCAGTTAGAGCCTGTCTCAGAACATCAACATCAGTCACAACAAGAGGAGCAAAGTTCTCAGGGACTCCAAAAGTGCCAAGTGGCAAGGACCTTGGGTATCAGTTTTTATGTTCTCCTTTCAAAAGGTAGCACTTGCAACCTGGTTGCAAATTCTCTCCCACCTCTCCCACCAAGAAAGGGCTTTTGTACCCCTTCCCTTGAATCTGGAAGAACTTGCCACGGCTTCAAACAAAACGAACATGGTATTGGGGATGTTTTGTGTTTTCCAAAAATGAAGTAACAACCCCTTTATTCATTCTCTCTCTCTCTCTCTCTCTCTCTCTCTCTCTCACTCCCTCTCTCCCTCCCTTCCTCCCTCCCTCTCTCACACATAGACACTGACACACTCTCTCTCTTACACACACACACACACACACACACACACACACACACACACACACACTTACTCTAGAGGAAGATGCATCCAGCATGGAAGTCTACGTCCCTGCCATGCTTACCAAGCCACATCCAAATGTTCCTGCCCACTATCTCAGCTAGGCCAGCCTTCCAGTCACTCAAACACAAGGGCACCACTCGCCCAAGTCTATCATCAATTGAGCATCTCTGCAGATGCCCCAAGGAGCAGAAGATGTTGCCAGGTAAGCTCTGGTTCAATTCTTAGCCAACATAATCCACAAACCATAAGAATGGCCATCTGCAGCAACCCACAGATTGGGAAAAGATCTTTACCAATCCTATATCCAATGGAGAGCTAACATCCAAAATATACAAAGAACTCAAGAAGTTAGACTCCAGAGAACCAAATAACCCTAATAAAAAATGGGGTACAGAGCTAAACAGAGAATTCTCAACTGAGGAATCTTGAATGGCTGAAAAGCACTTAAAGAAATGTTCAACATCTTTAGTCATAAGGGAAATGCAAATCAAAACAACCCTGAGATTCCACCTCACACCAGTGAGAATGGCTAAGATCAAAAACTCAAGTGACAGCAGATGCTGGCGAGGATGTGGAGAAAGAGGAACACTCCTCCATTGTTGGTGGGATTGCAAGCTGGTACAACCATTCTGGAAATCAGTCTGGAGGTTCCTCAGAAAATTGGACATTGCACTACCTGAGGACCCAGCTATACCTCTCCTGGGCATATAACCAAAAGATGCTCCAACATATAACAAAGACACATGCTCTACTATGTTCATAGCAGTCTTATTTATAGTAGCCAGAAGCTGGAAAGAACCAAGAGGCCCTTCAACAGAGGAATGGATACAGAAAATGTGGTACATCTACACTATGGAGTACTACTCAGCTATCAAAAACAATGACTTCATGAAATTCGCAGGCAAATGGATGGAACTTGAAAATGTCATCCTGAATAACCCAATCACAAAAAACACACATGGTATGTACTCCCTGATAAGTAAATATTACCCACTTAAAAGAAGCTCAAAATACCCACAACACAACTCACAGACCACATGAAACCCAAGAAGAAACAAGACCATACCAAAGTGTGGACACTACAGTCCTACTCAGAAGGGGGAAGAAAATAATTTCAGAAATGCAGGGACAAAAAATGGAGCAGAGACTAAAGGAAAGGCCACCCAGAGACTGCCCCACCTGGGGATCCATCCCATCTGCTGACACCAAACCCAGACACTATTGCTGATGCCCAGAAGTGCTTTGCTGACAGGAGCAATATACCAATAGCTGTCCCCTGAGAGGCTCTGCCAGAGCCTGATCAATACAGATGTGGATGCTCACAGCCAAACATAAGACTAAGCGCAGGGACCCCAATGGAGAAGTTAGGGCAAAGATTGAAGGAACTGAAGGGATTTGCAACCCCATAGGAAGAATAACAATATCAACCAACCAGGCCCCCCAAAGTTCACAGGGACCAAACCACCAACTAAAGAATACACGTGGAGGGACTCACGGCCCCACCTGCATATGTAGCACAGGATTCCCTTATTGAGCATCACTGGGAGGGGAGCCTCTTGGTCCTATGGAGGGAGGCTCGATAACCCAGGGTAGGGGAATGCTAGGGCACTGAAGTAGGAGTGGGTAGGCGGGTGGGGGAGAAGGAGGGAAGGAGATAGGGAGTTGTGTTGGGGAAACTGAAAAGGGGAATGACATTAGAAATGTCAACAAATAAAATAACCAATAAAAAATATTAATAAAAAGAAATTGCAATTTAAGGCCCAAAGCCTTCTGGGAAATGTATTATGTAACAACAGATAAGTGGAATAAAAACCAGACACAGCATGTGTGTGTGGCATATGTGTGTACAGAACAGATTTCATATGTATCAACTTTTTCCAAATTTAAAGCCAAGTTTTTTAAGAAATACCATACGGTGGTGCCAACGGGAGTATCACCTGCTTGGAAACAAAGGCGAGCAGGGAGCAGGATAAACAAACCTGGGAGAAAAAAAAAGAAAGAAGAGAGAAACTAGAGACTTTTTTGAAAGCCACTAATTTTGTTTAGGAGAAAAATGCTTACCTCTCTGAGGGCCTTAGATACACCACTAGCCAGCTCCAGAAGGAGCTGGAATAGAATCAGGGAAGAGGCTGTCAGCACAGGGCGAGATCTACCAAACTTAACATGTGACCTACGTTACAATGAATCAAATTGAAAAATAGTAAGAAGGTTTAAGTGTTGGGGATGTGACATTAAGAGAGTGCTACTTTGTACTGAAGATGATAATGACATATGGATACATTTGTTACATATACATATAAATTTGTTAGAGGTGACCAATTAAGAACCAGAAGTCTAAACAAAGTATGAGATTTGCTTTAAAATATCCCAGAAACTGGGTCAGGGATGTGGGTTAGAGGTAGAGGGGCTTGCCTAGAACGTATGAGGCTCTGGTTTTGATTCCTAGTACTATGAAATCAACTAACCCAATCAATCCAATCGATCCAGGAAATAAGAGATGGCCATTGTGTATATTACACTTGCTTCCACGCAGTTTCCATTTCTATCCAAATTTTCCCACAGCAAGAATTTAAACAAAATCTCACCAGGTACACATGAACTGGAGATTGGACAGTGGTAGCAACATGAGGCTGAGCCCTGCCTGCAGCATCAGGACCACTGGCTGGGGAAAGAAATTCCCATTCATCAGTGAAGATGAACAGGTTGTGGGATGCAGATGAGAAAAATTGCTCCAAGTCACGGGCAGCTAATCTGATTCTGTATCATCACAACAAAGTACAGTACAAAACTTCTATTAGACCCCGCTCAACACCCAAGAATGTGCCTCAAACCACCGTTCCATCCACTGACTACCTGCCCCCTTGGGCAGCCTATACAAGTGATACACAGTACACGATGTGCTTAATCTCACAGACTTGTGATGAAGTACTTTTACAGAAAGAAAGCATGCAGAGCAATGAAAGCTCAAGTTTCCGCTTTGGACACAGTGAAGTTCCCATACTTATCATCTAATAGCACAGAAACAATGTCTTTCTCACTCAGAACAGCTCTGAAGGATTGACTTCTGACCTTGAACTAAAGTGAGATCATCCCTCATCCAGCAGAGTGAAAAGCCATGATATGGAATGGACAAGCTCCCACGAGGACAGCCTTGGAGGGCCACAGTAACTGGACCTGGGCCCAACAGCCAAGTTACCAGCTTAAGAACCCAGGCATGGGGGGTTGGGGATTTAGCTCAGCGGTAGAGCGCTTGCCTAGCGAGCGCAAGGCCCTGGGTTCGGTCCCCAGCTCCGAAAAAAAGAAAAGAAAGAAAAAAAAAAAGAACCCAGGCATGATCTAGACACTTACGTGTTTAAATCTTACACCTGACAGATGGGACCAACAAAACATGAGATCAGTAGGTCACGGTGTGCAGGCAGCTACTTCAGAGGTTTCTGAGAACAACGGCCTTTCTTAAGACAATCTGCACTCTGCTGCCTAGGACAGCCAAGCAAGAGGCATGCTTTGCCCTTCTGCTCCCAAAAGGTTGAGATACTAGAAAAACAGATACTTGGGTGCTAAGAATTCTATCACTATAAGAAGTGCTTGGTTTGGAGGACTACTATTGTTCTCTTGTGCTCTCTTGAGCACTCTTCCTCTCCTCTCCTCTCCTCTCCTCTCCTCTCCTCTCCTCTCCTCTCCTCTCCTTTCCTGTCCTCTCTCCCTTCCCTCTCTTCCCCTCTCTGCCCTTCCTTCTTGCTCTCTTGCTTCCTCCCTCCCTTCCTCTGCCAAGCAAAAGATTAGGCAAAGGGAGGTGGCCAACCCTACCACTACACAAAAAAGCAAAAGTGAAATGAAATAAACTGGTGCCCAACGGAACGGTAACATGCAACCAAAACATGGATGTCTTCTGTGTCAGAGATGGGGCCTGAAACAAGCTGCTGGGAGAGGGCAGCCCTGGGACTAAATCGCAGAAGTACTTTTTTTTGCAGACACCTCCTGCCCCATACAATTCGGCAACTAAGTAACTGTATATCAATAAATATGTAGCACATCTCCGTGGAAGTCAGACGAGAAAAACTGTGAGCAGAAAAAACAAAGTTTTAGTAGCTGTAGATGTTCCCCCAAACTGCCCTACAACTACGGCCTATGGACCAAATGTGAGAACTGCTCTGAGGGCTACGGAGATGACTTAGCCAGGAAAATACCCACCCTAAAAGGTGGCGTTTGGATCCCTAGGACCCATGTTAAAAAGAAGAGAGGGAGTAGAAGGAAGGGAGGGGGAAGGGAGGAGAGGGGGAGGGGGAGGGGAGGGGCAAAGAAAGTGGGAGGGGGAGGGGAGGGGAGGAGAAAGGCCAGGCATCCATGCCACCTTAGCAGTGGGGTGGAGGTGTGGAATATAGATCACAGGGACAAGTGGATCCCTGAAGCTCATTGAGCAGCCTAATGAAATTGCAGAGTTTAAGATTCAGTGAGAGACCCTGTCTAAAAAAGTTAAAATTAATAAAAAGTTGGGAGAAATATTATAGGACAGATACCAGACATAAGCTGCTGGCTACACACACACACACACTGTGAGGCATATTAATACCACCTCATACCCAGCACTCCCTAAACCCAGTCCCCATAGGAACCCATCCTTGACTCCCACGACTTTCAACTTCACAGCTCACCCTCACAGATCTTCAGATCTGACTGTATACCTAGTAACACTGGGCAATGAGAACAGGGACTTGAGGGTTGGGGATTTAGCTCAGTGGTAGAGCACTTGCCTAGCAAGCACAAGGCCCTGGGTTCGGTCCTCAGCTCCGGGGGAAAAAAAAAAAGAGAGAGAGAGAGAGAACAGGGACTTGGGTTGTGAGCCCTGACTAATGTTCAGCTCAGGTGGAGTCTGACGCCTAAGAGCTTTTTAACCAGTAACGACTTCTCACAACTGCATGAAGCCTAGTGATGAATATCAGGGCCTTGACCCAAGACACACCCAGAGGTGGCAGTACTCTCATTCTAGGTAGCATGCCTATCAGAAGAGGGTGGAGAAAAAAAAAAAAAAGAAGAGGGTGGAGATACACTTCCTGAGGTTATGTTAGGCCAACCTGCATGTTGCACTTTGACCCTTTGAATTCTTACACTGAGGCCTTGACCTCGGAATGTCACAGTATTTGAAAACAGGGCGTTTAAAGGAATCAGGTTAGAATAAGGCTACCATGATGAGCCCTAACCCACCTGTGTCTATAGAAAGAGCAGACAGGGGCTGAAGATGGTTCAACAAATAAAGGAGCTTACTGCCAAGCCTAGTGACCTGAGCTCAATCCCAGAACCTACATCGGAGAAGGAGAGAACTGATTCCCAGTGTTGTCTTCTTACTGCTACATATTTTTTTTTTTTTTGCTGTGTTGCTGCTGTGTGCGTGCGTGTGTGTGCACATGCACACACATACACACACACACACACACTCACATAAATATGTGTGAATAAAGAAAGAAGAAAGTGGGGGAGAAGGCAGGACAGGACACACAGGAGAGACACAAGGGATGAACATGCCCCGGGCAAGTCCACAAGAAGACAGGAAAAGGACAACAGGGATGGCCATTCCCATCCAAGGAGAGAAGTGCTACCAGCGCTGTCCAGTCTTAGCACCAGTCACCAGAATGAAGAGTGCAGATTTCCCCGGTTTAAGGTTCCCAGCAGGTGGCACACTGCCTTGGTGGCTCTAGCCAGCTGACAGAGGGAAGGACAGAGGGTTTCCAGTTAGGGAAGGCTGGACTCTAGGCCCCAAGGCCTACAGGCTGCAGTCAGACTCAGACCCTTCACCTTGTAAGTTTGCTTCCTCTGTAGGGTGAAGCCTGTGCTGCCAAGCAGAGTGGGGGTAAAATGAGGAAGCACACCCAGCACGGTCCCCACTTCATGGAGGAGCAAGAACAGGTGTCCAGGTCCTCTCTGCCTACCCCACTGTAAGCTAGAGCCTTCCCAGCCCGGCAGCCCTCAGGCACTGGTGCTGCTGAAGAGGAAGCTTGGCCTCCTGGCCGCAGACTACAATGCACACAATGCTCCTTAGGTCTCTGACATTCTGTAAGAGAGAATTGACACCAATTGTTACACACAGAGTGGATTACACTGTATGTGTGTGTAAACGGTTCAATAAAGTTAATGAATAGAAAAGCCAAGGAAATTTCCCCTTAACACCGTCTGTGTTTACAACAGTACTAAAACTGTAACCGAGGCAACTTTATCAATCCATCTGATGCGGGCACACAGAATCCAAGCTGTTTTTATAGACGGGTTTTAAACGTTTGATCTTTCTCTTCTGGGGGTCAGAAGTTTTGTCTTTCTTGGTGTTTGGGTTTTTTGCTTCTTGGGGTCGGGGGTTGGTTTTGTTTTTAATGCAGGGGCTGGAGAGGTGGCTCAGCTGTGAAGAGCACTTTGTTGCTCTTACAGAGGACCCAGATTCAGTTCCCAGCACCCACACAGCAGCCAACAACCACCTGTCACTCTACCCACAGAGCATCCTTTTACAGGATCTTTTGACCTCCAAAACCACCCCACTACATATGTGGTGTACTTACAAACAGCCAAACATGCAATCATGTAAAATAAGAATAAATAAATCTTTTTAAAAAAAAAAGTAGCCACGTGTGGTGTGGCCCACGCCTTTAATCCTAGCACCGAGGAGGCAGAGGCAGGCAGGTCACTTATGAGTTCAAGGCCCATTTGGTATACAAAGCAAGCTCCAGGTCAGCCAGGGCTACCGAGGGACAGCTTGTTTCAAGCCAACTAACCAGCCAACAACAAAACCAAAACAAACTAAAAATCACTGCCTGCCTGGAGGAAGACGGGGAGAAGCTAGGCATGAAGCTCAGTGGCAGAGGACAGAGAAGAGGGCGGCAGAGAGAACCATAGGTTCACACGGAGAAAAGGAAGGCATGTGACTTAGTCTCCCCTCAGATTTGGGTCCTCGAGACAGACATCAAAAATATCTCCCCAGGCATATGGTTTGCAATTAATGTGAGTTGCTGCGATTAAAATCTTGGCTGTAAGTCCACCATACAAAGTCTGCTTTGCTTGGCCATTAAGTGAGGGAAAAAAAAAATACCCCAATTATATATGCATTTTTGTAAGGGACAATGGAATGCCAAGCAGGGCAGGAACTTGAACCAGGACTATTGTGAAGTGTTACTTTAAAATAGAATGCACATGTAGGAAATTATTTACAGAACCAAACACTTAAGAACAAATATAGTAACTGCCCAGGTTGGTCATAAACTAACCTCAACTTCCACCAGTTTGGGCAGAACACACCTGGAAAAGCACGGGTCCCCAAGGCCCTGGCACGGAACCATACTTGAACCAGCCCCAATCCCATGCCTTCTAAGAAACTTAGCGCACAAAGGAGTGGGAACATCAACAGCCACAGACTCTAAGCAACTTCTAGTGGATGCCGCAGAGACCAAAAATGGATCCCAAGGGATTAGATGGGACCACCACAAAGACCCAAACCACTGCCGCTCTAAGTCAAGGCAGAGTATATACCACATTTTCCCAGTATTTGAAGAAAATCTAGAAATGCAAATTTTTATATAAAATGGGTAGTGTTGTTTTAAGACTTTGCTTAGACCTCTAGTTGCCTTTAAAAAAACAAAAACAAAAAACTGAAGTGTGACATACACAGAAAATGCACAGGTACAGTTAAGGCATTCCTCAGTATGGACACCCTGGGTAGCTGCCCTCTAGGACAGGAACCAAACCTTCCCCAGTTTAACTTCAACCCGCTGGAGGCTTCCGTGTGCCTCTTCCCAGGTTTCATCCCTTCCTTCCCTCAGCACCACAGACTGATTGTGTGTGTTTTGAAGCCCATACCTAGGGAATCACAGGGTGTTTGTCTTTCCCCAGAGCTCCTGGGAGAGCACCCTCAGATTCCTGGCCCAGTCCGCCTCCATGAACAAAGGCACAGGTGGCATTTACAACCCCAGCAGGAAGAGAAATGAGATGCTGTGAATTCCCCTTTTGTGTCCTCACCCACAGGAGAGAGAGGCCTGGGACACTGAGCGGGGAGGAGATAAGGAGACTGGATGATGGGTGGTACAGCGGTCAAAGTCGGCGGAAGGGAGGGTCTGTTTCCTGATAACAGGGATGGGCAAAGGACTGGCTGGTGCCAGAGGACAGTGGGAGAAGCCAAAGTTCTCAGTGCCCAGGACAGCAGAAAACAAGCAAACCCAGATGACAGGCAGGAAGACAGGGCCGATCCTCTGGGCCCTCCTCTGGGTACAGCAGACAGGTTTCCAGGAAGGCGGAGTGAACAGAGGGCTGTTCAGGCTGCTTCTTTTACAGCTCCCCACTGGCTTTTCCGGGTTTGTCTTCCCTGCTCACTAGCCCATGGCCACCCTCGGGGATGCTGCATTTTCCCTTTCTTAATCAACTGTCTCTATTTATACTGCTAAAAAAATATAAAACAATACATCATGGACAGTTTCAGACAAAAGGTCAGTGGAATAGAAAACACCCTCACCACTCCAAGCCACCTTTTCCTCTGCTGACCCTGCATTGATTTAAAAAGAAAAAAATTTGCTTGTGACAGACACTAAGTGGTGTTTCTATAGAAATGCACACATCTGAGCTGTGTGACAGAGGGAAACATCTGTGTGACCCTCACTCCTTCATCTACCAGAGGCAACAGCTATTCTGATTTGCTTCCTCCACAGAGAAGTTCTGCCCATTCAGACCTACATGCATATAAATGGAATCACGCACCCCGCCCCTTTCCGGTGAGGTTAATTGCACTCAGTATCCCGGGCTTGAATACCAAAATGCATCCTCACAGTTCATTTCGGGCTTGGCACAGAGGTACACACCAGGCATGGAGGCTGAAGCAGGAGGACCACTTGGGCCCAGGAGCTCCAGGCAAGCTGGGGCAACACAATGAGATTTATGTCCTATTTTTTTTTTTTTTTAAAAAGAAAGAAAGAAAGACAAGATCAAGCTTAAGCCATGCTGGCAACAGCACATCTCTGTCATCTTTCCTGGCCTTACCTCTCTATAAATACCGCGAAAGCCTTGAAATCCCTGTTTCAGATAGGTATAATCCCCACTGGGACTCAGAGGCACGGGTACTTAATGAACTGCTAGAGCCAGGCTGTCTCCCCTGTGTCTACGGCACAGACTCCAGTTTCTGTCCCTGGGCGTCCACGGCATCTGTCCCAGCGCTCTGACAGAGCTGGCTTCTGCCATCCTCAGAAAAGCAAGGTGGACTTTCACGGTCTCTTTCTCCCATCCCGTGTTCTGTCTCAGCAATTCATGGTAAAACTACATAAACTATATAAAACCCGAAGTGTTCTCTGCAACTGTAGAAGGCACCATTTCTCACTATCTTGCCAGCAATTCGGGGAAAGATACCCCTCTGGGTCAGTCTTGATTCTGCCTGGTACCTGGCTTGATTCTGTGTACACAGCACCACTCAATAAATGCCTGCCTGCCTGCTTGCTTTTTCTCTCTTTGGAAAGTGTCGACACCTTCCATGTGTAAGGCAGCCAGCAGAGAGGGCGCTGCCTCTCTTTCATCACCTGTACCAGCTGGTGACAGGGATACTACGCCATGCTCAGGTACTCTAGGCTGAGTTCACAGGGGCAGCTGGCTACCGCCCGCCTGGCAGGCAGGGAGAGTATCTTGCAAGGTCCGCTATGGCAGTGTTCCACTTCCTCCACTGGTCCTCCCGGCTGTAGGGTCCATTCAAATCTTCCTAGATCTCTCCCTGGGCATCTGACCTTGGTCTCTTGTGCTGGCCTCCTGTAAACCAACCAGGTGCCAGGGGATTGTGGTACCTTAAAAACATTACACAGACACACACACACACACACACACACACACACACACACACACACACAAACTTTACATAAACAAGATCCAGTGACCCCTTTCTTTAAGGTGTTCACCCTGGGCTCTCAATCCATCCACACAACATGGGGTGGTGTGACGGGGAACGGCTCTGCTCTTTACCCTAAGTCCCACCATTAAACCCAAGCACCAAATTCATGGCTTCCAAGTTCACAGCCAACCCCTCAGCACCCATCTTCCTGCCCAGGCCCCGGCTGACTGACAACTGCAATTCTGCCCACCTGTGCCTGCCTGCTGTCCAGCATGATGCAATTCCTAACTCCACTGCCTAGAACAGTTGGTGGCCACAGGGTTCCTGCCCATCTCCCCAGGCTCAGGCTTCCATGAACTACTGCTGCATGCCCTCCTCAGAGAGGCTGTTCCAACCTGGACCATCAACATGAACCCTGTCACCTCCCTCTCAAAACCATCCCCAACCAAAGCCTCTTTCCTTCCCAGTGAATTCCATGGAGCTTGATTTGTCCAGCTGAGACATGCCACTTCATATAGTGGCCATCAGAAAGGCACGGCGACACAGCCCATTGCTAGCTCGGAAGTCAAGAGGGCAAGCAGAATTCTCTATGCCTCAGCTGCAGTATCGGTTTGTTCAAGATGTCAGAACAAAATACCATGGACTTGTGGTTGAAACAACAGAACTGTATTTCCTCCCTATTCAAGGTGGAAACAAGGCTAGTTCATCTGCAGGCCTCTTTCTGTGGCTCATAGAAGCTTGCCCTCTTCCTCTTGCTCATTCAGTAGTTCCTGTGTGTCTGTGTCCCGCTCCCCTATTCCCATGGAGACAACAGTCACATTGAACTGAGGACTGTCTCCATGCCCTCTGTTTACCTTAATGGCCTCTTGAAAGACCTTATCCCATAACAGGGACTAGGATGTCAATGTATAAATGAGATAGAGAAAGGGGCTTGGCCCCGCACACGACGGCCATCTCCTCAGCCAAATAACTGGACTGTACCATGCCTCATGGGATTCTCCTGGAGAGGGTGCAAGCACGCAGGAGAAGTCTCCAGGCCAATCCTCGCTCCTATTGGAAGCCATATGCACCCAGTGTCTTTTCCACAAGAGCCACTTTGGATTCCTGTGTCACTATAGACAAGTTAAGGGTCCCCTTCCCCAGGACCAGACTCCCTCGGCTGTTCCAGAAATATAAGAGGCAGTGCAGTTGAGGACTGACAACATATGTTGCTGTGAGTTTGCTTTTTTTTTTTAAGGTTTATTTTATTTATATATATGGCAGCTGTCTTCAGAAGAGGGCATCGGATCCCATTACAGATGGCTGTGAGCCACCATGTGGTTGCTGGGATTTGAACTCAAGACCTCTGCAAGAGCAGTCAGCGCTCTTAACCGCTGAGTCATCTCTCTAGTCCAGTGAGTTTGCTTCTTAAGGTATGGACAGGGTGACTGGTTGCATTTTTTCTGATCTCAATTTAAAAGCATAGAACTGTCATGATATGTAAACACCTCTTCTAATAGAAAACAGTAATTTTTTCCTCCTCTTTCTATGTAAGCAACCAGACTGCTCTGCTCTCATGGTCTAAGGAATGTGTGTTATTGCCCAAAATGGGGAGAGAGGGTATGCATTGGTGTATGGGAACTGTGTGTGCTGGGGTGCATGTGAGGACGGAGGACGGAGAGTGACATCACATCTCAGTCACTTCTACAGCCTTGCTTTCATTTGTTAAATTAGTGTCAAAGTAACAGATATCATTGTTTGTGTGCATGGTCATTTTGCCTGCATGCATGCATGTGCACCAGGTGCATGCCTGGCCCCGACCGAGGTCAGAAGAGGACATCAGATCCCCTGGGAATAGAACCTGGGTCCTCCTCTAGAAAAACAACTGCTGAGCCATCTCTCCAGTCCCATTGTTATAGCGTTTTTTTTTTTAAACAAATATGTTTTGAGTAGACCATCTTTCCCCATCTCTCCTCTGACACACCTTGCCGTCGCTGATTTCCCTGTACAGCACAGCTCTAGTCTCTTTTCTCCTCCCTCTCTTGTCTGTGTGTCCTCTTGCATCTACTTTATGCCCCACGCTCTCAACCCCACCCTTTGTTGACTGCTTGGTTTCGTTTTGGTTCTTGTTTTTTTTAGAGACACTGTCCCACTAAACCTACAGTCACCCAGTCATCTTAGCTGGGCCAGAGAGAGCTTCAGGATCTGCTGCTCCCCAGCCCTGAGGCTGCAGCCACATAACCACTGAGCTCTCACACAGCACCATGGATCCAAATTCAGGTCCTCATGCTCACCTGGCAAACTCTTCACAGACTGAGCCACCTTACCGAGCTCCCCACACCCCAAGTCTTAAAGGAAAAATTGAAAGACGAAGCACAAAAAGCTGGAGCCAGGCTTCATGGGCCCATCCCATTCTAGAGGCAAGATCCCAGACTCCGTTTTGACATCGCTGTTGCCTCCTCCATCAAACAAGGGGACGCGGCCTTGTAAAGCACTGGGTGGCTACCAAGTGGCACCACGGTAGCTTTGCATGCAGCTTGCGGCTCTGCTGGTAAAGTGCAAACACAGCTTTTAGGGGATACTCTTTATGTGGGGTACCTTCCAGGAGCCCTCATATCATTTTCAACACACAGTGCTCTTCTAAAACCAGTTCATTATACGACAGTTCAATGCCCAACGTTTAACATCTGGGGGACACATAACAAAACTGACCCAGTCCAATTAAGTCAAGAACTTTGAACTAATGGTCTCGCTCAGCAGCTCCCTGTGAGGCATCATGGGTGACTTCTGCTCTCAGAGCTGTATCATACGCTGTGCATAGGCTTCAGAGTCTCTCATAAAGTTTCATTCTTACCCTTCAACTTCAAAGGCTGAGCTTACAGCACCAAAGCTAGCATGGGCCCAAAGGGTCAAGGTTAAGAGGAGACACCAGCAGGTCAGTGCGGGAGCCAGGGATCTTTACATACTATGTGTGCTCACTATGTGCACTCTAGGAGCAGCTTAAGTGTTCTGCAATCCCATCTCCTTATTTGTACAGTAAGGGTGCCAGCAGGACTATCTGTGACACAGACTACACTAAGTCATAAAACTGGGGTATTGAACAAGAAAAATGGCTGGTGCACCTTAAAGACATTATTATGCTAAGTCAAGGCAGACAGACAGAAACTACCACCCATTGTAGGGTTCTACTTAAATGCCCAGCATCAGCAAATCCACAAAGACAAAAGATTAGGTTGCCTGCAGCCAAGGAGCACTGGGGAGTGCCTGCTTCAAGGGTACAAGGTGCACAACGCTGAATAGAACAGACGCCATTCACCTTAAACTTTGTGTCATGCCAGCTTCACCACCCCAAGAAACCATTTGCAAAAATAAAAGGTTAGTTGAGCTATATGTTATTCTAGTTACGACATAAAGAACAGCTATCCCACGAAAATCGTTAGGTCTGCCTGTGGCAAAAGTGTCCCTCCTGCAAGTTCCCAGGAAGGAAGGGAAGGAAGGTGAGGGGACGGCAAGTGACAAGCTCCAGCAGTGTGGTAGAGGCTGAGATAAGTGAGCCTGGAGAGATAACTGGGCCTTGAAGAGGCAAGAGTCAACCAAGAACCAGTACCAATATACACCTGAATCCTAGCACCCCGGAGGCTGAGGCAGGAGGACTTCTGTGAGTTTAGAGCCAGTCTGAGATACACAGTAAATTCCAGGCTAGCCTTAAACTACATAGCAAAACCTTGTCTCGGGAAAAAGAGAAAGAAAAGGAAAAGGCAGATAACAAAAGGGAAGCAAACAGGAATGCTGGGTGAGATATGGGGACTGGCTCAGGGACTGCAAGACTGTTCATACTGCACCTGAAAATGGCTCGTCTGGTTCTGCTGGTTCTAGCTATAGGATAAGGGGCCAAATTCTTACTGTAGAGGGTCCCTAAAATTAGAACATCTACAACTCTGCCAGAGAAGCACTGCAAGTACAAAATAAAACTAGGAAAGGGAAGACACACACATACACACACACACACACACACACACACACACACACACACACACACACACAACTGTTAAGATGTGGACCTGTAAAATACTAATTCCCCATTTTAATGGTGCCCAAGAAATCACATAGAAACCTTGAAACATTCTGGGAATAGCATCCTGCTCAACCCATATCCAGTAATCCTAGAGGTTAACAAGAACGTGAGGTGTATCCCAGAAAATGCACTTTTAAAAACTCCCCAGGAGAATCTAGAAGATAAGATGTTAAAAAAAACAAGAACAAAAACAAAAACAAAACAAACAAACAAAAAAAAACAACCATCATTATTCCATGAGCTAGAGAGATGGCTCAGTAGTTAAGGCCACTGGCTGCTCTTCCAGAGGACCCACATTCAATTCCCAGCACCTACATGGCAGCTCACAACTGTCTATAATAGGGGATCCCACATCTTCAGGCCTCCACAGGCACCAGACATGCCCATGATGCACAGACATACATACAGGCAAAATACCCATATGTATAGACTAAATTAGTAAAAATTTAAACAACCTCATTATCAACTGAGGACTGAGCCACGATGCTCTGCAGGCTGGCACACTGTACAGAGATAACCCAAGAGCCCAGGCCATTGGAAGTCGAATCCTAGAGTCCTGGAGTCTGGGAGAGTAATAAACCCGCAGCAGGTCCACCTAGGACATTGAAGCAAGCCACTCTGCCTCCTCTTTAGGAGGAGCAGGGAGAGTAGGAAGCATGTCAAGGACGAACCCGTACCCTGCCCCGCATGTGCTCCTGGAAGTGGGCTCTGCTTCTAAGCATCTGCCATCCCCACAGAGGGTCTGACATAAGCTGGGGGCTCTGTGGCTTATTCCTTTTGATAAATGAAATAGCTATAATAGAACAGGTCTCTTCGGTAAGCAGAATACTCTAGCCATCTGGGCAGCTCCTGAATGGGAAAAGCTCAACTCTCCGTGAGCGAATCAATTAAATGGCACGTTACAGTAACCCCGGTGCATACAATCCCTCTTCTTTTAAAAGAGAACACAAGGCAGGGAGAGCCCACAGGTGGGTAACTTCTTGCTGTGCAAGCATGAGGACCCGAGTTCAAAGGCTCAGAACCCATGCTAAAAAGCAAGGTGCAGAACTGCACACATCTGCAATCTCAACACTCCTACAAGGAGATGGCAGGCAGGCACAGGAGAATCCCTGGAAGCTCATGGGCCAGCATGACAGACAAACAGTAAACAGTAACTAGATCCTGCCTCAAAGTGAAGGGCAAGGACGAATACCCAAGGTTGGTCTCTGACCTCCATTGGGCACCTGTCTCACAAACAAACACACATGCACGCAAAGACAACAAACAAAATTTCCATTTTTCTTTAATGAAGAGACTATGGTCTCTTTAATGAAGAAACTATACAGTTTTGTTTTGTTTTGTTTGGTTTGGTTTGGTTTGGGTTGGGTTGGGTTGGGTTGGGTTTTTGTTGCTATTGTTTTTCCAGACAGGGTTTTTCTCTGTATTGCCCTGCCTGTCCTAGAACTCACTCTGTAGACCAGGCTGACCTCAAACTCAGAGCACTGGGGTTAAAGCGTGGTACCACAGTCTGGCGAGACTGTAGGTTTTACTTTAGATGGCCTTGCTTTTACAGACAGGGTCTCACCCTGTAACCTTGGCTGCCCTACACTGTGTAATGATCCTCCTGCCTCCGCCTCCTCAGGACTGAGATTACAGGGCAGGCATGCTTGCATGCACCTTAGACTATACATTCATTTTGCTCTGCAGCAAAATGGGGGGCGGGGGGAGAGGAGTGGATCTTGCCCCTCCTTCACAATGCTGAGGGTTTCTAGGTTCAAAGCTCAACAAACCCCTAGCTCGAGAATAGTAGTGTATCCTGGAAAACATTTTCCCAAGCTTAGATTCCTCCTGCTCCATTAAGATGGTCCTGATCCCATAAAATCTCCTTGCCCGAGGAGATCTGCCACTGGCGGCTCAGATGCCTGACCTGGACTCGAGTTCCAGGCGAGCCTGGGTCCCTCCCTGAACTCTGACCAGCCATCCTCACTGTCATCAAAGAGGTACAGGTGCTGACCAACAGATACAGAGCAAGCTGCTTGGGCCTTGGTCTCAAGTCCCAGCCCACAGGAGCAGTAAAAGACTTGCGGCTGATGAAAGCCAGGGATGGGCAGCTGAGAGTGCATGGCAGGTTAATAACTAACCCACCTGGGCCTTTACCAAGTATCAGGTGCCTGGAGGACGCCTGTGTCCATATCCCAGGCTGGAGAACCCCCGCCATGGCTGTTTTAGAAGAGACAGACAGGGGAGCCTCGGAGAGGAAGGCATGGTAGCTAGAGCGGGTGTCACTGTGAACATCTGAGAGAGCCACCTGCCCAAAGCCTGCCTGTTTACATGCAAATCACGTAATGGAGAGAGCAGCGAGCACCTTCAGGCGTCGGGAGATGCAAATCCACCTCAGAACCAGTGGTCTCCACTGGCTCCATGAAGCTTAATACTCAATCATCCCAACCAACCCACATAGTCAGAGGCTTCATTCTGTCTGAAGTATTCCCTGGCTCAGTGTTCCCTGAAACACAAGGTGTCCCCAGCTGGGAGAGATAGAAAGGGCTTGCAGAGGGCTCCCTGCAAGGGTAAAGGGTACCCAGGCAGGAGAGAGCAGGATAAAGTGTCTATCAGGGAGCTAGTGATGGAACCAAAAGCAGCCGGAAGAAAAAGAAAACGTCCCTTCCTCCCATCCACAGAGAGGAATTTGGACCTTCAGAGAGACGAGATCAGTGGGAAAGGGTTAGGCTTGCTAGCAGGCGCAGAGCAAGGAGCAGGAACCTTGCATGTGCTGTTTCAAGCCCCCGTGCCTTTGCATGTGCTGTTCCAGTCATCCGGAAAGCTGATCCCCTGCTTGCCCTCGGAGTGCAAAGTCTCTCCGTGGTATTTCCCATTCATCCCAGGTTAGGCCTTCCCACTGAGTATCGGCATCAGGCGTAGTTATGTGTCTCCACCCACACTTTCGGAAACCTATCCCAGTGATGTACGACTCAGGGGCCTCAAATGCAACCGGTTGCCAGGGTGACCAAATGTAGCAAAATCCAGAAAATTAGGAACATATACAGGACAGATGTCTCAGCTTCTGCAACAAATACATGGTAAAAGATGAAAACTGAAAGAGGAGAGAGGGCTCGTCAACGGCTTCATGGAAGCTGTCCTCAAAGCACAATTAGACCCTGATAAAAAACGGAGGAAAGAAAGTCTTGACATTAGCTAAATGCATGATACCTAGAAGTAAGTGTTACATTATATTGAGATTTTTTTCAAAGACCTGTGTATCCCTTTTGAAGTGTAGCATCATCTTCCAGAGACACCTAATGAAATACATGTTTGAAACAGCATATCTGAAACTTATTTTAGAGTCACTGGGGAAGGCCAGAGTTGTGGGTATAAATGAGTCAAGAGTGCCTGGGTCAGTACCAAATTCTCATGATGCATACTTAGAGTCCATTATACGGTTCCGGGGTGACAGCCCAGTCAGTAAGACACTTACTTTAAAAGCATGAGGACCTAAACTCGATTTCCAAAACCCACGTAAAGTACGGTGGCACACATTTGTGATATCCTGGTGCTGGAAAAGAAACTAGGTAGATCCTTAGGGCTCCCTGACCAGCCAGATTAATGGAATCCAGGCTAAGAGACTCTGTCTGAAGAGGAGGGG
This sequence comes from Rattus norvegicus, assembly GCF_021556685.1. Lineage (NCBI taxonomy): Eukaryota > Metazoa > Chordata > Mammalia > Rodentia > Muridae > Rattus > Rattus norvegicus. The sequence goes on from NC_141538.1 coordinate 77,036,593, forward strand.
GAGGGGGAGGGAGAGGGAAGGGGGAGGGGAATGGGGGGGAGAGGGAGGAGAGGGGGGAGAGAGGGGAGAGGGAGAGGAGAGGGAGGGGAGGGGAGGGGAGGGGAGGGGAGGGGAGGAGAGGAGAGGAGAGGAGAGGAGAGGAGAGGAGAGGAGAGGAGAGGAGAGGAGAGGAGAGGAGAGGAGAGGAGAGGTGGTGTGTGGCCTAAGAGCTGGCTCACCGGGTAAAGGTGCTTGCTGTGCTGGGGACCCAGAACCCACCCAAAGGTAGAAAGGCAAAACGGAGTCCACAAAGTTGTTCTCTGCTCTCTACACACCTGCTGTGTCACATGCATTCACACATACAGGCGCGAGAGCGCGCGCACGCGCACATACACACACACACACACACACACACACACACACACACACACACGGGAAGAATATTTAAAAAACAAAACAACAACAACAACACAGTGAATGGCATGAGGAATGGCACTCTAAAGTGTCCTCTGGCCTCCACGTGCAGATGCACTCATGAACACACACCTGTACCTGTACAAACACACGCACATGCGTGTGTGCATGCGTACATGCACACACCAGCATGAATGTGGGCAGAATGAAGCCAAGAGTCTGTCTCACCCCTCACTGCTCACCCAAAGCCCCCAGCAGCTGCAAATGCAGTTCATGCTGTTGACAGAGGAGTCAAACACCAACAACTCCTCAACAACTCCTCTTCATCGAGGAGAGGCTGCCAAGGAAGCCTGCGGACTGTGTTCTCTGAGGGAGCCTGCCAATTGTGCTCTCCGAGGGAGGGGATAAGACAAGCTCACTGAGGGGTAGGTGTGCGGATGAAAGAGACCAGCACAATGGGAAAGCACAGTGATAGCAAAAGGCAGGCACTGCAGCTAAGGCTAAGCGGTCCAGAAGGAGATCTGGGTGACTAACATTCTATCTTACCATCAACTGGGGGAAAGTGAAGGTGGGGGTGAGGGTACTAGCTCGGGAGCAGGACACCTACCCAGTAGTCATGAGGACCTGGTCCAATCCCCTCCACCAAAAAAGGGAGACCACAAGCATCGCTGTCACTCCCACTAGACAGCATATATAAAATGAACAAACAAGGAAGACTACAGAATGCCTGACACCAGAGCAGAGGGGATCATGGATTTCTTTCCGAGCTGTTGGCATGCTGGGAAACAAGTTGGCATAACATGAAGAGGTCCAGGCCACCGCCATAGTTATGTATCCTGGAAAAGACACTTGCACGATGCACACCTGGGACCAAGTCAAGGAGGTTTGACAAAATGTTTTTTTTTTTTAAACAGCTCTAAACTGAGAACCTCCCAAATGCCTCTGAAGGATAAATGGAACCATTATGGTTATGCAACAGAGTAAAGGTAGAGCAGTTAGCATCCGGGGTACCTCATCATCATGGATGGGTCTCTCAGACACAGGGCTAAAAGAAAAACCACCTCAGCTCACAGCACGAGAAACTTAACAATGCACTGCTTAGGCAAAGTCCTTAAACAGAAAGAGGGGATTAAGACAACTTCAGGAAGGAGGACAGGAATGTACCCCACAAAGCATTTCAGGGCCATATTTGCACTGGGGGTTGGTCTGGGTTTGAGCTGGGTGGTGGGAATACAAGGATCCTCACTGTACTGTTCTTCCTGTTCTAGAACAACTGACAGGCATAGTGGCCCACATCTAGCACCGCAGAGGCCAAGGATAGGAGGTTCGATGCGAGTTTGAGACCAGCATGGGCTACAGAGTAAGCACTAGGTCAGCCTGGGCTAGAGTGAGACCCTGTCTCAACAAGAAACATTTCTCTTGTAGTTATGTTTCATTTTTTAATACGCTGGACAGAAGACTTGCCAATACTGGGCAACTCTGACAAAAAGGTAAAGAAAACTGGTTCATCACCTCCCACCACCACCCCAGGGTTAGAAGATACTGAGCACAGACCAGGTCCCAAGGGGGACACCAGAGTTCCAACAACCAGGAGGGAAGGGCACAGCTTGGTAAGGGCCTGCTGCCAAGGCTGAGGATCTGAGTTTGAGCCCCGGGTCTGACATGGGAGAAAGTAAGCACCAACTCTTGCAAGTTGTCTTCTGTCTGCCGAACATGCACCATAGCATATGCACAGACTCTCGTCCCCAAACACAGTCGTTGATTAGTTAATTATTCAATTAGCTAATAATTAAAATAAAAAACAAGAGATAAGGGCTGAGGGCTTCCACAGCTCCAAAGAGAGTGGCACTATTGGATGGGAAGGCCTGAGGTAGTGCAGTCTAAAACCCATAAAATTCTCAGACTTGGCTATGCAGTGTGCAGTCCACCACGGGGAGGGTCAATGCTAAATGACAGAAGCCTGATGACAAAGGGCAAATGCTGCAGGAATCTACTTAATGAGTTGAAAGCAGTCAACTTCAAAGGGACAGAAAGTAGAATGGTGGGCACCAGGAGCTGGGATTATGTACCTGGAAGTGAGGAAGCTTGGTAAGCTGGCCCTTTTAATACTATGCAAAGTTGTTCAAGCATCCCAACAAGGATGCAGGTAAGTGTGATCCATCTGGATCCGGTCTGGGTTTCTGGACCCCTTTTCCAGTGTGTCCTCCAGCTCAGGTGAACAAGCAGTCCTCCTGTTTCACTGTGTGTTCCTAGAAGGATCCCGGCAGTGGGGTGCAGGGAGGTGGGAGTATTGTGTGGTAGGGGAGATGAAGAGTTAGTGTTCGAAAGGGGCTGGAGTTTCCATTTAAGAAGAGGAAAAAGTTCTAGAGGTGGATGGTATTAATAGCTTTACACTTAAAATTGTTACAGTGGCAAGCTCCTCTTTACCTTGTAAGTTTTGAAAGGCTCTACTCAAGTAGGTGAAGCTGGACGAGGAAACAGGCAGTGAGTCGGCCACTCAAAAGCTATGGTTGTAACACGGATGACAACGCTCAGATGAGGGTCCAGAAGGAAGAGCATCACAAAGCTCGGGGATGTCCCCTCTGCAGGCACTTTCGGATGTATACTCAGAGAGGCCAGCGAGGTAGGGGACCCCAACTAGGACCAAGCTCAGCCTTCGGTGGTAAGGAATCACTGAGTAGTACCACAGTGGACAGGACCCTGAGGAATCTTTCAGCTCTTAACTATAAGAAGAGAAAACTATGCACGCTAGCCAGCTAGGACTAGGGGAAAGAGCCAGCCAAAACTGCTCAGAACCCAAACTCCAGAGGCAGAGAGACAGTGTGGTGAAGCAGTGCCAGGGACTTTAGGGGCCTCCCTGTGAGTTCCCGGGAACACGTGGTGGAACCGGAGGGCTGTTTGTGCACCTGAGCTGGGGGAAGCATGGAAAAGGAGTCCAGAAACCCAGACTGGATCCGGATGGACCACATTTACCAGGCCGGTGGCTTGTGGCCATCTGCTCTCTGGAAAGCCCCTGGAAGGAGAGGGTAACACTTTGCCAGGCAAGGCCATTAAAGAAATGACACAAATCCTGTGAGCCTTGGAGGCAAGGTGCTTAACAGGGACCAGAGCAGATGTTCTGTGTATCAACCTCCAACCCCCAGAGACAGAGAAGGCAGCGGCAGGTATTACTCACCTGCCACATACAGAGAGGCAGGGCAGAGTTAAGTCAGTCAGAAGCAGAACCCAGAGGGTGAGAAGCTCAGGAAGCCTGTACAGTTGGGAAATAATTTGCTAAGAAAAGAACAGGCCCAACAATGGAGAATACTTGCCTAGCCATGTATAGGGAGGGCCATGGGTTCAACTCCCAGGTTACAAAACAAATCAAAACAAAACCTGCCATGGTCGTACAAAGACTGAAAGAAGCGCAGTGTGGCCCAACAGTTGCCATGCAGCAGGATGGGGGGATGAAAGGTGGTTTTCTTGATGTTGTTCTACTGTACGCTTCTTTGTGAAGACTGCTTTTGACCCAGGTGTTGAAGAATGGCATTCGAGTCAGAAGAACTGGCTGGTTGTGGCACATGCCTTTAATGCCAGCACTCAAGAAGCAGAGGCAGGTGGATCTCTATGTTTGAGGCCAGCCTAGGCTACAGAGTGAATTCCAGGACAGCCAGGGCTACACAGAGAAACCCAGTCTTGAAAATTAAATAACAAACCAAAAACCAAAACCAACAGAAAGAAAAAGAACAAACAAGCTGCACTCAGTCTACCAAAGATGTGAGTGAAATCGGGCTCTGGAGTTCACTCCCAAATGGCCTTCAAAGGCAGAAATCTTCCTAAGACTCTGGGGTCCCCATGCACCTGTGAATGAATCCCTGGGACAGGCTCAGAGCCAATCACCCATCCCATGCCCAGATGAGCTGCCAGACCCTTCTCAAACCATTTTCTCCACAGGCTGTGCCTGAAACTTGGACCTCGATGGCTGTGTGGCTTCGGGCAAGTTTCCTACCTTGCCAGCTAAGCCTGACTCTCCTTTAAAACTCTGGGGAAAACAGTCTTTGTGAGCTTCATAGAATCCCTGAGCACAGATGGAGGATGGCACGCACTTCAAAGGTCCCTCCCAAGGCACACAGAGTTTACAGCCCTCCATACAAGGAGCCCAAAGCGTGGGTGAGCCCCTATCCTCGATCCTTTGCACCTGCTGCCCAGATACCTTCTAGCAAATACAACAGCTGTGCTACTATGTATCCTTTGGGACAGCCCCACCATGGGCATCAAAGCTTTTCCAACTCTACCACACAATTCAGCCGCCCCTCCCTTGTACTGCTTCCTGTGTGGTTTTATATGTCTACCATTGACTACAAACTCAAGAAAGACACACACACACACACACACACACACACACACAGCCACCGCCAACACACTGGAAGAGCTTCCACAGGCCTTTGTTAACTACAGAAACTTTGCCTTGTACAAGTAAAAACACTTTGAAAAGCAATTTTGTAAACAGACATTAAAATCAAGTGACCAGGTGAGATGGATTATATAATTAACTGGAGAGGAACCACAGAGGCTGAAGATGCAAGGTTAGAGACACTGGAGTGGAAGGGACATAGACAGGCACCAGCCCACAGCCCACAGACCAGCTCTGGCTGGAGGCTTTTACAGGCATTAAGGACTGTGACTTCTTCCCTTTCCTAGTTTCATTTCTGTTGCCTGGATCTGTGCTCAGGAGTCCTGGGATTATTCTGGGTCCTGGGAATGCTCACAAAGGTTAACTGTTGTTATCCTTGAGTTTTACAGGACAGAGCTGGGTGGGGCTTAACTGGCAGGTTAAAAAACAAAAAGCAGGGGCTGGGGATTTAGCTCAGTGGTAGAGCGCTTACCTAGGAAGCGCAAGGCCCTGGGTTCGGTCCCCAGCTCCGAAAAAATGAACCAAAAAAACAAAAACAAAAACAAAAAGCAGCTTAGGAGGGAAAGAATTTGTTTTAATTCACAATTCCAAGTTATAGGAACTAGAAGCAACCAGTCCCACCCACAGTCGAGCAGAGAGAAAGAATCTGTGCACACCTACTACTCAAGCTGACTTCTCTGCTTACACAATTCAGGACCAGAACTCGGGGAACGGTGCTGTCCACATTGAGACCTCTTCCTGTATCAATTAACAGAACCAAGATGATTCCCCCACAGCCAGGCAGGAAGTCAACCTGATCCAGACAATTCCTCACTAGAGCAGGTCCCAGGTTGCTCTACATTGTGTCAACCTGACACTTAAAAGTAACCACCCTCCTGTTCCAACTGATGTTCCCTGATGCAAGGAACTCAAGAGAAGCAGCCAACAGGAGGAGTAGGGGATAGGGAGGACTCTAAGCTTGCTTCTCACCCAAGTAGGACGCTCAGAAGACCAACCACACTGCGGTACCTTCCTAGAGTGTGACGAGTGGAGGCCCACTGTGAGGTCAGGATCAACAGAGCCTCTCCAATTGGCCTTTTCAGTTCATCTCCCAAAATATACATTTCCATATGAACGCAAAGATTAAAAGTACAGACAGAGACCCGGCACAATGTCACAGGAGGTTCCTGTGAAATTGAGAAGTTGTTTTAACATCTCTGGCCTCTCCCTACTTCCTAGCTATGAGACGAAAGAGGGAATGGGACCCACACCCCAACCTGAGAACACACACGGATGAATCAGCAGGTGACCCCAGCAGTAGCAAGCTGGGGTGTGGTTGGGAGGGGGATGTGTGATGGATAGACGGTGCAGACCCCTTTGTGAGAGTTTTCCTCTGGGTAGAGCAGAGTAGCTGCAGGGGACATCTGCAGCCAGCCAGCCAAAGAGGTGCAGCAGTAGGAAGGACCCACACTGGAGGAGGATCTCTGTAGTTACCAGGGTAGAAGTTTTCTCAGTTCCCACACAAGAAGGTTAGGGAAAAGCTCACCTCCCATAGCTGTCTGCTATTTCAAAACCAGGGATAGGATTCGATGAGATTATGCACATGGGAAGTACTTAGCAAGTTAATGTTTGTTCAGAGCTTGTACCTCTGAAGGGTCATGTTACTGGTCCTGGAAGAGACCAGGGGAACCCCCACTCACCAACCACACCCCTCCCTTCCTCACACTGACCGGTGTGGCACCAGCTTCAGGCAGTCTCTGCCACATCCTACCAGGGAAAAATGCCTACCACTTACCTCTCTCACTCCCAGCTCAGTTTACCTTTTATAATAAAGGCATACTTTACAGAAATAACACAATCTCATGACCCATGAGGACAGATACCCCAGGCTCCCCAGAGTCCCACTGAAGGTCTGGCAAAGGGCGGGGCATGTGCTGCAGGGCTGTCAATCACCAAGATCTATTTACATGAAAAGACCTGAACCAGGAAAGGCAGCTGAGGCAGCCAGACATGAGGGAGTTTCCTTTTGGCTCCCTCATTCTTCCTCCAATGGTGGGGGAGACTATCACCCATGAATGCTCCACTAGCACCTTGTCCATCTCCCACATGCTCACCTGATTTCGTCTATGAACTGCCCCAGGACCCTCTGTCCCTTCTCCCAGTGATGCCCTCCTCACCCTTCACCTGGAGTACTGCCACAGCATAGCTGGCATCCAATCCCTCCTCCAGCCCAGCTTCCACTCCACTATAGCAAAAGCAGGTTCTCTGAAACACAGGCCAGTACCCAGGTCAAAGACTGCCCCATGGCCACCACATACAGGCAGACACTCACAGGTACACCCATCGTGGGTTTAATGTGCAGTGCAGTCACCTTTGGCTGTGGTCAGAGTCAGAATGTATTAGAGAACGTGAAGGGACAGAAGTGATCAACATCATCTGCAGTAGAGGACTGGGAACAACAGCGAACCTGGTTCCCTGAAATACTGAACCCGTAATGCTAGGTGTGAACTCTGTGGATTTTTTTTTATGTTATTACTTTATGCATTTAGGTGTTTTGCTTGCCGTGTATGTCTGGGCACCAACTATGTGCCAGGTGAGTGCTGTGGGTCCTCTGGAACCACAATCACAGACAGTTGTAAGCTGCCAAGTAGGTTATGGGAATTGAACTTGGGTTCTCTGGAAGAACAGCTAGTGTTCTTAACTGCTGAAGCCTCTCCAGTCCCAAGAGTGCTGCAAATATTTGAGGAGGAAAATAACACACACACACACACACACACACACACACACACACACTTCTTCAGATAAACTGAAAACATTTAAGACCTGCCTGCAGTCCCAGCACCAGAGAAGGCTGAGGCAGGAGGATTACCGGCAGTTGTAAACTAGGCAACAATGAAACCATCTTAAATTTTTTAAAAAAATGTACACTGAATGAAAAAACCTGCTTCCATTGTGACTGTCAGAAACACCCACACACACACACCCTTTCTACATAGTAAAGACAAGTGAGGGGGGTGCAGAGCTCGGGGAGTGAGCATGCCAGCAAGAGGGACTAATGGCAGCATCCTACAAGGCAGCCTGCTGTATGCCTTCCTGGAGGAGGCCATTTCAGTCCCCCAAGGAGTGGCCAAAGGGAAGTCACTTTATGGCCCCTGGCCTCGGTCGCCTATATATACATTGGATAGGGATGTGCTTTTTCAATTCCTAAATAAGGTGATCTTTATGCTGTACCATGTATGTTCTACCAGTCCTTCTAAGAGCCTGTGGGGAGGCTTCTATTCTCTTCAAAAGTGAAGCATTTCTCATCCGGCATCCAGCTTCCAATTCCACTAAGAGCCAGTCAATGGGAAGGAAGCCTGCCTGGTACAGTTCACTTTTTTGTTTTTCTAAAGACCATATTACAAGTCTTTAAGACTTCTCCTCGTTCCCTAGAAAAGGACGAGACACTTATAAAATTCAGACTTTCTAGCAATCCTCCAATGTCCTGTTTACTGAAGCATTCCAATTTGTTTTAATCACTTCATCTCCCCATTTTAAAAACAGGGAAGCCAACGCTCAGAGCCCAAGTGGCCCAAGGTGGCAGTCGGGCTATAAAGTAACACTGAAATTCTCCGCGTTTGCACAGTACCCTAGTGAGTCGATGCCAAGCTCCAGATACAGCGAGAGCAACTGTGCCAACCAGCCTTCCCCTGCAAGGCATGGTGGGAGTGCTAACTGGCAAGCCACTGGTCCCAATAGCTTTGCACACGGGGCTGCTGAAAGACCTCACGCACTCACGCAGGCAACAGAGGCGGGGCTGAGCGAGGCGGGGCTGAGTGAAGCGGGCGAACTCTGAGCCATGCCAGGGATTTAGTCAACAGAGAGCTAATATGAGTCAACAGTGGGTGCTGCTGCCAAGCACACCAACCAGTGGGATCTACAGACGCATTCGTAGAAGGAAAGTGCCTGGCTCCCTCAGACCAGACCACACCTGAAGGCCAAGCATGGCTGGACTGCCAGGAGGGAGATAGGGAGAGAGCCCTTCATGAGAGGGCTGGGTTTCTTAAGAGAAATGGCTCAGGGGGGGCATTGTTGGTGTCACCTAAAAGCTAGTCTTGTACACCAAGTCCACTTTGGACTGTGTACTATAGGTGAGACCTTCTTATTCATTTTTGTATTCAATGTTGAGAAAGCTCTGACTCCCTACCTGAAGGACTCAGACCATCCAGTCATGCTAGCAGATTCAACCAACCAGATCACCCAACTCCAAGTCTGTCTGCCGGGAGGGGACTCATTAGGAAAATGACTGTGACACCTTTTATTAATTATGACAACTGGACCGTGCCTTTGCCAAGTAACAGTGGATTTAACCTGCTCCCATTTCAAGCATCCCAAGCTTCAGGAAGTCCTTCTTACCTGACACCTGTGACACCTCCACCCCCCCCACACACCTGCCCATCTCGATCTTCTGGAACATCCCACTAGGGAGTGTTTCTCCTGCTAACATCACACAGAATACAGATGTGTCTTCCAGGAGCCTCCAGGCTGTATCTCCCTGATCGTCCTGTTTACAGCACACTCGAGACACCCGGTAAATGAGTAAGTGCACCAAGGTGCCACAGCCTGGTCATTCTTGAGTGTGTCACTGTGTTTGAGGTCACTTTGGAACCCAAGTGTCTGTCCTGAGAGGGGCTAATAAAAAGGTTTATGACAACACATTACCACTTTTGTATCCTGAGCAAAGGACTTCCTGAAGCTACCAGAGGGTTTTTAATTACGGAGGAGTCATAGCGAGTCTGGCCAGGTCCCTGGGTCTCTATGGAAGTGATCCAATATACAAGGAAGCTTAGGGGTACCAGGTCAAAGGTAAATCCCATCTGTGTGATAAACAGCCAGGCAAGACCATAGCCCAGAAAGCAGGAAAAAAAAAAAATCCAGAGACAGAAGAACAAGCACAGTGGTGTCAAATGCCTAGAAGGAGGCATAGAAAAGGAATCCAGTAAAGTGGGTCTGAGGAACAGAACAAGCACTACAAATTCACAGGGGAGCCACCGCCTGCCGCTAAACCTCACAACTGGGAAAATTAATTACAGGAACTAGCACTCCGATCTGGGAGGATTAGTGGAGGAGACTTACTGATGCAATTCCAATATCTAATAAATCTTTAAATCAATGAGCCATGTTCACTGGCAATTTTTCTTCATCTTTCCGCCCTAAGAGCTCACACAACAAAGCCAGCATTTATTTGCTTCTTATTTGTCTAAGGGACATGGTGCATGGTCCTATGTCTGTATGTATAAATAAAGCCAGAGGTTCATTAAGTCGCACATATTTTTTTTTCAAAAAGCATCAAAAAGATCTGCCATCCGAAGGAAACCTGAGATGGAGGAGAAGGAAACCCGAGATGGAGAAATTATTCTGTTTTATAAAAAGGAAGAAGAAGCCTTTTAGAACGCCACTGTTCCCCCTCCCCCATGGCCTCACCAGCTGCAGTCAGTCAGCTTCCCAACCTGTTCATTTGTGTACCTGTTTGGATCTCTTCAGAACACGGGCACTTTACTCCGTTTGCAATTTTTCATCTCAGAAACACCACTTAAGCCTGTCGCACAAACCTGACAGTAGCAATACATTTTATAAGCCAATTATCCCTGGGGAACAGACAAGAAAACTACCAGGCAAGGAGCACCGACAAAGTTCCCAAGGATAGCATTCCTTTGCCAGATGCAAACTACGCCACATCCTCTCCCAACCCAAGCTGCCCACTCACCTAGCCTCTGCTCCCCGCTCTCAGGCTGCCTGCCTCTGCATCAGAGCTGGAGAGCCTCATTCTTGGGGGGCAGAGACATGCACGCTTTTTAAAAGACAACAGCTCTGGGCTGGGGAATGTTGGCACCTTTTCTATGAAAAGGCCTCGCGAGGATATTTTTGTGACAAAATGCTCTCCTATAGAGCACAGGAACCACAAAATGAAACTACCATAAATTGAAACTGTCTCCAAATTAAACCCACACGAAGCAGCATTAGAGCCCAAGCCAGCAAGGATGATTTTTCCCGTCTGAAACCCTTACAGGTTAAATGTTCTCCCCTTAAGTCCAAAGAATCCCTACCACCCAGTTACAGACTGTCCGGAGGCCTAAACGCTCCGGACAATCTGTAACTCATCTAAAGCTCAATTACTGCGGTGTCTTCAGTCATGCCCCAAAATTCCCGAAGGCACCGTCTGCCGCAGCGCAGTGGGCGCCCGTTAGTGCATCGTTTGTTTGGATCTGACTGGCCCCTTCGGCCAGAAAGGCTCTTTTGGCGGCATGGCTCCCTGTCGGAGTCACTGGCGCTGGCCTAGCTTGCCACTGGAACTGGGCCCGGGTGCAACCACCTGTGGGTGTGTGGCCGGGACGCAGGCCCTGGTGCTGCTACCCCGGGATGCCCTGCGCGTCCCACGCACACTGCCGGATGTGGGAGCAAGTGGGTAGGCCAGTCCAGAGGTGGCCGGACCCAACTCCCAGCACCCCAAGGCTTCTGTCCGTTCAAAGCTGACCTGGCCTGAGTTGGCTCCGAAGTCACTCCACTCCCTGCGAGACTGTGAGCCAGGGAGCACTTTGGGATAAACTCTCTATAGGGGCCATCCATAGAGAATAGGTAGAGGGCAGAGAGACAAAACTGTTCCCTAAGCCTCTTCCCAAACTTGGGGCACCTGCTGAGCACCAAGCAAGGATTTCTTTTCCACTAAGGCCTGACACCAAAACCGGGATACCCCGGAGCAGCCCTGCGTCGCTTGAAAAATTCTACTCAATCCAGCATCGGAAAGCCAACATTGGCAGGGAATGAGGCCACCTGCGCCAAGGGGAGGGGACGTGGGGACGTGTGCATGGGGTAGCATAGGGTAGGAGTGAGGCACAAAAAACCTAGGGGGTCACCAAAGAAGAGCACCGCAACCCTGCGGTGCAAGGTGCCAAAGACTGGGCCCCAGAGCATACCCGAGCTGGTGGTCCGGGAGGGTTCAGGGCTGGGGAAGACTGGCAGAAGATGGGGGAGGGGTCCCAAAGAGCGGCCGGGGAAGCTTCCCAGGGAAAGAACCACGGGGACAGGGGGCTCTGCCCCAAGGAGCGCAGGCTGCCAGTGCCCCACACGCGCCGCGTCACTCACCGGCAGGTCCACGCTCACTTCGGTTCCGTCGAGCAGGAAGACACGGCAGTAAAGGGTGGCCTTGGCAGCTCCCGAGGCGGAGATGTGCACAGCCGCGCCGCCGGTGAGCAGGGGCCCGCCGCCGGCCGGGAACACGCTACCCCCGGGCGCGGCGGGCAGCACGGAGGAGCTGGCGGCGGCGGCCGGGCCCCCTCGCGGCCCCCCGTCGCGCTCGTCCCCCAGCCCGGCGGCCCCGCGCCCCGCCGCGCCCCGCGCGTAGCGCTGCATGGAGCGGCGGCCAAAGGTCCGGCGCAGGAACCGCAGCATCCTGGCCGGGGGCGCCCCCTGCCTCCGCCCCCTGCGCTGCCGCTGCGCCGCCGCCCGGGAGCGCCTGGCGCCGCCGTCAGTGCCCGCCGCGCCGCGCCGCGCCGCCTCCCGCGGGCTGCGGCCCGGGGCTCGCTCCCGCCCCAGCCGAGGCCGAGGCCGCGCTCCGGCCGCCCGGGGAACGCGTCGGCCGGGCCAGCGCCCGCCGAGAGTAGCGGCGCGGGAGAGAGCGCGCACGGGCGGCCCGGGGGACCGTCCCGCTCTTGTCGCCGCTGTCGCCGCTGCGCGCTTGGGGCAGTCAGTCGGTGCGGGCTGCTGCGTGGCCGCTGCCCCGCGAAGTGCGCCGCGGGGGGACCCGGCTGCGGGCTGCTCCCGCGCCGCGCGCCGGCCGAGGGCCAGCCGGAGCAAAGCGCCTGCGTGCTCCCGGCGCGCTCGCTCCCACTCGCGCCGCGCCCGGCCCGAGGAGGCCCCCGCCGAGCGCCCGCTCCCGGGGCGCCTTTTCCTGCGCCCGCAGCCCCCGCCTCCCACCTGGGAGGGCTGCACCTCCAGCCGCCGCCGCCGGCACTGCAGCACGCCCTCCTCCCCCGGGGCTGCGCCGGGCCTGTGCTGCCCCCTGCCGGCCCGAGCGCCCCCTGCTGCTGTAGGTGCGCTCACGTGCGTACACGTAGGTGAGCACACACGTGTTTCCGGGCGCGCAGGACCCCCGAGAAGTCCGAGAGTTTCCCCTCCTTGACCAGATGAAGAAAATAAGGCTGCCTCCTTCCAGAAAATGCTTACCCCTGGGGCAAAGAAAAGCGCGTCTCTTTCTGAAAGCAAAAAACCAAAACACCAACGGTACTCAGTTTCCCCTTCTGCAGAAGAAGTGGAGTAGACCTAGGTCCTTGCCACTTAATGAAACTATCTCTTTAACATCTCAGCCCTGGCTGGGGCTTTAACCTTGCAGTCCAATGAACCCGTTCCAAACAAGAAAATTGAGGCCGGTGAGGAAGGGGAAGTACTTTTCCGTACTCCTTAGGAGACACTTTGCTTCAAGGACCTCGCCCATGCCCAGAGTTAAGGCAAGGGCCTGCATAAACAATTGCTACTGAGAAGGTTGGTCAAGGTTGGACAGACTTCTGGGAAGCGAAGTAGAACATGAGAATGAATTGCATAGGGCACATGGAGGAAACTGGAGACAGCGATTTGCTAACTGGAGACAGCGAATTGCTAACGAGCAATACCCACAGGTTCGGTGTTTGCCCACAGACAAGAGGGTTGTCCTGTGCTCCAGAATGAGGAATGTGGGAAATGAGGCTGAAAGGAGGCCAGGCCTTTGGGGAGAATAACACTACTGTTTATCAGGCCCTAATTTTGTGCCAGACATTACACTAAGCCCTTTCCATATGTCTTTATTTAGCCTGTTAGCGTACAGGTTATTATCTCGATTGCACAAAGGAAGAAACCGAGCTTTAGAGACTGCCATACGATTCATTGATTGGGCTCCAGAGCTATTGATGGAGGACAGAACACGACTGTTACATGCAAATGTAACAGTTTAAGAGAGAGTTGGGGAAGCAGTGATCTCAGCAGGACGCACAGAGAAGACAAGGAATCATTCCAAAACAGACATTTATTGAAGACCAGGCATTGTCTTAGATTCCACCGTCTCCATCTTCATTAATCCCCATTCTAACTCTCCGAGACAGTTCTATGTATTCCCACTCACTTAGATGGATTTGGGAGCTTAGGTATGTAACATGCTTGCCCAAGGTCTGAGAGCTGCCCTGCATTCATTCTATGATCTTATGAGGACCACCCATGTGATAGTTTACTCTGTAGAATAGCATCTACAATAAACCCACTCTGCTCTTACCCCCACAAGATTTACCAGATGCTATGTACAATTGGTGTAGCCCAAGTCAGCTGACTAGTTTCTAAGGATATCCCAGGAACACGCAGAAAAGTCACTTGAAGATGTCCACCTATGCATTTTGCATTTGCATGATTGTGTTTCCTGTGTGTAGCAAAGGCGGGAAGGGGTTGTTCTATGTGTGAGTTAAAAAGGTTGAGGGGAGAATTAACTCACTGTTATAGCCAGTAGAATTAAATGAGACTTTTTTAGAGACTGGAGAAACAACAACTGTCAAAATCAAGGTGTAGAAGCTAAGGGAGGCACGCACCAGCTAGAACACTGGTTCTCAACCTGTGGGTCACAACCCCCTTGGGGTTGCATATCACATATCTTGTATATCAGATATCTTGTATATCAGATATTTACATTACAATTCATAACAGCAACATAATTACAATTATGACGCAGCAATGAAAATAAGCTTATGGTTGGGGTCACCACAACATGAGGAACTGTATTAAAGGGCTGCAGCATTAGGAAGGTTGAGGACCACTGCTTAGAAGCAAGAAAGGTAAAGAAAGGGTGAGTTATGCCCTAGAGAGTCTAGAAGGGACGAAGCACTGGCTTTAGCCTGTAAGATCCACCTCAGCCTCCAGCAAGGCAAAATAACGCTTGCAGGTTGTTTTAAGCCACTGCATCTGTGGTTCCTTACATCAGCCAAGTAGGAAGTCAGGCAGGCGCGCTAAGCACGATGTCACTTTGGAGAATCACAGCTTTCAGAGCTGTTCGTCTTGCGTGCACCGTCTGAGTGTGTGGCTATGCAGAGCTTCTCTCCTGTTGGGCTCCAGGCTCCATTAAGAGATGTTTTCTTTTTCGTCTGTGCATCCTAGCCCCTGCTGGGAAGTAGTAAGCACTCAACAAATGCTTATTGAATGTCCACAGGATCCCACTTCCTCTTCCTAGTGGTTCTGTAGGGTACATGTTATTTCCTCTTAGAGATGAGGAAAATGAAGGTTATCGACCTTAGATCCCCACACTCATGACTCCGCTCAGACTCGATGGCAGTGATCAATGGCTACTGACAGTGACGTGCTGAATTGCACGGGGATTCCTATGTCAGGCCCTACTCCCTAATGGATCTCGTCTCCAGGCATCGCTAACAATGGTTCTTGTCACTAACATTTCAACCTCACAGTTTAAACATTTAATGAGCAACCTTGGGCTTCAGGGTTACAGGACTGTATGTTCCAACAGCTGCCCGTTTGCAGCTGTTGTCTTCGGACCCTAAAGTCCCTAACTGTTTTATCCAAAGCCTGTAACTAGCCCCTCAGAGATTTTAACAGTCTTGTCTTAGACCCTGTGTATGAGTAACGTGAGTCAGCCAGAGCTGCCTGCCTATGATTGCATTGGTTTTCTTTATCTACCGGTGTAGAAGTGTTTGTGCGTGCACGTGTATACCGTATGCCGAAGCCAGAGGTCGATGGTGGTTGTTTTCCTCGATCACTCTCTACCTGGTTTTCTGAGATGAATTATCTGACTGAACCGGAAGCTCACTGATTCGGATAGACTGAGTCACCAGTAAGTCCCAGCTATCCGGCCTTCTCAACTCCCCCAGCACTTGGATTACTTGGCTTTTGTATGGCTTCCAGGGATTAAACTCAGGTCCTCGTGCTGTGTGACAAGTGCTTTACCAAGTATCTCCTCTGCTCCCAGTGCATCACACTTCAATGACATTTTTGGTCCTTAAACTACTTTTAGAACCCTGGTGCTATGAATCTGAATGTCTGGGTCCTTTCAAAACCCACGAGGCGGGGCCTTTGTGAGGTTATTAAGTTGTGAGGACTCTGCTTCCCTGAGTAAAATTAGGGCTTTGTAAAAGACTCTCTTGCCCTTTAGGCCATGGGAGGGCACAGCTAGGTTTCACCTGTAGAACAGAGAAGAGGCCCTCACCAAACACCTGGGCTGTTGATGACTTCGTCTTGAACTCCTCACCTCCCTGATACTACGAAATAAATTGTGACATGTATGAAGCCAGGTTGTGCTATTTGCTTGGACCCAGACACCAGTATTTCTCTTGTCTAGACCACCTCGGCCGAACCTCAGGAGAGGCTATGCTAACTTCCTCTCCTGGATTATAGCAGTGACTTCATCTTAACTGTACGGCAGGGGTCCTCAACCTTCCTAAGGCTGCCACCCTTTAATACATCTCCTCATGTTGTGGTGACCCCCAACCATAAATTATTTCCATTACTACTTCATAACTGTAATTTTCCTACTGTTACAAATCCTAATATAAATATCTATGATTTATGATGGCATTAGGAGGCCTCTGAACAGGGCCATTGGACACCCTCAAAGGAGTTGTGACCCACAGCTGAGAAACATTGGTTCATCCAGAATAGAACCCATAGCACCTGGCTCCTGGCCATCTACATTTTACAGTTCATTCATTGCCTCTCTGCCCAGGACCTCAGCTCACAAGATGGCACTTCCCTTCTTTGCTCAGAAGTTTTGTGCTGTTAACAAACCTTGGTATTTCCCCCTTCGGTGTAATCAAGTCATTAGTTAACTAACCTTTCGCCTTTTTTGTAAAGCTTGTCTAGAAATGTACCATTTGACCCAATCCTTTGTTTCCTGGATTAAGGCTCAATACACTTGTGCCTGAATCCTGAGGGACTTCTTTCCCTCCCCCAAAGAACAATAGCACTTTAATCTAGGTCCCTACTTCTTCCTTTGTAATTTTATTCTTTCTATAGCATTCCTTGAGGTTAATACATAATACAAAATCTTTTTGCAAATGTTGCATACATGTCAGCTTATTCTTTCATGGATGTGTACATTCTAACACATGCTAGAAATCCACTGTAGATGTCATTCCTTAGACACTGTCCACTTGAAACACTGTCTCACTGTCCTGTGGCTTTTTGATTGGGCCAGGTTGGTGGCCGTGAAGCCAAGGGATCTGCCTCCCTACCTCCCCAGTACTGAAGTTACAATCACTTACTACCACTGCTGGCTTTTTAAATTTTCTTTAATGTGGGGTCTGGAAATCAAACCCAGGTCCCGTGCTTGCAATACAAGCAAGACCTTTACCAACTGAGCTCTCGCCCCAGCTCCCACAGGACAGCTTAACCTTTCACAGATGTACAGCCGTGGTTTCGACAGAAGCTGATGTCTGTTTTCCTTCTTTGAGTTACCATATAGAACCATTCTGTCAAAGACTTAAAAGTTTAGAATGCTGGTTCTCAACCTTCCTAATGCTGCCACCCTTTAATACGGTTCCTCGTGCTGTGGTGACCCCCAACCATAAAATTATTTCCTTGCTGCTTCATAACTGTAATTTTGCTAGTTATGAATTGTAATATAAATATCTGATAGGCAAGATATCTCTGGGGATGGGGCATGACCCAAAGTCTAGAAGGAGTTGACCCCATCCATCTTCTGCCTCAGGTATGGGAACACATGGACAGGCATGGCCAATCACTGGACTGCATCCTCCCAGAGCCCTGTCACTGGCTCAGGAATACGCAGGACAGTGGAAATCAGCTCGGAAGTTCAGGCAACAATTCCTTTCCATTGAAATTGCTGAAACATGTGTTGGCTTTGCACCGCTTCTTTTTTTTTTTCGGAGCTGGGGACCGAACCCAGGGCCTTGTGCTTCCTAGGCAAGCACTCTACCACTGAGCTAAATCCCCAACCCCTGCACCGCTTCTTATAGGCCCAGTTTGACATCATATAGAGAAATCCTGAGGGTGGTGTCAACACACAGAGAGGCAGAGTCAAGAGACACGGGAAACACAGATTTCTGATGACAGTTTGTTCTAAGTACCAAGGTTTGGCTATTGTCTGAAGCTTGATCTACCGCCTGCAGTACAAGTTTGAAGAAAAAGAAAATGGTAGTGTAATATATAAATATATAAATGTACAAATATATAAATCACATAGCACAATCTAAGGGCAGAATCAAGATTGGGATGATTTCCCCAGTTCTGGGTCTTCGCTTTGTGCCTCTATTCTCTCGAGACATAAACATGACTTCAAATATACCTTCAGTTTGTTCATACTTTGAAGGACTTGGCCCCAGGCAAATAATTAACAACTCCCACCCCTGAATTTCGAAGAGCTAAATGAGCAGTTATAAGTAACTTAAGCTCTTAACCTGGAAGTAGAAGGGGTAAATGGGCCCAAATCTATGATTTTGGCCAATCTTTTCCATCTGCTCCACATCGTATTTGGGACCTCTGCCTCAACATCTAAGCCTAGATCCCCAGTACAAACACCTACTATCTCGCCTTTGGTCTAGACACAAGAGATCCTATCTGGAAAGAAATGGCGCCTCTTCTTTGCCTGCTGGCAGCCTGAGTGTGGGTTTCCTAAACCAGGAGCCGTTTCTTCCCTGAAGGGTATGTATACTACACTGAGGAAACATCATGGCTCCTGTAGCCAAAGCCAAGGTACAGAGAGAGTGAGAGAGAGCGTTTACTATAAGGCCTGCTCAACCTGCTTCCTCCCTGCTCCCAGGTCACCCAAGCGAGGCTTACTCCTATCAGACACCCCTGGTGAACTCTCTAGTCCCTTACTGAGGTATGACTCTTGCTGGGGAAGCACTGAGCACTGGGAACCAGGTCTTTCATCCTAGAAAGGAGAATGATGACAGACTAAAAAATATGGTTCCACCCCCGTCAAGCTCGGTAGAGCAGTGAGTTTATAGGGGTTTCTTGCTGGGAATTCAAAGGCAACTGCATCACTAAAAGCCACCTCAGTGCAGGTTACAGTTCACGAAAGCTGCATCATTGGCGCTCCCCACCCAACCCCAGCCTCCAGTAACTGTTTCCTGCGATTAACTTTCTGAGCGCAGAAGCCTTGTAAAGTTGCCTTAGCTTTCTGAGTCTTATGAGGTGCCCTTCTCCCTCCAGGAGGGAGTGGTAGCCACACGACGTTTACTCCTTCCTAGAACACTTTTCGCCTTTGCTTCTTTTCCAACCATTGGAGTAACATCAGTGCTGTTCAGTGGAACTTTCAGCAGCAGTAGAGATTGGTGTGTGTGTGTGTGTGTGTGTGTGTGTGTGTGTGTGTGTGTGTGTTGGTATGTGTGTATATGGTATGTGGAGGGGGTGGTATGTGTATGTGTGTGTGGTGTGTTGGTGTATATGATATATGTATATGTGGTATAAGTGTGCATGTGTGCGTGCATGAGTGTGCACGTTTGTGTGTGATGGTGTGTATGTATATGACATGTTTGTGTGTGTACATGTTTGTGTGTGTGTGCATGTTTGTGTGTGTGGTAGTATGTGTGTATGTGGTATGTGGGGGAGTATGTGGTATGGTGTGTGTGTGTGTATGTGTGTGTGTGGTGTAGGTGTGCATGTGTGTACATGTTTGTGTGTGTGTGTGCATGTTTGTGTGTGTGGTAGTATGTGTGTATGTGGTATGTGGGGGAGAGTATGTGGTATGGGTGTGTGTGTGTGTGTGGTGTAGGTGTGCATGTGTGTGCATGTTTGTGTGTGAGTGTGTATGTGTGGTGTTTGCATGAGGGAGCACATGATGTGGGTGTTTAAACCATGCACATATGTGGAGAAGCCCGAGGGAAACATCAAGCATCCTGCTTTCTCACTCTGCCCTATTCCCTTGAGACAGGGCCTCTCATTGCTGCTGAAGCTTGATGTTTTTCAGCTAGACTGGCTGGCCAACAAGCTGCCATGATCTATCTGCCTCCTGCCCCATCCCTTCCCCAAAGGTGGGGCAAGACGTGTGCTGCCAAGTCCTGGCTCTTGGTGCTTAAAATCCGAACTCAGGTCCTTGTGCTTCTGCTCATATAAATATTCCTACCTATGCTACAGAGTCATTTCCTCAGCCCTGACTAAACAAACAAACAAACAAACAAACAAATAACACCTTTTTTTTTTTGGTTCTTTTTTTTTGGAGCTGGGGACCGAACCCAGGGCCTTGCGCTTCCTAGGCAAGCGCTCTACCACTGAGCTAAATCCCCAACCCCAAATAACACCTTTTTAAAATACTTAGTGTGTGTGTGTGTGTGTGTGTGTGTGTGTGTGTGTGTGTGTGTGTTTGTGTACTCTCACTAGCATATGCATGTTCTAATAGTCAGAACACAACTTTAGGGGGAATTGATTGTTTACCTCATAGGTTCCAATAATAGGTCATCAAGCTTGGTGTCAAGCTCCCTTTCCCACCAAGCCAACTTGCCAGCTTCCACCACACATAACCCCCAAGCCCCCACCTTTTTGTTTGGTTACTTGGTTGGGCTTTTTGGGGGGTGTGCGGGGGGAAGGAGTGACCTGACTGTCCTGGAACTCACTCTGTATACCAAGCTAGCCCTGTCTACAAGTGGGCCTCTGTCTCCCAAATGCTGGGATTAAAGGTGTGTGCCACCACCATCTGGCCCTACCAGCCATTTTTAAATAATCACTGAGCACTGGGAAGGTGCTAGTATGACTAAGGTACTAAATATTAATTTGATCTCATTTAAACTTAAATAGTCATGAGTAACTTGGCCATCCCATTGGCCAAAGCAGGCTTACCCAGCACCACACCCTATCACCTTTACATGAAATAATTCCTCTTGCCTTTGATCCACTCCAATTTAAAGGGTCTAGCTCTAAGGAGTTACTCTTGTACTGCGTCCCTGGTGACTGATATTAGCCTTTAGATGCCTGACCAAATCATAAGATACAACGATCCTGCTGTCTAATCACCACCAGAGTTGCCGGCATCTAATCTCAGCTACTTGGGAGGCTGGGGCAAGAAAGCTGTAAGTTTGAGTCTAGCCTGGATAGACTTTGTTTCAAAAGAAAAAGCTAGGCACACAGCTGAGTGATGGAGGATTAGCCTCGAATATGCAAGGTCCTGGCCTTAACACCCGGTACTGAAAGAAAAAAACAGCATAAGCTGCTGTCAACTTAGTCCAAAAGAAGATGACTCTTCTTCTGGGAGGCCTTCGACATCTGGGCTGCTGCTCCTGGGAGACGCTTGAGAACTGTTGCCACAGATCAGAGCTCCCAATGCAAGCAGCATCCATCTTGAGGTGGCCAAACTGACGTTACACGGCCAGTGGGGTAGGAAGCACCGACCCAGAAGCACCCTTCCCCACTGGACTCCACTATAGGCATCAAGTTCTTAGGCAAGCCAAGGAGAAAAATGTTGTTGAATATTTTTAATCCTGATCAAGGGTTTCTACCCCGCCCTTGACCACTTAGTTCCCAAATAAAAAACATATACCACCTTTATAGTTATAATAAGCCTCCCTCAGCACAAGAGCGGGCAGATAGCTATCCTCTCTGTCATTGTGTCTATTCCCCAGCCAACAATCCCATTATATAATTTGCCATGTTACATCTGGGCTGCTCTTAACTCCAATTAGCCAGCCCACATGGCCATTATTTTAAGATTTTTTTTTTAAGATTTATTTTTATATGAGTACACTGTAGCTGTCTTCAGACACACCAGAAGAGGAGATCGGACCTCATTACAAATGGTTGTGAGCCACAATGTGGTTGCTGGGAATTGAACTCAGGACCTCTGGAAGAGCAGCCAGTGCTCTTAATTGCTATGTCATCTCTCCAGCCCTATTTTAAGATTCTTACTCCAAGGATTGTTCTCCCTTTTTCACCTTCTTCTCTCTCCTCCTGGTCTCCTCAGACCCAAAGCCCAGGAACCTAAGAGCCTTCCTATCTCTCTTCCGCCCAACTATTAGCAGTAGGCATCTTCACCAGTCAGGGATAATTTGGAGGGGAGGACAAGTTTAGAGTGTCACTTGGGTACTCATGGTCTCTGGGAGCAACCAGTATTTAGCATAGCAAAAGACCAACCCTTAACCAAGAAAGAAACTGGTGGAAGAGAAGGAGGTGGGCAGAGTCACGTGCATTCTATGAAAGCACTGACAGTCACCAGGTCTACAACAGGCTCGGAAAGTAGACCTGCTAGGCTCGGCCTTCGGCTGCACAGTATGACCCAAGACGCACTAGAGACTGGGAGTATAGATCATCCAAACATCTTAGCATCAAAGAGAGGTAGTGAAGGGTCTGAAAAAAAAAAAAAAAAAAAAAGACCAGGATTTTCCTGCTGATTTCAGTCAAACACTTCTCTCCTCTATAAAATGGTTAAATAATCTTGCCGAGTTCATTGTGTGGTGTTACTATGGCACAGCCAAACAGATAACCAAGGCCCAAGATATGTAGGCTCAGAGATTGGACAAAGGTTTGGGTCATGGCTTTGATTTTTAATATTTACAAGGCTAGCAGGGTGGGTAGTGGCACGCAGTTTAATCCCAGCACTTGGGAGGCAAAAGCAGGTGAATCTCTGTGAGTTCAAAGCCAATCCAGTCAGTTCCAGGAGCGCCAAGGCCACACAGAGAAACCCTGTGTCCCAAAACAAAACAAAAACACTCTATGTTTTAGAAAGTAACAGTGTGGAAGTGCTGGCTTTCTAAAAGACAAACGGGGTAGGGAGAAGGGCTTAGGGAACAACAATGGTGTTTCCTGACTGGAAGGAAAACGAGCTAGAGGAGATGGGTGGGGCTGGACACTGACAAGTGTTTCTCAGAGATGCCCTGTTTTTTCATTCCCAAGGGACTAACAAAAAAAAAAAAAGGATCACGCCTCTGTATTCCTTCAGAGATTTATGGCTTATTAAAGGCTGCCACAGAAACTTATTGCCAGGTTTAATTACCCTTCCCACCCCTCCTCCACCCCAGCAGGGATGTGTCTACTGAGGATACTAGGGCTCAGAGCAGTGGGTGCCCCGGGTCACAGAACTACCAAGCAGGAGCAGCTGGCTTGAGAGTCCTTCAGTCCCACAGCCATGTGTCTGGGCCTCCTTCCCTCCCTCCCTCCTGGCCTCTCTAAACTGAAACCGGGCTCTTCCAGGGGCCACACCCAGCTCCTCCCGAACTGACTCATTGGGAGGGGACAGGGGCCCCGTTCTTTTGCTCCCCAGAGCTAGTTTCTGGCCTGGAAGGCACCACTCTCTCTTTGGCTCCTGCTCTGAAAACACCTGCCCTACATCTTTCCAGCCGTGTTTTCTCTTTTGTCTAAGCAGTTAGAAATAAAGGCGGGCGTTCTTAAGTGGGAGCCGCTGCACGACAGCCTTGCCCTGTCATTCTCTGTTCTGCCCTTGGGATTCCCAAGGGGGCGAAGCCACGGTGGGCTGCAGCAACCAGATACACTGCGCTCTTTGGCTGCACGTGCCCGGTACCTGTCTCTAGTCCCTGACCTTTCCTTTGCTTTGGGTTCTTTCCTCCTGCAGTCAGTGGCTGCTAGAGGAGCAGAGGCGAGTGTACTTAGGTGTGGGCGTGAGGAACAGAGGGCCACATTCTTGAGTGCCATTTTTCCTTTACGCTTAGTGACCCGGCTCACAGGTAAACTTGGCCTCACCCTGGTGCTGGCATCCAACCCATCAGATTAACATTCTCTCCTCCTAAGAAGAGCTGAGAGGTGGGTAAGAGTCCTTGCTGCTGCGGGGAGTCGGGCACAGCCTTTCTATCAACAGTTGTTGATAGAAACATCTATCTCCCTTTCTTTCCTCCTTCTCCAGCCTCCATCTACCCACCCCCAGCATCTTCATCACTTTTGCTTGGTCTCCTGGACCACTGTGCCCGCGCGTGTGTGCGCGCACACACACACACACACACACACACACATCTTTTCTCCTCTCTAATTTATCTATTGCTGGTCATCTCTTCCTTTCCCCCAGAGAAATGGACCAAGCCTTTCTCCCACTTATAATCATGCAACAGGGCTGGTACAAGGGACACCAGGGTAGTAGTCTAGAAGGGGGACCTGAGCTGTGTGCTACCTACTGGGCAAGCCACATGAGAATTTTCGCTGGTCTGCATTTCCCAGGGAGACTGAACACAGTTGTAAGACCCTTGGAGGCCTGTCTTTAGATGGGGGAAAGCCGTCTGATGGTGTTGCTATGGTCATGGCTCTGTCATTCATCCCTAAACTCTAAACCATTGCTCTTCGGTCACACTAAGATGTCTTCCCAGCCATTATAGGTGAATCTGGGCCCTCTCAGATAGTTTCTCTTTTTCCTGCAGTAAATACGTATTCACCCTTGGGGACCCAGATGAGTCTGTCCTGTAAAACCCTTTCCAACCCTGTCCATTGCCAGTACCATATACATACACATCCCTTCTGCATGTAGACTAGGCCGACATGCTGGGCTAAAAGGTAGCAGTGTTTAGCAGTCCCAGAGTATGAGGCTTGAACTAGTGCAGAGAAGGAAGGAGCCGCCCCTCCCCACCCCCTACCCCACTCCCCCCCCACACACACACACACTGAGTGGTGATGCATAGGCTTCGAGGGGTCAGGGAGGCAGACATAAGGTGACTGTGTTCTCCTCTGTAGCTGCCTACACTGCTTCTTCTCAGATCAGGGGACTTGGGTAATTAGGTTTTTCCATCAGCATGACACAAGCTAGGGTCATCTGGGACGAGGGAACCTGCCAGGACTACATTCTGAGATCCTGTCTCAAAAACAAAAACAAAAAACCCCAAAAACAAATAAACAAAGAAGAAAGAAAGAATGAAAGGAAGGAAGGAAGAAAAAAGGAAGGTAAGCAAGCAAGAAAAGAAAGCAAGCAAGTCACAGAGAGCAAACCAGGAAGCAGCACTCCTCCGTGGTGTCTGCTTTAGTTCCTGTCGCTGGATTCCTGCCTGGAGTTCCCATCCTGACTTCCTGCGATGACAGACTGTAAGGTGTAGGAGGAAATAACCCTTTCTTCCCCACATTGCTTTTGGCCATGGTGTTGAACACAGAAATAGAAATTAAAGTGGAGCCCGGGCTTCAATGGGCGAGCTTGTCTTACTTACATCTATCCCTGCTGTGCACAGGCCTCTTGGAGGGAATGCCTTCAGAATGGGCAGGCTTGAACCTGCCAAGAAGGCAGCATCAGTGAGTGAGTATCAGTGAGTCTAGCCAAGAGGGGCAGAGAATCAAGCCCAGCCTGTAAGTAGTGGAGTGTTGTGTTCCAGAAATTTCAGCTGTTGGCTGCCTAATTCTGTCTGCTCCCTAGCCTTTCACAGTCCCCTCCAAAGACCATCAGTGTCTAGGGGGGACTAGAAAGCAGAGACACTTATCTTTGCTAAAGCTCTTTCCCCCCACTCCCCAACACACACACACACACACACACACACACACACACACACACACACACACACACATACACACACACTGACTCCTCAATCACTCTCAGTCAGGCGGTGAGGATGGGCATCAAAGTCCAGGCCAGAGGCATTAGTGGCAGACAATATATGAATCCTGATTGGGCCACTCACTGACTGTGTGACCTTGAGCCCAGAATGTGAGCCCTTTCGACTTAGTTTCTTATCTGTTATAGGAGTAGGGTAATAATATTGGCCTCGCAGGTCTGCTGTGGGTAGTTAATGATGCAAGGCATGTAAACTATGTTTGGTAAGTACCCAATAAATGGGAATTGTTATTGTTAGCATTACTGGTTCTGTTATTATCGATAATTTTATATCCATTAAAAACATAGGAACCTTCTGGGTTGGAGCCTGACGGGCCTTGGCAGCGGGCCAAGGGAGGAAGGGCACACACATAGGCAGGCCAGTACAAAGGTCAGCAGCTCAGGACCTTGGGTCTGGGGGAGTAGAGGGGGGTAAGAACCAGCTACATAGAGGATGGGAGTAAAGACTAGAGAAAGGGAAGACATACCCTGTGAGAGAAGAGGGGGGAACAGAAAGAAAGGGAAAAAAAGGGCAAGGTGTGTGTGTGCGCGTGCGCGGGTGTGTTGGGGGGGTGGTGTTTGTAGGCTGTGGCTAACTGAGCCAGCTCCAAGAAACAGAAGCCTACAAACCGGTCTGAGCAGTCCCAAGCCAGGCTGTTTGGACTGGCATCCAGAGGGAGCAGCCTGGCCTAGCACAGCAGCCCTTGGGTGCTGCCTGAGGCCTCTGCTACCTGGGAGGTGTTGTCAGGGGTCCCACCCCACCCTTCTGGCCCTGGAAAGGACACAATGAATGCTTTAGAGGCCACTACAGCCCACACTCTATTACAGATTTACCTTCTCACCTCAAGTCCCTCAGAGCCATTTTTGAAACCCTTTTCCACCAAGGGCGCCAGGATCACTCAACATGAAAGGGACAGTCTCTTCAGCAAACTGTGCTGGGAAAACTGTCCTACCCTTACCTAATACTATATGCAGAAACTGACTCCCAAGTAAGTCAGGGGGTCTAAGTGTAAATACTGAATCTTAAGAGACACACATCATGGGGAGATGCTCTTGACCCCAGATTTGGCAGTGATTTCTTGGATAGAACAACAGAGAAGCACATGCAGCAACAAGGGTTGGGGATTTAGCTCAGTGGTAGAGCGCTTGCCTAGCAAGCACAAGGCCCTGGGTTCGGTCCCCAGCTCTGGAAAAAAAAAGAAAAAAGAAAAAAAAAGAGCAGCAACAGGGCTGGAGAGATGCCTCACTGGACTACTCTTCCAGAGGTCCTGAGTTCAAATCCCAGCAGCCACACAGTGGCTCACAACCACCTGTAATGAGATCTGATGCCCTCTTCTGGTGTGTCTGAAGACAGCTATGGTGTATATAATAAATAAATCTTTAAAAAAAAAAAACTAGCAACAACAAGAGCAGAAGAAAGTAGACTATATTAAAATGATAAACTGTTGTGTACCAAATGATACTCTCAAGCAAGTGAAAAGGCAACCTAGTGAAAAAGAGAAATATTTGCAAATATATGCTTCATGGGAAATTAACACCCAGAATACATATGTGAAGAAGACATGTGGGGGTTAGAGAAATGTCTCAGCCGTCAAGAAACATTTAACTTTGATTCCCAGCGCCCACGTGGCAGCTCACAACTGACTGTAACTCTGTTGCCCCTCAGAGGGGGTCTGATGCCCTCTTCTGGCACTGCATATAAACTTCCCCTACAGTATCATCCCTAAATTACACCTAATGCCTAATAAAACATAGGCACCACGTGACTAGTTATTCAATTGAATTGTTTAGCAAATAATGACCAAAAAAAAACATTTAAAAGTGTTAAGTAAGGGGTTGGGGATTTAGCTCAGTGGGTTTAGTCCTCAGCTCTGGGGGGGGGGGGAGACAAAAGTGTTAAGTAAACACACATTTGTACCCCCTGAAAATTAAAAAAAAAAAAAAGCGGCTTTTAGGGCTACTGAGGTAAAACCTAGGGCCTTGGGCTAAGCATATACTTTGCCGCTGAGCTGCACCCTCTCTGAGTATTTTTTTATCCCAAGCTAGTCAAATCTTTGTATATGAAACCTGTGGCTACAAGGGCCAAATGTACCTCTTTTCAAAGTTGTTCATTCGTAGTCTAAAGAAAATAGCATTAGTTAAGTAAAACAAAGAAGTGTACTGTGAACATTTTAAGCACACATTTGAAAATAAAGTACAATAGACCTCAACGGTGCAGGCCAGAGGGCAGTCTATAATATACACATATTCTCTAACTTCAAACAGCTTTGTCATTTTATGTATACTGCTGTTTTAGCTGCATGTGTGTCTGTGCACAGTGATACAGTACCCTCGGAGGCCAGAAGAAGGCATAAGATCCCATGTCAGCTGCAATGTGGTTGCTGGGAAATGAACCCAGGTCTTCTGGAAAAGCAGCTAGGACTCTTAACCATTGAGTCATCTTTCCAGCCCATCTTCAAGGAAGAATGGCCTGTGCGGATTGATGTTCTTGCCTTTGGAAACTTAACATTCTGTTGGTAGGAGGGTTAAGGAAAACAAACATGATAATAAGGCATGAAGATTCCTCCTCCTCCTCCTCCTCCTCCTCCTCCTCCTCCTCCTCCTCCTCCTCCCTCCTCCTCCTCGTCCTCTTCCTCCTTCCTCCTCCTCTTCTTTTTCTCCTTCTCTTCCTCCTCCTCTTCTTCTTCTCCTTCTCCTCCTCCTCCTTCCTACTCCTCCTTCCTCCTCCTCCTCTTCCTCCTCCTCTTCTTTTTCTCCTTCTCTTCCTCCTCTTCCTTTTCTCCTTCTCTTCTTCCTCCTCCTCCTCCTTCCTCCTCCTCCTCCTCCTTCACTTATACTAAATACAAATGAGGGTGTTTTTGACAGGCATTGGTAGCATTGATGCTTTGTTTTTCAATGTCAGAGACTGAACCTATGGCCTTGGACATGCTAGGCAAGGTCCACCCTTAAACTATATCCCAGTCCTCCTTTTTATTTTTATTTATTTATTTTTCTTTTCTTTTTTTCGGAGCTGGGGACCGAACCCAGGGCCTTGCGCTTGCTAAGCAAGCGCTCTACCACTGAGCTAAATCCCCAACCTTATTTTTTAATCAAAGTCTCATTAGGTGTTCCAGGCTGGCCTTGAACTTGTTTCCACTTCTGGAGTAGTAGAGATGACAAGCTTGCACCAGGTCTGGTATCGTTTTTTGTTTTGTTTTGTTTTTTTATTTTTGGCTAACAAGAGGGTGTTGCTATATAGCCCAGGCTGGCCTTGAACTCATGACCCTGCTTCTTCTGCCTCCGGAATGCTAGTATTATGTGCGTAATGTGCTGTATGCCCTGCCACCAAGCCTGGCTCCTTTGTCTTTCTTCCTTTTAAATCACTACTGAGGATCAAACTCTGGGTCTCATGTATTCAAATACTTTCCCACTGAGTCTCCCAAACAGCCAAAAATGGTATTTCCCGTGCTGACAATGCTGAGGTGAAACTCACATCCTCAGTTAACCAACAACCCTGGCTTTATACCACCTGATAGAAGGCAACATGCAGCCATAAACCGAAAGATAATTATCTCCTTGGTATTATTAGGTACAGTAACCCCCATACTGACAATCTACCTAAGAAAATATTGACTAGGAGGCTAGCTCTGAATTACCACCCGTCAATAGCACAGCACAGGCTGTATGAGATGATAAGGGTTTGAGTGAGGTAAGAGGGGTGGGGGGGAGTGGAGGATGAAGGGGAGGGGGGATCTTGTCCAATTTATATAAAACCAATCTCTCCCCTGTCTCTGTTAAGGTTTCTAGTTCTGTGATGAAAACACCATGACCATAAACGACTTGGGGAGGAAAGAGTTCCATCCCTGCAAACTCTCAGGCACCCCCACCACTGAGGAAAGTCAGGGCAGGAATTCAAGGCAAGAACCCAGAGGCAGGATCTGAAGCTAAGGCCTTTGGGAGAAAGCTGCTTACCGGCTTCCTTTCTATCGCTAGTTTAGTTTGATTTCTTATACACCACAGGGCCACCTGTCTGGGGTGGCATCAATCAAGAACGTGCCCTACAGATTTACCTACAGGCCGATCGGATGGAAGCATTCCCTCCATTAAGATTCTTCCCAGATGACCCTGCCTCGTGTCAAGCAGACATAGAAAATAGTCAGCACAGGCGCCGAGCTCCCTAAATTGTTATATTTGGCTGTCCCCCCTTTTATTCCCAACTGTTATCGAATGTCGAATTCTCCCTGCTCCCAGCCCAGCGTCTAGAGAGAATGACTGTGAAAGGAATAGGAGACATTTCTTTTGTGCCAAGTCACAGGGTCAGGGTCAGCTGATGAACTCGGCTGCTCTGGGGTCAGTGCTCACACCTGATCTTACCAGCTGGAGGTGACTGGGCAGCAGTCCAGAAAACAGTCCCGTCGCTTCCCTGCCTCTCTTCTTCTTTGGGGACAGTGTAAGGGAAAGTTAGCCTGGGTTGCAAAGACAATCATGAAAATCCCCTATGGATCCTTGGTGTGGAAGCAGATTACGAACCCCAAATTTCTAGTTGATAAGAAATCCAACCCACAATTCAGCTTGGGTGGTGGTAGAAAATGCTCAGCGAATACGGCTGGCTTCCTGGGCCAAGAGAGAAATAAATATTCTGTGGCCAACAGCCACTGATGCAATTAGCAAACATAACCTCCAGAGGCCTGGACTTCGGCCTCCCACAAATCTCAGAAAAGCTGCCTCCTCTCTTGTCAGGGTTTTAAGTAGCACTTTCCCAAATTATTTTAGCAAATTAGCAGTTTGGAATCTCACACTCCACTTCAGCAGGCCATGCCAACCTCATCTGCTCGGAGGCAGTCTTTCGGATGCAGACAGCACGGTGTGTCTTCCTACTGTGCATTTCGGTTTATTGAGGAGAGGCTGTGTGGTCCAGTTAACTGAGGAGAGAGAGGCCTCTGCAATGGAGCTGCCAGGCACAAAGAAGTCGGAACGGGCAGGATGCAAAAGAAAGGAGACGCTAAGAAGAGATAGATGATGTTTAGCCTTTGCAAAACATCACAGTGCAAGCGGACATCTGCTGTGTGAGTGTGACATTCACCAGATGTCTATGACCATCAATTAATTAAGGAAGGAAGTACTGGGTAGGGGGGCAAGTTCTGGGGACAAAGTCTAACTGTATAGTCCTGGCTGGCTTGGAACTCACAAAACTAGCCTAACTTGCAGCAGCCCTTTAGCCTCTGCCTCCCAAGTGCTGGAATTATAGCTAAATGCCACCTTCACAACTGGCTATTTACAGAATCAACTAAATAAACCATCTTTTATTATTTATAATTAGTAACATAATAGGAATGGGTTTCTGTGTCGCATGTAACATCCTTGGATCGTATTTGCACTTACCATTATTCTCCTCTTTTAAATTTATTTATTTATTATATGTATGGGTATTTTTTAAAAGATTTATTTATTATATGTAAGTACACTCACTGTAGCTGTCTTCAGACACACCAGAAGAGGGCATCGGATCCCATTACAGATGGTTGTGAGCCACCATGTGGTTGCTGGGATTTGAACTCAGGACCTCTGGAAGAGCAGTCAGTGCTCTTAACCACTGAACCATCTCTCCAGCCCTGGGTATTTTGCTAGCCTATATGTCTGTGCAATGCTTGCATTCCTGGTGTCAAATTCCCTGAAACTAAGAGTTACAGACTGTTGTGAGCCACGATGTGGGTGTTGGTAATTAAACCTAAGGCCTCTGGCAAAGTTCTTAACCACTGAGTTATCTCTCCCGCCCCTTTGCCTTCTGTTAAATGGAATGAAAGTATTAACTTCCATTCATCAGTTTCCCAAGAGAGCATCCTTGTGTGCAGTAGCCACTTGTGTCTGGGGGATGCTGTGTGAGGCAGTGCAGATGGGGAGCAGTCAGTTCATTGCTGCAGAAAGAACCTCTGGTGAGCAAGTGTTACACACGTGTGCCCATTTTTGTAGATTAAAAACACCCATGCAGAGATCACTGAGTACCTCAGCACTTGCACTTGGATGCCTAAAGAGACCCACACCATAACACAGGTCCTTCAAAGAGCATTGCACCTTTCCAGGAAGCTGCCACTGGGAGTCTCCCTGGAGGGTTATTCTCCTGATGCTGTCTCTCCTTCTCTGCTGAGTCAAGCATGTTACAGCGGTGCCCAGTTTTCTGTCTTTTCCAGCAAGGGGGCCATTGTCGTCGTCATCACCACCACCACCACCATCATCACCATCACCATCACCACCATCATCACCATCATCATCACCACCACCATCACCACCATAATCACCACTACCACCACCATCTTCATCACTACCACCACCATCACCACCACCACCATCATCATCACCACCATCACTACCATCATCATCATCACCACCATCACCACCATCATCATCACCATCACCACCATCGCCATTGCCATTTCCATTGAGCTGACTGGCTGTTTCTCTGTCCCTAACAAGGCTTCAACGGAAGAGACCTTCCAGGATCCTCATGTCCTTAAAGTTTGGGAAAAACAAGGAAAACTACAGCTTCAGAATAAAATGGTTGCCTACCCTGGGCATCGGTTTGATCCTCAGGACTGCATAAACCTAGTGTGGTGAGGCAGTACCCTGAAACCCAGAGCTCAGGAGAGAGAGGCAGAAGGCTCAGAAGTCCAAGGTCATTCTTGACTACACATCAAATTCAAGCCAGCCTGGGCTAGAAACCTTGTCGGAAAAATAAGCCTGGTACAGCATACGTTCCTTAATGTCACAATCTAAGAGACAGATCTGTGAGACTCGGGCCAGCTTGGTCTATATAACAAGTTCCAGGCCATTCGGAGCTACAGAGTGAGACGTTGACTCATAACGGATGAAAACAATCTCCCCACCCCCGAAAAATAATAAACAAATAAACAAAACTGAGCCCATTCCACCGACCAACCGTTGTCAGTCTCAGGCAGTAGAGTATCACCCCTGGTAGAGTTTCTGTCAACAGTGCCCTCTAGAAAAAGCCACAGATGTGTGGCTTCTCTCAGCTAAGTCCCAGCCTCCAAATGTATTGTTGGAAAGGGACAGGCCCCGGGATTCTGAGGTCCCCACCTGCTGCTGCCCCTCTTCTATCCTAGTCACTAGCAGGGTGGAGACTGCCAGTCCCTCTCCCGTGTACCCCTCCCCCCAACAGCTGCTTTCTCCTCTGCGTCCCTAGCCTGCTACTCCCAGCTTGACGAACCTCCAGACACGAGGAACAGAGCCATCTAAATGGTTTGCAGCAATCTGGCCAGCCCCATTGCAAAACATCCTGATGATACCCACCCAGGTTCCCATCTGAAAGGTTTGATTTTTTTCCAAGAGAAGCTTTAATAGATTAATTAGTTCTTCGAGTCTCTCGGGGATTTGGCAAATAAACAATGTTGCGTTTGTACAGACCTGAAGTATAAAAGGACCAGTGTTTCTTCATTGAAATGAGCCAACGTGACACTCACAAGGGGCAAGCCAGAGTCAGAATGAAGCGTCAAAATCACGTGTGTTGGTGTGAGGCAGGGATGAGCTCGGAGGTAAACTCACGGCATGGCTGATCCTCAGGCGGTTTGAATAAAATTTGTCAGAGAACAGATGGAGACATGTTCCTGCACTGTGGGTGTGACTGCTTCCCCATCTTTAAGAAGTTACCCTGCAGGGCTAGGCTCAGAAATGCTTGGATCACCTTTCTGAGAATAACAGAACTCATTAGCATTTCAATGGGGTGAAAGTGTTCGTGACTGTATTGACTTATTTATTCAATCCACTGAGGTTCCCACTGTACTTTACAGAATGGTGATTTTTCTCAGCAATCTCTATCTTAGGACGAAATGGGTTACCACACTTCGCAACTAAGTTTCTCCTCTTAAAACATTTTCTCCAGGTCGGGAGAGGGGCTGAGGAGCTGGGTCAGTGGTTAAGAGCACTTGCTACTCTTCCGGAGGACCCAAGTTTGGTTCCCTTCACACAAGCACCTGTAACTCCAGTTCCAGGGGATCTGACACCCTCCTCAGGCCTGTGTAAGCACCTGACACACACAACATTAAAAACAAAATAAATCTTAAAAAAAAATTTTTTCCCTCCGACTGGCAAGATGTTCAGTGGGTAAAGGCACCCACCATCAAAACATGACAACCTGAGTTTGGTGACCAGAATCCACAAGTGGAAGGACAGAACCTCCAGCACTCACCAGGTGACCTCTGACCTATAGGGGCTTGTCCTGGCCTAGGTGCTAATTCACACGTGTGTTTGCACATGCACACACACACATTAAAAGAAATAACTGTTATTATTTTTTTTAATTTTCTCTTTATTTTGAAATAAATTTCTGTCTTTGGTGGTTTAAAAATAAAGATAATAGAGGCATTCGCATTTCAATCAAGAGGTCCAATATAAACTCACCATGTAAATATGTGGAATAGAGCATTTTCTAAACGTTTTCTTTATTTTGAAGTAATCTCTGGTGGTTTAAAAAATATATAGATAGCATATGTACTCAAATTTTAATCATGAGATTACACACACACACATTAAATATTCATCCGAATTCAAAAACCAGGATTGTGAAATCCCCCCACCCCCTTTATTGATGGCTTTTCTTTTTTTTTTTTTTTTTTTTTTTTTTGGTTCTTTTTTTTCGGAGCTGGGGACCGAACCCAGGGCCTTGCGCTTCCTAGGTAAGCGCTCTACCACTGAGCTAAATCCCCAGCCCCATAGATGGCTTTTCTAATGAAGAAGTCGTTTAAAGAGCATGTTCATCTGTCACCCATGAAGCAGCGTCGATGTGTCAAAGGCCATTTCTGCATAGCCCTCCTGCCTTTCCCTCCTGTCCCCCTCTGCACATTTTAAGCCACATCATTTTGACGCTCAGGACCTCTTCTGTGCCTGAGGCTCTTTGCAAATTCTGTTCCTCCTGCCTTCCATTCTCTAGCTGCTTAGCATAATCTTACTATTTAAATTGCAGAAATTAGATGGGTGCTTCCAAAGCTCTCAGTCTGTGCGTGGCAAGGAGACAGATACTGCTCAGCACAGCGAACCAGTTTAGCTGGTTCCAACTTATCAGGGAAGCCTGGCTTCTCTGGAGACTAGACCACTGAGCGAAATGGGTCCTCTCCCTCCTCCCCTAGCCCTTGAGGAAACACCACCTGTTTTCCAAAGTCTCATTTTTGAGCTCAGGTCACTGTACTTCAGCAGACAGGTTTCAGAGTTAAAAAAAGAAAAAAGAGGCCCTTAGATCCTCCAGCCCTGTATACCCACCATTTCCTCTCCCCAGGTCTTGCTAGAGGCCTGGAAGCTCCACCCACACTAAGGGTGCCTCCATGAGAGGCCCTTCAGAAGGGGCCTTCCTGGTTGGCATAGGAGCTATGGTTTGGCCACAGTCACCTGAATAATAAATATCTCAGGGGAAAGACCTGGCTGTCTCATCAGCGAGCCCCAGGGAGCCTAACCAGCATAGAACTGCTCTTTGGACAGAGCAGAAGAGGTGGGGCCCACTGAGAAACTCTTTCACAACTTCCATGTTTTAAGAAATGGTAAACCAGAAGGTAAGACTAACTGACTGAGCACTTACTGTGTGCACTGACTGAGCACCTACTGTGCACACGTTCTTACACTTTGTTTGTTGAACAGTCTCTTACTCTGGAGCCAAGGCTGGTCTCAAACTTACGGTGACTCTCCTGCCTCAGACTCCAGAGTGATGGCGCTATAGGTGTGCACCACCATACCAAACTCCAATTCGATTGGTCTCATCCATGTTCTGTGCCGGACTATGTCTAGGTGGTGAAAGCTGCCTGCTTCTCTTCTTGATCCTGAGTGTGTCTTGAACCAACACGAGACTGGCGCGCTGATGTAGCAGCAATTCCCAGCGTCAGGCTCTTCACTGACAAGGGTCTGCCCAGCACTGCCATCAAAGGCCCGGGATGAGGGTGGGGGTGGGGTGGGGTGGGGTGACAGGATGATAGGGGCAAGCCCAAGTGATTATTTGACTTTGTCTCATGTATAAATAAACTAGTCAAATATGGTTGCTGGGAGAGGTCAAACCCTGGGAAGATGAAACCCGGTAGAAGAGGCAAAGTCCTCAGTGTGAGGAGGAGAGCTGGTGCCTTCTTAGTTCGCAGACATGGCAGAATTGACACGGAAGCACTGCGTGATGAGCTCGTGAATGCAAAACTATGGTAAGCACCTAGGAACCTACGATTCCCAGTCAGGGAGTGAGCTAGCCTGTGAATTAGCATCCGTTCAAGTCCAAGCTTCCTGTTCTTTCTGTGCCTCACACGCCTCCCTCTGAAAGCCATAGGGGAAGGTGGTGGGAAACAGCAAACAGAGGGCTGACTTTTAAGCTCTGGGATTTGGTGATTCTTGACTTTCTTGCTGACAATGCAGCTGGGTGATCTCTGATTCTTTCCTACCTCCAGCTCCTGCAGGCATGGTGCTGTCTATAAACAGGACATAGGCTTTGCTGCCTAATGATTCTCCAAACACCCTTCAGCTTCTTGTTTGTTTTGATTGTCTGTTTGCCTGTTTTTGTTTTTGTTTCTCGAGAAAAGGGTTTTCTTCGTAGCCCTGATTGTCCTAGAACTCACTCTATAGACCAGGTTGGCCTCAAACTCAGAGATCCCCTCCTCTACCTCCCAAGTATAAGGATCAAAGGCATGGCCCCCACCACCAGCCAGCGCAACCTTCCGTTTTTACACACGCTGTCTTTACGTTTTTGCTTTGATGAACTCTGACCCTCTCCTTCTTTCAGGCCATCCATCATCTGTCTGGTCAGTGGGGGAAAAAGTGGCCTTGGGGATGTCAGCCAGTGGAGCACCCCTCTAACAGGTGTCTCTCATGGGGCACAAGTAACAGAGGGATTTTTTTGTTTCCTCATTAAACTTAAGTGTTGAAATGATAACTTATTTATAGACTTCTAAATGGCTTTCTAATGGTGGCTGGAATGCATTTTAAAGTAAGATCCAAAGGAATAACACACCTAAATACAGACAGGACATACGACCATTAAGTTTATAGGGCTACGGTCACATTTAAGGCTTGGCTGTCTTTCATCTTGTTTTCAGGCCAGTGGAACTCTGCCTTAGCTACATGTGGGAATCACCTGGGGACTCTGAGTGACTCTGAAGTCCAAATCCCATCTCCTGAGATTTTTTGCCAGCTATGAAAACCCCACTGCTTTTCTTGGTCACCTAAATAATCTGGCATACAACTTGGACTCTCCCTGTGGTTTTAGCTTTAATGGAAGCACTTTTAGTGTAGCTTCAGTACCAATAAGCAAATAAAATATACTGGGACCAGGAAGGTACCAGCTTGGGAAGATGGAGTCAGGGGGGAAATGCTCAGTCTACGGGTCACAGACAATGCCATCTTCATCCTTGGGGGATAGATCGGGACACACCAGTAGCCCATGTCCTACCTTACTTGTGGAGGGATTTCCCTTCTTTTCTGCACTTGCCCAGTCACTGTGGCTTCAAGTGACCATGGGCTGTGGCAGACACTCTCTTTACCAGAACCTTCTATAAGAGTCATCTCAAAATGACTGGGAGTGGAACTCCAGCCTCAAGAACTCGGGTCTTTACCCTCACCTCCTCCTCGGAACTGGCCCGGTCCCTACTTGCCAGCCACTTGTTTGCTGGTGACCCTGTGCCTTGGATAAGGACAATTAGCCACTGCAGTCCCTCAAGCAGCTGCCAAGAACTTGTACAGCAAGTTCCACAACAAGCCCTGGCCTTCAGCTCCGAGAATTCACTCTGGGCTGGGGACTGTGGCTGCCCTGGGCTAGGGTGGGGCTCCTTTCAGGGCCTCCTCACGTGGACTTTCTTCCACAAGCCAGTGAAGCCTTGGCAGCCTCCCCGTTGGTCATCCACAGATCTAAAGATTCCTGACCACACTTGTGTCAGCCACAATAACCAAACTCTGTTGCTGACCCAAGATGGACGCAGACCTGGGAAGAGAATGCCCACATTGTTTGATTCTGAGATCAAGAGTAGCTTTGCCAGTGGTAGAGGGAAACCCTTAAATGCCTTTAATATTTCTGCCTGTCCCAGCAGGCTCTTGGCATTCTTCACCAGGCCACAGAAAACCATTGTTTCAGAGAACGTGAAAGCGCCCCCTAGTGTAGACAGTGCATTAGGCGTCACCCAAGCATCAAAATTCTAAAAGACCAGTGGGGAAAATTAGAGATTTGAATTAAGATTTAGGAGTTATGGGCATCATAACAGTGGTATTTGACACATATATAAGCAAAAACATGGAATAATAATCACATTGCATTGTAATATTCAAGTATGATAATCAAGCGTTTTTAGTGACTCGAGAGAATGCCCCTAACACTTGTTGATGACCTTGATGTAAGGGTGTGCCTAAGGAAACATTGAAACGAAGTGTTCCAAAAGGTTAGCTCTCTCCACACACGGGGTATAGGCAGTTCTAACTTTCAGTCTCTATCTGAAAGACCTATATGAGACGTGTAAAAAAATATAACTAGAGTACAGCTTTAACATCAAGAAAAAGTCTTATCACTCGGAGTCTCAATAGGAAACAGTGGCACTGTCAAGCTCCGTGACAATGAGAGGGATAAAAGACATGAGTGTGGGAGACCCACAGGGATGCTGGGACCTTGGCAGCAGAGTCAGCGCCATCCAAAGACTGCAGAGAAGAGGCAAGGAAACGGTTAACTAAACCCAGGAAGAGCAAGAACTCTATAGATTAGGCATAGTGAGTGCCTCCAGTTGGGGAACCAGCCAACACAGGTGATCTCACAGAGTCACTGGCCTCCCAAGTATGATCTCCCTCTAGGAACCTCCACCAGAGGCCAGCAGGCAGGAAGGCTGTGACGCAGGCCATACAGATCTGCACTGTGTGGTCCACAGCAGAGTGTAAGAGAGAAGTGAAGCGAGAGGGAGGCATACAAAAGATATGCAGATGGGTGTGTGTGTGTGTGTGTGTGTGTGTGTGTATAATGGCATATGTGTGTGTGTGATGGCATGTGTGTGTGTGATGTGTGTGTATGATTGTGTGTGTGGTGTGTGTGAGTGTGTACATGTAGTGTGTATGATTGTGTGTGTGGTATGTGTGTGTGATTGTGTGATGTCTGTGTATTTTTGTGTTTGAGTATGTGTGTGTGGTGTGCATATGTGTGATTGTGTATGTGTGTGTGTGGTGTCTGTGCGGGGTTTGCGGTGTACGTGTGTATGTATGTGTGTGTATGTGTGTGCCATGTGTGTGAGTGTATATTATTGTGTGTGCGGTGTGTGTGAGTGTTTATGATGTGTGTATGTGGTAGTGTCACTGTGTGTGGTGTGTGTCAGTGTGTGTGATTGTGTGTGTGTAATGTGTGTATGGTCTGTGTATGTGGTATACGTGTCAGTGTGTGGTGTGTGTGGTTATGTGTGTATGAGTGTGTAAGAGTGTATATGATTGGGGTTGGGGATTTAGCTCAGTGGTAGAACTCTTGCCTAGCAAGTGCAAGGCCCTGGGTTCGGTCCTCAGCTCCAAAAAAAAAAAAAAGAGTGTATATATGATTGTGTGTGGTATGTGTGACTGTGTGTGTGATGTGTGTGTGGTATGTGTGTATGAGTGTGTGTGTGGTATGTGTGTATGAGTGTGTGTGTGTGTGTGTGTGTGTGTGTGTGTGACAGAGACACATGTATATGTGCAGGTTCTCAGGGCAGTGCCCAAGCCTGAAGATCAGAAAAGGAACCCAGGTGTCATGATTTGCCTTATTCCCTTCAGACAAGGTCTCTCACTAAACCTAGAGCTAGGCTGTCAGCCGGCAAGCCCCAGAGAGCTCCTATCTCTGCCTCCCTCGCCCTCTGCTAAAGTGCTAAGTTACAGGCATCTGTGCCATTGTGTCTGACTGCACTATATTTCATCTGCATTGGTGTGAGGGTGTCAGATCCCCTGGCACTGGAGTTACAGACAGTTGTGAGCTGCCATGTGGGTGCTGGAAATTGAACCCAGGTCCTACCAGTGTTCTTAACCACTGACCATCTCTCTAGGACCTCATGTCTGTTTTTTTAAAAGCAGGTCCTGAGAATCTAAACTCAGGTCCTTGTGCCTTGTATAGAAAGTGTTTTTATGCACCAAGTCATCCTTCCAGCCCAATAAACAAGTTTTGAAAAGAATTTATGAGTGCTTAGAGAATTTATTAAGTCCACATTGTAATGGCACTTGAGGGAGTTCTATTCTAACTCTATGTCCCATTTTTGAAGTGTATTACTGGGCGGGTGAGGTGGAAAGACGCTTGCTGTGCAAACCCGGCAACCTGAGTTCAATCTCCAGAGCATTCGTAAAGGTAAAAGGAGGGAACAAGCTTACGTACCTTAGTGTACACACACATACACATACACATACACACACCAATAATAATACATAAGTAACATAAGTAAACCATGCCATTACTATGACCAGAATCTAATATCATACACCACACATACCACACACACATACACACCACACACACACATCACACACATACCATTACACACACATACAATCACACATACTGCACATACACACAACACACATAATCATACACATTACACATACACACTCACACCACACACACACCACTCTGCATATCTTTTTTTTTCCCCCCGGGGCTGGGGACTGAACCCAGGACCTTGCGCTTCCTAGGTAAGCGCTCTACCACTGAGCCAAATCCCCACCCCTCTGCATATCTTTTATATGCCTCCCTCTCCCTTCACTTCTCTCTTACACTCTGCTGTGGACCACACAGTGCAGATCTGTATGGCCTGCGTCACAGCCCCCCTGCCTGCTGGCCTCTGGTGGAGGTTCCTAGAGGGAGATCGTACTTGGGAGGCCAGTGACTCTGTGAGATCACCTGTGTCTGGCTGATTCCCCAACTGGAGGTTGTAAAAATTCTCTTTTATTTGCCAGATGCAATTGTCGACTTGGAGGCTCACTGCTGAGTAAGCTCACCCTTTCCAGCTCTTTCTGAACTCTGGCTGGCTGGTTCAACTCAGTTGTTCTGGCTCAAAACCCCTCTCCAAGATTCAAACTTTCTTCCCTCTGCTTCTGATTAAAAAATGATTCTGAACTCCATGAACTCAACTCAACTCTGCCTTCAACTCAACTGACTCAACAACAACCACTGAACTGCACCAAACTGCACTGAACTGAACTACTGATTCAGCATCTCCCTCTCTCTCTCTCTCTCTCTCTCTCTCTCTCTCTCTCTAAGGATATATATATATCCTTCTGTGTGCTGCTCTTAAGCTCTTAAGTAGCCTCTCTTTCCTTTGCTGTTCTTGTGAGAATTGAGCGTATCCTATCTCTGATTCATGCTGTCAAATCTTTCTCTGATTCATCACTTTGTCTGCCCCTCAATTAGATCCCACTTTCAAACATGGCAGCTTCCTTCTACAGACTAGCTTTACCTTCATTGTTTGGGATTAAAGGTGTGCACTAAGGGCATGTCTATATTCCAGCCAGAGGGATTAAAGGTGCACCATTCCAGCTGATCACACAGACCTAGAAGTCTTTGGCTGTGATCCCTTGCCAGAAGAACCATGTTGCT
The DNA here is from genome assembly GCF_021556685.1 of Rattus norvegicus. Classification (NCBI taxonomy): domain Eukaryota; kingdom Metazoa; phylum Chordata; class Mammalia; order Rodentia; family Muridae; genus Rattus; species Rattus norvegicus. The sequence continues at coordinate 77,077,345 of NC_141538.1, forward strand.
AAATTGAAAATTCCTCTACGAAGGCCATTCACTGATATTAGATCTACACAATTCTTGCTCTTTCTAGGTCTATATAGAACCAGAACTACAAACAAAGTTTGAAAATACTGTTGTCAAGTTTTGGAAGAATGGCCATTTGACTTCATGGGCAGCTCCCTAGAAATGCCCAACTCTTTACATAGAAATGATTATTAATGGGGTTGGACAGATGGCCCTGTGGTTAAGAGTACTTACAGAGGATCCAGATCTGGTTTCTAGCACCCACACAGTGGCTCACAGTTATCTGTATCTCCAGTTTCAGGGGATCTGACACCCCCTCTGGTCTCCATAGGTATACATATGGTACACATACACATTTGGTCCATTTTCTTAAATGGACATTTCTCACAGGACATATTTGTTTTGACATTTATAGGAGACATGGTACAGGGGAAGAATCTTGACGGGTAGTTGTCACAGAAGGCATTCTGGGTGATACAGGTGAACCTGAACCCCAAATCTATCTCCAAAGTCTTAAAAATGTTTTTTTTTTCAAGACAGGATTTTACTTTATGCCTTAGGCTGGCCTTAAACTAGCAATCCTCCTGCCTCAGCCTATAGGATAGCGGGATTTTTAAGCGCAAGCCACCACATCTGGCTTTTCTAGAAGCTTCTACATATCGGTCCCATAATGACCCAGAGCACATCCTTCCTGTTTTCCAGAATACTCCTCATGGTGGTTTGAAGACAATACAAATACCTCCCCCATACGTTCTCTCCTCCAAGCTAAGCATATATTCCTCCTTTGACCGTTTCTACTTGTTAAGGTGTTTTTCTCCTCCATGGCTACATCGCATCACCACATATTTGACCAAAGCTGGACAACTAGGCTGGTGCCTCGAGGCATGTCAGACACTCTCCCATCCCGGCTGGAGGTGAGTGCTCTGAGGAAGGGGAAACATTGAGAGACATGTTGTCACCTGTGGAGAAGAAAGGCACTGTTGGGGAAGGGTATGGGAGGGGCAGAAAAGTAGAGAGTGAGGACTGAGGGTGAAGTTCTGTCATCTGGTTACCATGGCCGTGGAAGCTAGGGGACTGTCATTCAAGCCTTCCTGCAATCAGGAGTCAATAAGGTCTCTGTGTCTAAACCAGTTTCCTAGTGGGTCTCTGAGACTCTCGAGTGAGAGAATCACACTGGCCATATTGGCAAACAAGAGCATCTGGTGCTCGAATCCAGAGTCCTGTGACTGTGTGGACTCCTATCAGTGACATCGTTACTAGGAACCCAGTGTCTCCACTTATAAGATGGAGATGGCAGTAGATACCTCCTTAGTTCAAGACTAAGGAAGGTTAATGTGTGCAACGTTTAATTCTGAACCCTCTGACTAGCAGAAAACAGAACTATTACTTCTAAGCCTGCAGCTGATTCAGACATCCATGCAAGCTGTCACAAAATGTCCCTCCCACCCCGCACTCTCACTGACTTTTTGAGCCCCACCCAGAGTGGGATTTTAAGCATTTCTCTGCTTGATTTCCCCCTTGCTAATTCCCGAGGGATTGTTTCGTAGGAATGCTGACATTTGTGGACGGACAGTTGCTCTGCTGTTCCCAAGGATGCTTCTGACTTGTGTTATTTTCCACGTTTCATGACCAGGGCGGTGGTGACAGCCGTCCTCTAAAGAAGTCTTTCTCTCCCACTGTATGTAAATTCTTGTGCCGTTTCCCAGAAATGACTTTCCAGAATAATTGTCATAGGACGTCACACACAGGCCTTCTGTCCGTTGCTAATGTCCAGCCACACACTGAGGTCAGTTCACAGTTCCCAACTGTCACTTACCAGGGTGCTATGTAAAGCCGACTTGGCTTGGAACTAGGGGGATTCTGGATTCAAGGTCAGTTCTACAAGTTTCTAGATTCCTTCTTGGGTTTTAGGGCAGGTTCTCTGGAGTTATAGAAACACCAAGTGAAAAGATTCATTGACTCGTAATTCAATCAACAGGTTTTTAATGAGCCTGCTTCATGTGCCAGGCCTTAGAGCTGAGTGGTGGAGTTAAAGAGACACACACCTGCTCCTGACCTCGAACGGATCATTAGAAAGGGATTAGTAACTTACCTATAACTTAATGTGTGCAGTAGTTAGTGTGATTAGTAATAGCTGCTGTAACAAGTAGTACACCCTCTAAGTCTCAATTGCTTCTCACAAAAAAGAAAAAAAAAAGAAAGGAAAGAAGGAAGAAGGAAGGAAGGAGGAAGGAAGGAAGGAAGGAAGGAGGAAAGAAGGAAGGAAGAAGGAAAGAAGGAAACAAAGACGAAGAAAGAAAGGAAAAAAGAAAGACAATGGGGGAAGCTTCTCTGTGTTCATGCCAAGTTCAGCATATGTTAGGAAGCCTTTTTTCTTCCTCCAGCCAAACCATGTAAAATGAATGCCCCCTTGTTGCAGTAGATAAAGAGACACAAAGGAGAGATGCTTTGGCCTTTAATGGGCCCAGGAGTAACACAATCACTTCCACTCATGCTGACCAGAGCTGACCACATGGCCAGCCCTGAACTGATTTTGATAGAGGCCGGGAAGCAGAAGGAAGCTCACAGATCATTTACTGTTTCTGTCCTTGCAGGTAAAGCTGTGGCCTCGGTGAGCAAGGCCAGTATGCTCATTACACTCTCTGGACGTTACCTTAAGTTTGACTTAAGATAAATAAAACAAGAAATCATAGAGATTTCAAGGGTTTGGAGGTCGTCTTATAGAATTTATTTGTGTGGTGAGGGAGACACATGCTTGCAACTGTACATGTAGGGAGGTCATAGGACGTTGGCCAGAGTCAGTTCTCTCCTGTACCCAAGTGGGACTTGGGGACCTAACTCAGGCAATCAGACTTGAAAGCACCTTTACCTCTGAGCCATGTTTATAGCCTGTGAGGGGGTATCTTTAATGATCCATTCCTAGAAATACAACTGAGCATAGGGAAGGGCTCAGAACGTAAAAGCACCGTCTCTGGCCTCTGAAGCACTCTGAGAAGGAAAAGAGGGGGTTTTCAGAGATATATTTATGGAACTGAGGGATCCCTGAGATTTTTATTAAGGAAGGAGAGAGGAAACACACAGTAAATGCCCTTCTTAAATATATTTCTTTAATATATTTTCCTTTAAATATATATTTATCTTTTTTTTTCCTTTTTTTCGGAGCTGAGGACCGAACCAGGGCCTTGCACTTGCTAGGCAAGCGCTCTACCACTGAGCTAAATCCCCAACCCCTATATTTATCTTTTTAATGATGTATGTTAGCTCCCAGAATGGCTCTGAGTCTGAAGGTTAAAATGGGAGTTTGTTAAGTGAATAAAAAGACTAAGGCCGGGGCTGGGGATTTAGCTCAGTGGTAGAGCGCTTGCCTAGGAAGCGCAAGACCCTGGGTTCGGTCCCCAGCTCCGGAAAAAAAGAACCAAAAAAAAAAAAAAAAAAAAAAAGACTAAGGCCAGAGCTGGAATGATATCTCAGTGGTTAGGGCTGGAGAGATGGCTCGACCCTTAGCATCACTTGCTGCTCTTGCAGAGGACCCAAGTTTGGTTCCCAGCTAAGGACTCACAACTGTCTGTAACTCCACTTCCAGGGCATCTGATGTCTCTTCTGACCTCCTTGGGCTCCTGTACACATGGTGCACCCACATATACTCAGGCCCATACACTTAAAATAACACACATACTCACATCACGCACACACACGCCACACACATACACACATACACACCACACACACACACACCACACTATACACACCACACACACACCACACTATACACACACACACACCACACACACCACACACACCACACACACCACACACACCACACACACCACACACACACACACACACCACACACACACACCACACTATACACACACACACACACACACACACACACAGTGGTCATTTCAGATGCAAAGATGAGCTTAGTATGTGACTGGGGATGTTGTTCAGTGGTAGAGTGTTTGCGTACTGTGCTTGAATCTCAAGTCTCCAGGTTTGATCTTCAGCACTAGGGAAGAACGCGTTCCTTCTACCACACCACACATTTTTTTTTTTTTTGGTTCTTTTTTTTTTTTCGGAGCTGGGGACCGAACCCAGGGCCTTGCGCTTCCTAGGCAAGCGCTCTACCACTGAGCTAAATCCCCAACCCCAAACGCGTTCCTTCTAAATTTTCATCTTTTTTTTCATTCTGTAATTCTGCTCCAGGTCCTGCTTTTCCTCTCCTGCAGACAGTTTTTATTTTTCCTCCTAGGATTTGACTTTTCATCTTTTATTTAGGCCTGAGTTTCTTTTAGCGTTCCCTATGGTGTAGATTTGCCTGGAGGTGAAGTCATCTTTTAAAATATAGGAGATGCTCTAGGCTGGAGAGATGGCTCAGTGGTTAAGAGCACTGACTGCTCTTCCAGAGCTCCTGAGTTCAAGTCCCAGCAACCACATGGTGGTTCACAACCATCTGTAATGGGATCTGATGCCCTCTTCTGGTGTGTCTGAAGAGAGTGACAGTGTACTCATATAAATAAATATAATTTTTTCTATTCCATTCTCTTTTTTCCTTTCTGGGACTTCAGTTCCAAATTCCTCACCCAAGACATGTTACAGTTACATGTATGCATAGGCATGTGTTGATATGATCTAGCAGGTCCCTTATTTCCCAGTGTTTGTTTAACTTTCCTCTCTCAAGTATACAGTTATGCTCTACCATTAAGTCTATTTATTTATTTATTCCTTTGTTACTTCCTTTCGACTCTGATATGGTTTGGATGAGGGTCCCCAAAGGTTCATACACAGAAATTTAATCCCCTTGTGAGGTATTGAAGTTGGGACTGATTCCAACTGTGCTGTTTAATGCTGGGGACTTTGGAAAGTGACAGGTGAGCCTAGGTCATTAGTGTGGCACTCCTGTGATTGACTTGTGGTGCTTTTATGAGAAGAGAGAAAGGAAGGGAGGGAGAGAAAGAGGGCTCAATATAAGACACCTGATATGGGCTTGAGAGATGGCTCAGTGGTTAAGAGCACTGACTGTTCTTCCAGTAGGTCCTGAGTTCAAATCTCAGCAATCACATGGTGGTTCACAACCATCTGTAATAGCATCAGCCCTCATAAAGTAAATAAACAAATCTTTTTTTTTTAAAGACATATGATAAGCCCCCCATCCCTTGGTACCAAGTACTTCTCCTACCCCACCCTCATCTAATAATACTTTGGAATCAAGCCCAGGGCCTTTCAAGGCATGCTAGTCTACATGGAACTATACGCCCAGACCTTACACGCCAGTGTCTTCACAAGTGCTTTCTTAGTGTTTTCAGTCATGAGCACTGGGAGTCAGAACTAGAGAAGCATTAGAGTGGGCTGTTCCCTCTCTCTTAGTTTTCTGTTTCTTTGAGACTGCTTCCTGTCAAGTCCAGCTTTCATGACCTCTGGCCCTGCTGATGCCGCCTATAAGTGGACTCAAGAAAATGGAAAGCTTTCAGGACTCAGTGACTGTAGCTTCCATGCCCAGCCATTGAGGGTGCCCTTCACTTCCCCACACGCACTCATTACACAGACTCTCCTAATCCTTCTGGTCCAGGAGGCATGAGACAGTCACAGACCCCATAGGCCTGTTTCCACATGCTTTAATGTCCTCACAAGAATCTTCTCACTGCACAAGACAAGGGGCAGAGGTACTATCTGCTGTTTGTGATGCTGCTCAACATGGAAGCCACTGGTCTCTGGTGGCTGTTTACATTTAAGAACATTTAAATTAAAAAAAATAATCTGTCACTCATCCTGCATTTCAAGTGCTCAGTGACCAGGCATAGCTAGAAGCTACTACCTTAGAAAGACTAGACATGGGGCATGTGCATCCACCATAGGGGAAGGACTTGATACCAAGAACTAAACGGAGGGGAGGCTATCATACATCTTATATAGAGTCCTCTTTCTCTCTTTCCCTCCCTCCCTCCTTTCTTCTTTCCCTCCCTCCCTCTCCTCATCCCCTCTTCCCTTTCTCTCTTCTCATAAAAGCACCATGAGTCAGTCATGGGAGTGCCACGCTAGTGACCTAGGCTCACCTGTCACTTCCCAAAGTCCCCAGCTCTAAGCAGTGCAGTTGGAATCAGTGACAGCTTCAATACCTCACAAGGGGATTAGATTTCTCTAAGGCTCTGTCTTTCTCTGTGCTTAGCCACGGGTGCCACGGCAGCGTGCTGAGCATGATCGGGTGTTCAACATGAGCAGAATGGCCGACACTTCCATTTCCATTAGGAGGAGGAGAAGGAAGTTCTGAGAGCATGTTACTTCCACGGGTGTGCCAACAGGTTCCAAGAATTCCAAACACAGACCATACCCAGCCCCTTCCCTACCAGTCATGTGTCTCTGATGGGAAGAAAGAGTCCTCATTAAAATGGCTTATGACTTTCCTCCTCAAGATAAAAGGAATAGAAATGGTTAAACAAGAATGAAAAATGAAAAAGGCATTTATTCCTCAACACGAAGGCTGGCGCAGGTCATACTCTGGGGTTTTTCCTTTCCATGTCTTTTAATACAGCGTTTTCCCCCACCCTCATCCCCACCCCCAAGAGTTATGAAAGTTGCTTTTGAAAAACAGATTTTCCAAAAAAAAGACTTAGGTCCTTCCTGTTTTCTTTTCTTTCTTATCAAAAAGCCTTGCGCTCTACAAACACCAGGTCAGTCTGCAGTTCCTGGACCCTTGGCTCACTCTCTCAGGTACGGAGGAAGGGCCTGAAGGTTGTCTTCTCCACACATTCCTGCATAGATGCTTCACCCAAAAGATGATGGTTTAGGAAGTGGGGTTTTGGGAGGCCATTAGATCAGAAGGGTAGGGCCAACATCAATAGAATTAGTGCCTTGGAGGTTCAAATTTTTCCCTTCCGCTAAAGACACTGGAAAACAGGGATTGATGAACCAGGGAGGCTGTGAAAGCTGAGTGGTTGCCGACTAGACATTTTCTATCTATGTGTAAGAGAAGTCCAGCCACAGGCTGTGTTTGCCTAGGAAGATGGGAGTTGGGAGTTGTGAAGGAAAGACAGGAGAAAGAAGCACACATATTTACTTCAGACCATGCCCAGATACGGGGTCTGAGGCCATGTTTGCTGCATGGCATGGGAATTCTAAGTGAAAAAAAAATTAAAGTAAAAACTTGATCAGAGCTGATAAAATTGAGGGTCTGTGAAGTCCTAAGATAAGGATGGTTGTTAAAATTCCTTCCCAGAGAGATGTAAGCAACAGCTACCCCATCTCCTTAGGTGAGGGGTCACTTACAGTGGTGTGGGTGCTGCTCCAACAAGAAGTCAAACCTGGAACGCCTTTACCCAATAAGCAGGAGGGCGTTCTGGTAGCCACATAGATGGAGGTCACCCTCTCTCCATGGCCTGTATACTTGAGTCTGTCCCTGAGACCTAACATCAGAGTTGCCTAGAACTGGTTAAAGGTAGGGATTGCCTGCTTCCTCGGCTCATGACCCTCCCCACCCCTCGATAAGGTGGTTGTAAACAGTCAACAGGCCCCTCTGAGAAGATCCTTTTGCAGTTGGATCCATCCCCACCCAAGGTGGTGTTTATTTGTCTCAGAGACAGTCACTCGCAACAGGACACTTCCACTGTCAGGGATGTAGGTACTCAGAAATCTGACAGAGGGCCATTGGGATGGTTCAAGCAATTAGGGCGCTTGCTGCTAAAATTAACATCCTGAGTTTGATCCCCAGAACTCAAACAGTAGAAGGAGCAAACTGAGGACTGGAAGTTGTCCTCTGGCCTCCACGAGCTTGCTATGGAACACATTCTTCCTTCCCTAGTAAATAAGTAAATGTGTGTGTGTGTGTGTGTGTGTGTGTGTGTGTGTGTGTGAGAGAGAGAGAGAGAGAGAGAGAGAGAGAGACAGACAGACAGACAGACAGACAGAGAGAGAGAGAGGGAGAGAGAGAGAGAGAGGCTGCTAAGCTGGGTTTGCAATACACTTACACTACTGTGAAAAGCAATAAACCACACATAGTTGGTTGCGGCAGCAATCAGACTTTGTATCTCAAGAACTAGAAACCAGCATGTTTGAAATCTTTGAAGAGATAAATAGTTCCTCAAGCCTAAGGCGAGAGCTGAACAGTACAAGAATTGCCAAGCTTGAAAACATCGCAAAAATTTCATTTACATAGACATTCTAGGAAAGATGTACACAATTATCGAAACAAAAGGAGCCCATAAAGTCAGAAATGGGAAAGGGAAAGGAACCTGGCCCTTCTCAGGCGGTTTCTGTTCACGACGTCGCTAGCCTTCTGCCAGCCAGGTGCCACAGCACGCTTTGCAAGTCTGTGTGCGCAGTGGCTCTTTGAAGCTCTGTGTTCTTTTAAACTTGTGTATTTCTTTGCCCCTCCCCCTTCTTGTTTTGAGACAAGGTTTCTCATTGTATATGTAGCTCAGGCTAGCCTGGAGTGCACAGGCAGGGCATTTTTGGTGGACCCCAGGGGCAGTCATCTCCAGGATAGTCATGGAACAACAACGCTGTTAACATCGTTACGTAGAAACTAAGGTATTTTATGTGGCTCATTCCATGGGCACTCAATGGTGCTGGCATCATCCACTCCATTTTGTGGACGAGGATAGTGAGCTTGCAGCCATCACTTCTCAAATGTCTAGAAAATTGCCAAGCAGTTTAGTTAGCGTTTAAATCAAGGCAGGTTGAATACTTTGCCCAAGTTTTTCAGAATGATACTGAGGAACCTCTAGTTGCTCCTTGTGACTTTAATGTCTAGCATTATGGATCACTGATTCACACAGGTTCAGAGGTTAGTCCACAGTCATCAGAGCAGGAAGCTTGGTGGCATGGAGGTTGGCATGGTGCTGGAGAGACAGCTGAGAGCTCTACGGCTGGATCAGGCAGACAGCAGGAAGAGAAAGTGAGCCACTGGCCTGGCATTAGCTTCTGAAACCCCAAAGCCCACCCACAGTGACACACTTCCTTCAACAAGGCCACACCTACTCCAGTAAAACCACACCTCCTAATAGAGTCACTCCCTATGAGCCTATAGGGGTCATTTTCATTCAAACCATCACAGATCTGACTCAAGACAAAGAAACAAAAAACCAAGATAAAATAAAATAGCAGTGTCTGAGGAGTAACACCCGATATTGTTCTTTGTACTATACATTCTGTGTATCCCCCATATGAGCATGTACACATTCAATCACCTGGCAATTATGTAAAATGACTGGCATCTCCCTCCAGAGTTATGAATAAATGTAGATGTATTCACTGTTACACATTACTGTAATCTTCACAGTCCATGTACACACACACACACACACACACACACACACACACACACACACACACACAAACCCGGATGCTCCCACTTGCTTCCTGCTTTTGGAAATCTAGGCTGTCACTCTAAATTTTATATCATTGCTTCTTTTCTTTTTACTTAAATGTTCCTCCTAGGTACATTTTCCAGAGTTCAATAATCTTCTACTCCCTGACCACCTCAGAATTGATCGACATACATCCTTATTAATAAAAGTAAATAAGTAACCCTTAATTGATTAACCACTTACATGGTTTTTCAATATGTTGGATGCCTCTGCTTCAGGTGTCAGTGTGCGCAGGCCACTGCTCAAATTTGCTTTATTCCTTAGTCTTTCCTGTTGTAGCAATTAGAATAAGTCACTTGAAAACGTTCTTACCCATATTCTGGCTATTAGGACCAACGACAAGTTTGAGTAGGCAATGTAAATGTCTTAGAAGTGCTTAATAATTACATTTAATTTGCCCCCCTAAACTGCACATGCCTGTAATTTCGGCATCAAGGAAGCAGAGGCAGGACGATTGCTTCGATTTAAAAATAAAATGCAACAGATTGCCCTCCTAGAAAGTCATGCCAATTCTGTTCTGATCAGCCCGTCCGCTCACACACTCCCTTACACTACTGAGTTTTATCAGGTGATTTGTTTGTTTTTTAGATGGAATATATGTTGCCCAAGATGGTCTCCTTCTCTAAGCTCAAGTGATCCTCTGGTTCAGCCTCCTAAGCCGCTGGGACCATAGTATATCTGACCAAGCTTGGCTGTCCTGAGTTTCGCCTCTGGTTATACACATAATGCTTCTTTGTTAGGAAGGCCAGTTGTAAAACAACACACCTTGAAAACAAAATGCAAACCCTCAGGTAGCACACGGCTCAAATCCTAGCACTCAGGGGATGAAGGGAAGGGATCTTGAGTTTGGAGGGATCTAATCTCATCAGCGAAACTAAACAGAAAGTCAAAAGCCCCTCACCACACAATTTTGCATAATGTCACTACTCTCCCAGCTTTTAAAAATCCAAATATTTTCCATAAAATTGTAGTTGACTGTGCTTCAAAAACCCGAGTTTCAGTTTTTGCCAAGTCTAAGCTAAAAAAAAATGGCATCTCATTTTAATTTGTCATATTGGCTGCAAATATTTTTCTCAGTGTCTTGATGACTTTTTCGTGTATTTGTAGTGTTCGGAATGTTGATGCAGTCAGATTTAGAAACCTTGTTCTTTTACCTTACTGTGGCTCTTAAAAAATGTCTTCCAGGGGTTGGAGATTTAGCTCAGTGGTAGAGCTCTTGCCTAGGAAGCGCAAGGCCCTGGGTTCAGTCCCCAGCTCCGAAAAAAAGAAAAGAAAAAAAAAAAGTCTTCCAATGGGGACAGGAGTGTTTAATCACATTGAAAACGAAGATCATGGAGTTGTTTGCTGTGTCTCAGTTAATAGAGTTGATAGGGCTTAGCATGCATGAAAACCTTGGCTTCAGTCCCCAGTACTGCACAAGCAAAATGCAGTGAAGCAGTCATTAGTGGAGTCAGCAAGGGCAGAAGTTCAAGGCTACCTCTGCTGCATAGCAATCTACATGCATTTGGTAGATATTTACTGATACCTGCTTAGGGTGTGTGTGTGTGTGTGTGTGTGTGTGTGTGTGTGTGTGTATGCATGAATATGTAAGTGCATATGTATGTGTGTGTATTTGTGTGATATATATGTGTATATGTATACATGCGCATGCATGTGTGTGTGTGTGTGTGTGTCTGTGTGTCTGTGTGTCTGTGTGTGTGTCTGGGAGGGAGAGAAGTTGACTATGAGCTGGTATAGATACCCAGAGAGCTTCATCTGAAGAAAGTGCAGGCAGGAAAAGCTTCCTAGAGGAGGAGGTGTCTGAACTGGACCTGGGTGGCCGTGCTGGCATGAGACATGTGGATATGAGGAAAGAAGATGCAGCAGAGGGCATCCTGAAGATATTCACAGTCACATTCTTTGCAGGACAGGGGCAAGGAGACACTGGGGTATTGGCCAGAATCCTTATCCTTAAAGTGTTGGCAAATACAAGCTTTCTCCACCCTGCAAAGGGAACGGGCTTAAAAGAGGCCATTTGAAGGTGTTTGACCTTCAGTCTCCAAACTGAAGTGTTCATTTAAGTCATAATCACATTTGCGGATAGGAATGTAAATCAAAATAGGACACAGAATGGAGGAATCTGTCCCTTTTGAAGACTTGTCCTTGGGGTAATAGAATTTGCATTCAAATAATATGGGCCAGGACCAGGGTAGCTCTTGCAACTGGAGAAGAGCCTTCTGATACTCTTCAGGGTCTTATGCAATGAGGAAAGTACGCCAAGTTGTTTTGGCCAGTAATGGGCTCACTGAGGACAAAGAAAAATGTCGGGGCCTTTAGAACTTAGTCCATTTAGAAAAGTCCTCCATCTTTCTGAGCATGAGATTCTCTGGGTCCATCTTCCAGTCATGGTCTAAAACCCAGCAGCTCATCCCTGCCAGGGATATGATGCCCCTTCTGGCCCATGTGGAACCCACACACGTGAGTATACACACAAATTCACAATTAAAACTAAAGTAGAGGGGGCTGGAGAGATGGCTCAGTGGTTAAGAGCACTGAATGCTCTTCCAGAGGTCCTGAGTTCAATTCCCAGCAACCACATGGTGGTCACAACCATCTGTAAAGAGAGCCGATGCCCTCTTCTGGTGTGTCTGAAGACAGCTACAGTGTATTCACATACATAAAATAAATAAATAAATATTTTAAAAAAAAACTAGCTTCCTGGTTGCTGCCGCCGCAGAGAGCCCTTGGGCAGCACCCCGCGAGCAAACTTGAGCCTCGGGACCACAGGTAAGACCAACTTGTCTGCTGCAAGAGAGCTGCCTGGTGAGATCGGGACACACAGAGGCAGAGTTCATCTAGGACCGGGCACGTCCTGTGTTTGCCGGAGGTCCCACGCCCGCGGATCCCGGGCCCGCAGCAGCTCTCTGCTCCCAGACCCTGTGGGAAAGAGACCGCACCGCCTGATCAGGTGGGCACTCCTGAGGCTGCAGAGCGGAAGAGACCACCAACACTGCCCACCCCTGCCCACATCCCTGGCCCAAGAGGAAACTGTATAAGGCCTCTGGGCTCCCGTGGGGGAGGGCCCAGGAGCGGCAGGACCCCTGCCTGAGACACCACCGGAACCTGAGGGAAACAGACCGGATAAACAGTTCTCTGCACCCAAATCCCGTGGGAGGGAGAGCTGAACCTTCAGAGAGGCAGACAAGCCTGGGAAACCAGAAGAGACTGCTCTCTGTACATACATCTCGGACGCCAGAGGAAAAGCCAAAGACCATCTGGAACCCTGGTGCACTGAAGCTCCCGGAAGGGGCGGCACAGGTCTTCCTGGTTGCTGCCGCCGCAGAGAGCCCTTGGGCAGCACCCTGCGAGCAAACTTGAGCCTCGGGACCACAGGTAAGACCAACTTGTCTGCTGCAAGAAAGCTGCCTGGTGAACTCAAGACACAGGCCCACAGGAACAGCTGAAGACCTGTAGAGAGGAAAAACTACACGCCCAAAAGCAGAACACTCTGTCCCCAGAACTGACTGAAAGAGAGGAAAACAGGTCTACAGCACTCCTGACACACAGGCTTATAGGACAGTCTAGCCACTGTCAGAAATAGCAGAACAAAGTAACACTAGAGATAATCTGATGGCGAGAGGCAAGCGCAGGAACCCAAGCAACAGAAACCAAGACTACATGCCATCATCGGAGCCCAATTCTCCCACCAAAACAAACATGGAATATCCAAACACACCAGAAAAGCAAGATCTAGTTTCAAAATCATATTTGATCATGATGCTGGAGGACTTCAAGAAAGACATGAACACACTTAGGGAAACACAGGAAAACATTAATAAACAAGTAGAAGCCTACAGAGAGGAATCGCAAAAATCCCTGAAAGAATTCCAGGAAAACACAATCAAACAGTTGAAGGAATTAAAAATGGAAATAGAAGCAATCAAGAAAGAACACATGGAAACAACCCGGGATATAGAAAACCAAAAGAAGAGACAAGGAGCTGTAGATACAAGCCTCACCAACAGAATTCAAGAGATGGAAGAGAGAATCTCAGGAGCAGAAGATTCCATAGAAATCATTGACTCAACTGTCAAAGATAATGTAAAGCAGAAAAAGCTACTGGTCCAAAACATACAGGAAATCCAGGACTCAATGAGAAGATCAAACCTAAGGATAATAGGTATAGAAGAGAGTGAAGACTCCCAGCTCAAAGGACCAGTAAATATCTTCAACAAAATCATAGAAGAAAACTTCCCTAACCTAAAAAAAGAGATACCCATAGGCATACAAGATGCCTACAGAACTCCAAATAGATTGGACCAGAAAAAAAACACCTCCCGTCACATAATAGTCAAAACACCAAATGCACAAAATAAAGAAAGAATATTAAAAGCAGTAAGGGAAAAAGGTCAAGTAACATATAAAGGCAGACCTATCAGAATCACACCAGACTTTTCGCCAGAAACTATGAAGGCCAGAAGATCCTGGACTGATGTCATACAGACCCTAAGAGAACACAAATGCCAGCCCAGGTTACTGTATCCTGCAAAACTCTCAATTAACATAGATGGAGAAACCAAGATATTCCATGACAAAACCAAATTTACACAATATCTTTCTACAAATCCAGCACTACAAAGGATAATAAATGGTAAAGCCCAACATAAGGAGGCAAGCTATACCCTAGAAGAAGCAAGAAACTAATCGTCTTGGCAACAAAACAAAGAGAATGAAAGCACACAAACATAACCTCACATCCAAATATGAATATAACGGGAAGCAATAACCACTATTCCTTAATATCTCTCAACATCAATGGCCTCAACTCCCCAATAAAAAGAAATAGATTAACAAACTGGATACGCAACGAGGACCCTGCATTCTGCTGCCTACAGGAAACACACCTCAGAGACAAAGACAGACACTACCTCAGAGTGAAAGGCTGGAAAACAACTTTCCAAGCAAATGGTCAGAAGAAGCAAGCTGGAGTAGCCATTCTAATATCAAATAAAATCAATTTTCAACTAAAAGTCATCAAAAAAGATAAGGAAGGACACTTCATATTCATCAAAGGAAAAATCCACCAAGATGAACTCTCAATCCTAAATATCTATGCCCCAAATACAAGGGCACCTACATATGTAAAAGAAACCTTACTAAAGCTCAAAACACACATTGGACCTCACACAATAATAGTGGGAGATTTCAACACCCCACTCTTATCAATGGACAGATCATGGAAACAGAAATTAAACAGAGATGTAGACAGACTAAGAGAAGTCATGAGCCAAATGGACCTAACGGATATTTATAGAACATTCTATCCTAAAGCAAAAGGATATACCTTCTTCTCAGCTCCTCATGGTACTTTCTCCAAAATTGACCATATAATTGGTCAAAAAACGGGCCTCAACAGGTACAAAAAGATAGAAATAATCCCATGCGTGCTATCGGACCACCACGGCCTAAAACTGGTCTTCAATAACAATCAAGGAAGAATGTCCACATATACTTGGAAATTGAACAATGCTCTACTCAATGATAACCTGGTCAAGGAAGAAATAAAGAAAGAAATTAAAAACTTTTTAGAATTTAATGAAAATGAAGGTACAACATACCCAAACTTATGGAACACAATGAAAGCTGTGCTAAGAGGAAAACTCATAGCGCTGAGTGCCTGCAGAAAGAAACAGGAAAGAGCATATGTCAGCAGCTTGACAGCACACCTAAAAGCTCTAGAACAAAAAGAAGCACATACACCCAGGAGGAGTAGAAGGCAGGAAATAATCAAACTCAGAGCTGAAATCAACCAAGTAGAAACAAAAAGGACCATAGAAAGAATCAACAGAACCAAAAGTTGGTTCTTTGAGAAAATCAACAAGATAGATAAACCCTTAGCCGGACTAACGAGAGGACACAGAGAGTGCGTCCAAATTAACAAAATCAGAAATGAAAAGGGAGACATAACAACAGATTCAGAGGAAATTCAAAAAATCATCAGATCTTACTACAAAAACCTATATTCAACAAAACTTGAAAATCTTCAGGAAATGGACAATTTCCTAGACAGATACCAGGTACCAAAGTTAAATCAGGAATAGATAAACCAGTTAAACAACCCCATAACTCCTAAGGAAATAGAAGCAGTCATTAAAGGTCTCCCAACCAAAAAGAGCCCAGGTCCAGACGGGTTTAGTGCAGAATTCTATCAAACCTTCATAGAAGACCTCATACCAATATTATCCAAACTATTCCACAAAATTGAAACAGATGGATCACTACCGAATACCTTCTACGAAGCCACAATTACTCTTATACCTAAACCACACAAAGACACAACAAAGAAAGAGAACTTCAGACCAATTTCCCTTATGAATATCGACGCAAAAATACTCAACAAAATTCTGGCAAACCGAATCCAAGAGCACATCAAAACAATCATCCACCATGATCAAGTAGGCTTCATCCCAGGCATGCAGGGATGGTTTAATATACGGAAAACCATCAACGTGATCCATTATATAAACAAACTGAAAGAACAAAACCACATGATCATTTCATTAGATGCTGAGAAAGCATTTGACAAAATTCAACACCCCTTCATGATAAAAGTCCTGGAAAGAATAGGAATTCAAGGCCCATACCTAAACATGGTAAAAGCCATATACAGCAAACCAGTTGCTAACATTAAACTAAATGGAGAGAAACTTGAAGCAATCCCACTAAAATCAGGGACTAGACAAGGCTGCCCACTCTCTCCCTATTTATTCAATATAGTTCTTGAAGTTCTAGCCAGAGCAATCAGACAACAAAAGGAGGTCAAGGGGATACAGATCGGAAAAGAAGAAGTCAAAATATCACTATTTGCAGATGATATGATAGTATATTTAAGTGATCCCAAAAGTTCCACCAGAGAACTACTAAAGCTGATAAACAACTTCAGCAAAGTGGCTGGGTATAAAATTAACTCAAATAAATCAGTTGCCTTCCTCTATACAAAAGAGAAACAAGCCGAGAAAGAAATTAGGGAAACGACACCCTTCATAATAGACCCAAATAATATAAAGTACCTCGGAGTGACTTTAACAAAGCAAGTAAAAGATCTGTACAATACGAACTTCAAGACACTGAAGAAGGAAATTGAAGAAGACCTCAGAAGATGGAAAGATCTCCCATGCTCATGGATTGGCAGGATTAATATAGTAAAAATGGCCATTTTACCAAAAGCAATCTACAGATTCAATGCAATCCCCATCAAAATACCAATCCAATTCTTCAAAGAGTTAGACAGAACAATTTGCAAATTCATCTGGAATAACAAAAAACCCAGGATAGCTAAAGCTATCCTCAACAATGAAAGGACTTCAGGGGGAATCACTATCCCTGAACTCAAGCAGTATTACAGAGCAATAGTGATAAAAACTGCATGGTATTGGTACAGAGACAGACAGATAGACCAATGGAATAGAATTGAAGACCCAGAAATGAACCCACACACATATGGTCACTTGATTTTTGACAAAGGAGCTAAAACCATCCAATGGAAAAAAGATAGCATTTTCAGCAAATGGTGCTGGTTCAACTGGAGGTCAACATGTAGAAGAATGCAGATCGATCCATGCTTATCACCCTGTACAAAGATTAAGTCCAAGTGGATCAAGGACCTCCACATCAAAGCAGACACACTCAAACTAATAGAAGAAAAACTAGGGAAGCATCTGGAACACATGGGCACTGGAAAAAATTTCCTGAACAAAACACCAATGGCTTACGCTCTAAGATCAAGAA
Organism: Rattus norvegicus; assembly: GCF_021556685.1. Classification (NCBI taxonomy): domain Eukaryota; kingdom Metazoa; phylum Chordata; class Mammalia; order Rodentia; family Muridae; genus Rattus; species Rattus norvegicus. The sequence continues at coordinate 77,094,474 of NC_141538.1, forward strand.
TTGACAAATGGGATCTCATAAAACTGCAAAGCTTCTGTAAGGCAAAGGACACTGTGGTTAGGACAAAACGGCAACCAACAGATTGGGAAAAGATCTTTACCAATCCTACAACAGATAGAGGCCTTATATCCAAAATATACAAAGAACTCAAGAAGTTAGACCACAGGGAAACAAATAACCCTATTAAAAAATGGGGCTCAGAGCTAAACAAAGAATTCACAGCTGAGGAATGCCGAATGGCGGAGAAACACCTAAAGAAATGTTCAACATCTTTAGTCATAAGGGAAATGCAAATCAAAACAACCCTGAGATTTCACCTCACACCAGTGAGAATGGCTAAGATCAAAAACTCAGGGGACAACAGATGCTGGCGAGGATGTGGAGAAAGAGGAACACTCCTCCATTGTTGGTGGGATTGCAAACTGGTACAACCATTCTGGAAATCAGTCTGGAGGATCCTCAGAAAATTGGACATTGAACTGCCTGAGGATCCAGCTATACCTCTCTTGGGCATATACCCAAAAGATGCCCCAACATATAAAAAAGACACGTGCTCCACTATGTTCATTGCAGCCTTATTTATAATAGCCAGAAGCTGGAAAGAACCCAGATGCCCTTCAACAGAGGAATGGATACAGAAAATGTGGTACATCTACACAATGGAATATTACTCAGCTATCAAAAACAACGACTTTATGAAATTCGTAGGCAAATGGCTGGAACTGGAAAATATCATCCTGAGTGAGCTAACCCAAACACAGAAAGACATACATGGTATGCACTCACTGATAAGTGGCTATTAGCCCAAATGCTTGAATTACCCTAAATGCCTAGAACAAATGAAACTCAAGACAGATGATCAAAATGTGAATGGTTCACTCCTTCTTTAAAAGGGGAACAAGAATACCCTTGGCAGGGAAGAGAGAGGCAAAGATTAAAACAGAGACTGAAGGAACACCCATTCAGAGTCTGCCCCACATGTGGCCCATGCATATACAGCCATCCAATTAGACAAGATGGATGAAGCAAAGAAGTGCAGACCGACAGGAGCCGGATGTAGATCGCTCCTGAGAGACACAGCCAGAATACAACAAATACAGAGGCGAATGCCAGCAGCAAACCACTGAACTGAGAATAGGACCCCCGTTGAAGGAATCAGAGAAAGAACTGGAAGAGCTTGAAGGGGCTCGAGACCCCATATGTACAACAATGCCAAGCAACCAGAGCTTCCAGGGACTAAGCCACTACCTAAAGACTATACATGGACTGACCCTGGACTCTGACCTCATAGGTAGCAACGAATATCCTAGTAAGAGCACCAGTGGAAGGGGAAGCCCTGGGTCCTGCTAAGACTGAACCCCCAGTGAACTAGACTGTTGGGGGGAGGGGGACAATGGGGGGAGGGTGGGGAGGGGAACACCGATAAGAAAGGGGAGGGGGGAGGGGGATGTTTGCCCGGAAACTGGGAAAGGGAATAACACTCGAAATGTATATAAGAAATACTCAAGTTAATAAAAGAAAAAAAAATGAAAAAAAAAAAAACTAAAGTAGATAAAAACTGTCCTAGAGTCATGAGCCTCAGATGTGGATTCTTGGTTTTGAGTTTGCACTTCGGTGCCCTTTGCAATCACAGGGGCAATCTCTAGTGTGTGTGTGTGTGTGTGTGTGTGTGTGTGTGTGTGTGTGTGTGTGTGCCCTCAGAGGCCAGAAGAGGACATTAGATTCCTTAAAGATTATAGGTGGTTGTGAACCCTGTGTCAAGGACGTAAGGACCCAAAGTTGGGCCTTCTTGAAGAACAGCAAGTGTTCTAACCACCTAGACATCACTTCAGCCCTTGAAATTGTTTATTCTGGACAACTTATAGAAATGATGCCATGTAATCCTTTGTGACCAATCACTTTCACTTAATGTGGTTTTTAAAATTAATTATTGTTGACTTACGTGTGTGTGGTGCACATTCATGTGTGTGCATGAGTGGAGGTCAGAGGAGGATGTCAAGTGTTTAGTTGCTGCCTTAGGCCTTTAACTGACCCTGGGGCTAGGCTGCAAGTCTAATAATCCTCCTGTCTCTGCACCTACACAGAGCTGGGGTGATAGGTACATGTTACCACACCTAGCTTTTTACATGGGCCCTGCAGACTAGAACTCAGGCTCACAATGTCTTGGGTAACAAGCACTCTTACCCACTAAGCCCTCTTCCCAGCCCTTGACAATGTTTTTAAGGCCAGTCCATAAAAAACGTATCAGCATTTCATTGCTCTTAATGGCCAGGTAGCAACACTTTCTTGAGTAAACTCACCCTATCTTGTTTATTAACTCACCAACTGAAGGATGAGGAGGTTGTTTCCATGGGTGAAGGGGCTTCCATTACAAAGCATCCTGCTATGAACATCTTTTTTGGTTCTTGATAGCATGAAGATGATAAAGGATGAGAAAGGCTTAAAAGTGCACAGGCGCATGTGTGTGCACGCATACACACATATGTACAGATACACAGACAATGGGACAGACAGACACACATACACATACACATACACACACACACACACACACACACACACACACACACACACACACACACACACGTACGTCTGGGAGGACTTGCCAGAGGATACATACTGAGGAAGGAAAGATCAGCTCTCTGACCTCTGAGCTCCTCTGCTTCTGGATCCTGTTGACCAGGTCAAAGGCAGAATTCCTGTGAGCTAATGTAATTAATCACAACATAGACTGGGCACAAGTGCTTTGGTACTTTCTTTAGAATGTGTTTCTTGAGACCTTTCTGTTCACGTTAGGGCGGTTTTTGTGGTGGCTGGTAAGTAGTGTGTGTTTTGTTTAGAAACCTGACTTCTGGCCTTGATCGCTATCAAGCGCCTTCTCATCTGCACACCTCCACAGCTTGCCAAGCAGGCCTCTCTTCAGCCCCAGTGAAATCCAAGACCACAGTTCCTTCCCAGAGGGCCAGAGTGATGTCATACTGGGGACATGGCCCAGCAGCTGCCCTGCTCCTGGCAGTGCCCTTCCCACGAGGCTCGTCTGACTTCCTTTTCTCCTGGTAATGTCATGTGCATTTATCTCATGCTTTCTCTTTGCCTCTGTTTTATCAGCTGTGCAGTTTAGTTTATAAAGTACAAGAAAATGAGATAGGATTAGGACCAAATAGGAGAATAGCCATCAGGGGTTGGTGGACGTTGTAATTGATTAGGTTTCATTGGGCCTTTGGGGAAATGGATTTCCGGTCAGATGAGGTTCTGGTCATATGTCAGGTAGAATCATTCATATACTTCAGAACCAATGGCCTACTGAGTAAAGCAAAACAGGGGACTGTAGGGAGATTGGGTTTGAGTGATCTTGCTTTCTGCATCTGGGGACACCTTCATCCTATGGACAGTGATCACCTTCCACCTCAAACTACAAACGCTGAAATGTGAGTGTCCGCATTTTCAGCATCCTTTGCAGAGATGCATAGGCTGACGACAAATGCCAGTCCTCAAACTCTGACCAGAGCTCAGAGGTGACAAGAAGCAGGGGCTGTGGCAGCTGCTGAGAGAGAGAGAGAGAGAGAGAGAGAGAGAGAGAGAGAGAGAGAGAGAGAGAGAGACAGAGAGAGACAGAGAGAGAGACAGAGAGAGAGAGAGAGAGAGAGAGAGAGAGAGAGAGAGAGAGAGAGAGAGAGAGAGAGAGAGAGGATAGATGCTGGGCCAGTTCAAAATGTCTACAGCAAGGTCAGCCTGGAGGTGTCTGTGGTCCATACTATACTCTGTGGCTAAGGGTAGTGGTATGGGCTCCTCAGAAGCAGGTCTGACATTGTTCCTGGCCACAACACTCTTAGACGTCTCTTCATGGCCAGGAACAATGACTTTGTGACGTGACTATTAGTTTGTGTAGGTGGAAGATTGGAGGGGAGACTAATTCCTTATGGTATTGGCAACTGTCCGCTTGGCACCGAATGCACCAGGATACATGCTAAAGTTGCCAGGAATGATCTTGTCTCCCACAGATGCCTGCTGTGCTGTGGACTTGCTGTGTTCAACTTTCAGTTCTGAAAGATTAGCAAGTGCCAATCAAGTCCTTAAAGTCCCTTCCATTGAGGCTGGGCATGGTGGCACAAAAGCACTTGGGAGGCTGAAGCAGGAGAATTGCCACTCATTCAAGGTTAGACTGAGGTATACAGGAAAAAAAAGACAAAAACGATGGAAGGCAGGGCTAGAGATGGCACAGCAGTTAAGAGCGTTGGATACTCTTGTAGAAGACCTGGGTTCAATTCCCTGCATCCCCACGGTGACTCACTACTATCTGTAATTCCAGATCCAAGAGATCTGATGCCCTTTTCTAGCCTTCTTGGGCACCAGACATGCATGTGGCATACAAACATACAAACAGGCAAGCATTCACCCATATTTAAAAAAAATACAAATACTAAAAACAATTGAGGGGCCAGGGAGACACCATGGAGAAAGCACTGACCATGCCAATGACTGAAGTTTAGCTCTTCACAACCAACATAATGTCAGGTTGGCAGGGTGGCATGCCTGTAACTCCAGTGCTGGGAAGGTGAGAGACAAGGGATCCCCAGAGCAAGCTGGCTTGCTAGGTGAGCTGTCTCAGCGAGCTCTGGGTACAGTTGAGAGATCCAGCCTCATTGAATAAGGCGGAGAGTGATCAAGAAAGACTCCTGCTACCAGTGTCAAACTCAGGCCTCCACATGAACATGTACGCATGTGCTCACATGTGTGTGCCCACATACATACAGACATATATACGTATTACACAAATAAACATGCAAAAAAACCCAGTGGGGGAAATAGCCTTTCATTAACAAAATGGATGGCATTCCAATTGAGCAAAGGTCTATGCTGAGGTCCATGTTCTCGTTCACTGTTATCTGTGAGTCCCAAGACAGTTCTTCAGATTATGACTTAGCACCTCTTAGAGTCTACATGAGGAAGCTGTCACCTTGTGTTGCTCCAGGGGACCGCATTCACAGTGCTGTGTAGGAGAACTAGAGATGGTGAGAATGTGAGGCTCATCATGGGGCCAGTTGTCTGGGATGGTTGGTCACTTAGACCAGGCAGGGGTGGGGCGGGAGAGAATGCACCTACACCCCTGCAGTGAGGGCGGAGGTATTATCACTCACATTGGAAGTTGAACATTATCAGAGAAAACCACACAGAGTGCCTATGCCAAGACTGTCAGCCAACAGAGGACACCAGGACCCAGGCTAAGAAGAATCCAACGTACTGTCTACTTGTGAGACCTACTTTCAAGCACCTGTGAGTCCTCAGAGTTCTGGAACACAGCCGAGAGGTGGGGAAAGTTCAGAGAGAAGCCGGGTCTCTAGAAGTGACTAGGATAAACGAGAAAAGCTGGAAGGCTGATCAATGCATACGTTGACGTTATCTCCCCAATTAGATAGTGTGATAGTTTTGACAGCGGGCCGTGTAGAATCGCACGGGAAGGTGTCAATGAGAAATCGCCTAGATAAGTTTGACTTGTGGGACTTTCTTACATGAGGGACTTTCTTAACTGGGTTGAGGGTCTTGCACTGAGTGAAAAGGAGAGTGCTGGGTGGAGCAGGCAAGCATTTGTTGCTCTTTTCTTTCTGACTGCAGATGGAATATGGCCAGGTCCTCATGCCCTGACTTCCCAACAACGGGCTGTAACCTGAAGTTGTGAACCAAATGAGCTTTGTCCCTGTGTCGCCTTTGTCAGGCTATATATATATATATATTTATCACGGCAACAGGAAAGTCACTAAGATGGGCTCTGGAGATGGAGCCTCTGGGAGGCAATCACAGGGTAGGGAAGGCCCTCGTGATAGTCTGAGGGAACTTAGAAGAAAAGGAAGAGACCAGGCAGGATGGCTTCTCTCTGATATTCAGGGAAGCTCTGAGAAGGCTACAGTTTGCAGGGATCAACCAGCCAGCACCTTGGTTTTATATTGCCCCCACCCCCACCTCCACCCCCGGACAGAATGATGAGAAACCAGTGTCTATTATTCAGGCCCCCAGCTTAGCATTTTTGCCACAGTAGCTTCTGTGAACTATGACAACTCTATATCCACTAAAGAGGCCCCCTTAAGTTTGAAAATACTCTATTTTTGTGTATGTGTATCTAAATGCAAGTGCCTACGGAAGGCCAGAGGTGTTAATTCCCCTGGAACTGGAGTTACAGCTTGTAAGCCAACCAATATGGATGTTGGGATTAGAACTTGGACCTGCTGCAAGAGCAGCATTTGCTGTTGACCCCTGAGCCAGTTCTCCAAAACCGAGAGTCTCTTTTTTAAAAATTTTTATTGGTTATTTTATTTATTTACATTTATTTTTTAATTTTTATTTTTTAAAAGATTTATTTATTTAATGTGAGTACACTGTTGCTCTCTTCAGACACACCAAGAAGAGGGCATCAGATCCCATTATAGATGGTTATGAGCCACGATATGGTTGCTGGCAATTGAACTCAGGACCTCTGGAAGAGCAGTCAGTGCTCTTAACTGCTGAGTCATCTCTCCAGCCCCTAATTATTTACATTTCAAATGTTATCCTCCTTTCTGGTTTCCCCTCTGCAAACCCCATATCCCATTCTCTCTCCCCCTGCCTCCATGAGGGTACTCCCCCACCCACCAACCCACTCCCACCTCACCTCCCTACCATCCCCCTACACTGGGTCATTGAGTCTCCACAAGACCAAGGGACTCCCCTCCCACTGATGCCAGACAAGGCCATCCTCTGCTACATATGCAGCTGGAGCCATAGGTCCCTCCATTTGTACTCTGGTTGGTGGTTTAGTCCCTGAGAGCTTTGAGGGTCTGGTTGGTGGATATTGTTGTTCTTCCTGTTCTAACCCCTATAGCACCTGCAGTTCTTCCCCTAGCTCCTCCATTGGGGTCCCCGTGCTTAGTCCGATGGTTGGCTGTGAGCATCTATCTGTGTATTGGTCAGGCTCTGGCAGAGCCTCTCAGGGAACAGCTATACCAGACTCCTATCAGCAAGCACTTCTTGGCATCAGCAATAGTGTCTGGGTTTGGTGTCTGCAGATGGGATGGATCCCCAGATGCGGCAGTCTCTGGATGACCTTTTCTTCAGTCCCTGTTCCACTGTTTGTCCCTGCATTTCCTTTCAACAGGAAATTCTGGATTAATGTTTTTGAGATGGGTGGGTGGCTCCATCCTTCAACCGGGGGCTGTGCCTAACCTCTCCATATGGTCTCTACAGGTTCTCTCTCCTATGTTATCCCTGTTGAGTCCTGGGAACCTCTTGGGTCCCTGGCATCAGGGACTTTGTAGTGGCTATCCCCAGTTCCCCATCCCCCACTGCTCCACAACTCTGTTCACTTTCCTGACTCTCTGTATTTTCACCCCTCTCTTTTCCCACACCTGATCCTGTCCCCCTTTTCCCTCCCCTCCTCTCCCCTTCTCAAATTCCTCCCTTCCTCTACCGCCCTTGATTATTTTCTTCCCCCTTCTGATAGGACTGAAGCATCCACACTTTGGTCTTCCTTCCTCTTGGGTTTCATATACTGTATGAGTTGTATTGTGGGCATCTTGAGCTTCTGAGAGGCTATCTTAAAGATCTATTTTTATGTATGTGGGAAGAGGGCATCAGAACATCTGGAGATAGAGTTAGAGGAAGTTGTGAGCCACCTGCTGTGGGTGTTGGAAACTGAACTGAGTCCTCTGGAAGAGCAGCGAGAGGTCTCAGCCATTGAGCCATCTCTCCACCCCCATGAGAGGGACATTTTAATAAGTAGATTTGACTAGCTACACCATTTGAATAGATTTATACATAAATAAGAATGGCACATAAATCAACTACCGGGTCCAACTAGGGTAAACACAACCCAGAAATGTCTGTAGTGAGAGTTCCGGGTAAAGATAGCTACTCCAGAGTCTAGCTACACATGTCTTTAATTTAGACTTCAGTTCCAAAAGACAATGCATTTCTAGTTCTTCTCGTCTGTGACACATACATCCACCCACCTGTCATTAGCTTCTCCCTCTGAGCACCCGCCAGCCATGGAGCTGACTGCCCACCACTCCTTCATGAGAAACAGGTACAAGAGATGCCAACTGACCTCTGCTTCTGTCTCTCCGAGGACGTCTTTGCTGCCACCTCCTAACAGGGTCTTTCTATGCTTGCCCTCTGGTTTGAAAGGCTTGGAGCAGCCAGGATTTGGCAGTGGTCAGAAATGAAGACTGACCCTTGCAAGTTTTTGTGGAGGGTGGGGTAAGAGACTGGTGTTTCCAGGGGAGGCTGCCAATTGTGCCTACATAACCATCCCCCTCCCCATTCAGAATTGAATTTTAGGGCTGGCTCAGCTGTTTAGATGGTTCATCAGTGAAGAGCACCGGCTGCTCTTTCAGAGGACCCCAGTCTGGTTCCCAACACCATGCTTTGGTGGTTCCTATTTCTAATTCCAGTTACCTGAGACTTTCTTTTTTCCTTCAAGGATAACTACAATCATGTGCACAGAAGCACATGGGCACAGACGTTCAATTAGAGATAAAATAAAATAGCCCTGAACTTTGGCTGTAGAGAACATCATGCAAAATACGGGCATTGTCTAACCCCTTGCTGCAAAATATGCGGACTTAGCTTAAAGAGAAAGGAAAGCACATGCTCTCCCTCTCCTTTCCTTCTATTTTCTTTTGGCCAGGATATGGCTATAACAGTTGGCACTAGTGGGGCCATGTATAACTGCGATGGGTCATGTAATGGACGCTATCCACTGGCAGAAGAGTAACCACTAGTGGGCTCCAGGCTGCTTGTGTTTGTTGTAAGAAGTAAATAAACTACGCTGCTCCAGCCACCTTGGAATTGGATATGTCAAACTACATTAAAAGGCACATCTACAATGTGCCAGGAGCCTCATGGGCTCAGTGGGTCAGCAATGGCAAAAGTACACACATGATGAAATTGGTTTCTGCACTACCCTGGAAGAAAGGCTACCTGTTAGGACCACAGCAACAGAGCCAGTGGTGGCAGGATGCAGAAGTGTGAATGTCGGTCCTTGTCACTTTCCCCCGAGGCCCTATGAAATGAGATGAACTAAAGGCAGCCAGAGACAGGAAGGAAGGGATCATGATTTGCTCTGGAGTGGGCAGTTGGTAGCCTATACGTGTGTACTTGGAGTTGATTAAACATCTTCAAGCACTGAACAGTGCCAAGTCCTTTGTCCTCCCAAGTGCGGCTATCATTAGCAATGGCCTTGAAGTGGGAAGACTAGGGCAGCAAGTGAGGGTTTCCAGTTGAAATGGATAACCTTTGCAGCTCCCAAGCCAGCTCTGGGGGCAGCCTGTCAACCTAACTTTCAGGAGGCCACCACGAAGTCGAGACTGTGAATAATTTCAAAGCCTCGTCTCCCAGAACTGTGAAAGTAGTTGGATGGATCTCCGATTAAGTGCCAGAGAGAGCTCTGCTGCTCCTGTGATGTGGTGGCGCGGTGGAAGTCCAGGCTGTCTGCTCGTCTGTACATTCGATGGCCGATTTCTGTGTCTACTTCAGTGCTACTTACAAATTATGTGAGAACTTATTAGCATTTCAGCTATCAGAGCCTAAAAAACAAACAACAAAAACCCACACACACCACCTTTAATCCCAGCACCCAGGAAGCAGAGGCTGGTGGATCTCTGAATCTGAGGCCAAACTGGTCTACAAAGCAAGTCCTAGGACAACTGGGACTGGCACACAGAGAAACCCTGTCTTGGAAAAAGAACTCCACACACATCAAAAGAAGCCTGAAAAAATATCACTAAGTAATTTTCTTTTAGTCATATGACATGATGAGATTTAGTTTATGTTGTTCTCATGGGAAGAAGAGACTACACGGGGCCAAAGGGTTCATTGTTCCTCAAATTCTTTCTCAAAAAGAGACCACATGAAATTTAGTTATGTATGTTTTTTTCTTTCCTTAAAAAATAAAAAGGAAGACAGTCTCACCTGTTTCTGGCTGTCCTGGAACTCACTGTGTGGACCAGGTTGGCATTGAATTCACAGAGATTTGCTCACCCCTGCTTCCTGACCGTTGGGATTAAAGGCATTGGTCACCACACCCAGCCCTTATAACATTTTTCCAACATTTGATCTGGGGATTAAGACCTCAGGGTTGGGTTGGGGATTTAGCTCAGTGGTAGAGCGCTTGCCTAGGAAGCGCAAGGCCCTGGGTTCGGTCCCCAGCTCCAAAAAAAAAAAAAAAAAAAAAAAAAAGACCTCAGGGTTGGCAGCAAGTGCTAGTAATTACTGAGCCATCTCACCAAGGTCTCCTGTCGTCCTAGCTGCCCTTGAACTTGCTATGTAGAGAAGAAACACTGACCTCCTGATCTGTCTTCTTCTACTTCCCCGATTGACACCAGAGCCTTGTGCACGCTCTGCAAGCACTCTTACCAACTGAGCTTACACCCCTAGCCCCAGCCTATGGTTTCTTGGCATAAATACTACCTCCTTGGACAAGATGTGGCCCGGGATTAAGGATACAGGTCTTGCTTTTCTCCTTCCCTTCTGGTTATGCTGTCAAGCACCTGAACGTGTCTGGAGATCAAGGGAGAAGCCTTATTCTGAGGGTGGGAGAGCAAGTTGGGGTAACCTGGAACCCTGTTGATCACCGAGTCACTCGGTATCCCTGAAGGACGAATGGAAGGGCTTTGTGCAAACTATGGCTGCTCTTACAATAGCAGAACCCAATTCTGGTCTAAAATTGACCACTCAAAGTCAATGCTAAGGCCAAATACTGCGTGAGAAATCAACCAGAGGGAGGGTGAGACGGGTGGACAGAATTCCAGGTGATAGGGGTACAAATCAGACATAGAAATAAAAACGTGGACAGACAATAATAGTGTTGCATAGCTCGGACGCTTTTATATTGATCAAGTTGTTTTTCAGTAGAGTCCCTGACAACAAGTCAGAATGAAAAACATTCCAAATTTACAGGAACACATATTGCTGATTGACTAAAGATAACTTTACAAAACTATGGCTTAGCACAGTCCTGTGGTTGCTCCAGTGGTACGAGAGCTATCAAGCAAGCGACATTGCTATTCTCAGTCTTCGGGGTTTGATTGCTCAGGCTGAGCTCACAAGGGACTTGGCCGTCTTTTCTAGGTCTGCTCTAGGATGACAGGTGAAGAACCAGGAGGGTGGTGATCTCTACCTTTGCAATTCCACAGTGATAAGGGCTGAGAAAACCAATCTCTTGGGGACAAGTCACAGACCGACCGGGTGTTTCTCTGTGCCAGCTCTTCAGATCGGGTTAAGGTTGAATCTTGTTTCCCTGAAATATACCTGTGACCGACCTCATCTGTTCTACCCAGTCATCAGCACTTCTCAACACAAGCAAACAGAAACTGGCTGAGGGGCTGAGGGCTGACGCCCAGGCCCAGGTCTGGACTACGTCCCATTAATTCTTCCCTGCTGATGCTGCCTCCCGGTTGCCTTGGGAGGATGAAGAGGCTACTTACTCCCCCCCACCCCCCATCGTAACTTTGAAGGATAAAGGCATGCAGGGGGGAGGGGGAGAGGGTCAATCAAGAGCACAGCATTGAGAGAACCTCACAAGTCTTGGAGGCACATTTAAGTCCCAAGGCACCCTGGAAAGTACAAATACCGCTACACGCTGGAGATCCACCCACCCTGCCTCCCCACCACTAAATGAACTTCACTTAATTTTTCTCTCTGGAAAATCAACACACCACGCATGGGTTCTGGAGAGTGGTACCAGCAGGGAACCCACCCGGATGAAGGAAGTACACTGGGGTGTCTAATCTGCTCTTTGGGAAGGTGCTGGAATGTAGGATATAAATACCTTCTCCATTCACAACCAGCCAAATTTTCCAGGCAAAATATTTAGCCTTGCTCCTGATGCAATTCTTAGGATGAAACATAGCTTCTTAAAAGCAACCGTGAAGTGTGGGATGCAGGAAAATGGGAGCTCGGAGCTTTTGTTTTTAAGTGGTAATAATGACCCAGTTTACCTGGGCATTCTGCTCCTTGGGGTCATTTTCTTGTCTTGTCCTTCTCAAGATCCCACGGATTTTGTTTCTGGCAATGACTGCTGTGTCTGAACTGCTGGCCCCATACAATGGCAGAGGGGGGAGGGGAAGGGAAAGAAGGAGAGAGAGAGAGAGGGAGGGAGGGAGAGGGAGAAAGGGAGGGAAGGAGGAGGAGGAGGAGGGAGAGAGAGCGAGCGAGCGCAGTTGCAGCTTTTTCAAGCTTCACAGAATATTATGTAAGTCTAACAGCAGCATTTTCATGACCACACTCAACAACTTGTTTCCAGAAAAATAATAAAACAATCTCCAAGGACATTCAGACTCTGCAAGTGGTTTGCCCACAGGGTGGTGATAAACATTTCTATCAAACAATGATGATTTGTTAAACAGCCTGGTACCACTGAAATGCACCCAGCACTCTCTCTACTCCTCCTCTTTTCGGTGCTTTACTGAGAGCGTTCTCAGAATCCAGGCTGAGAAAAGGTATCAGTCCTCTGTCTTCTGTGCTCCCCACTCCTCCCCCCAACACTGTTCTATGAAATCCCGGTGGGTTTCACTTGTCTGATGCACTTAGGGTCAACCAAAGAAGTCAACCTTCCTAGGACTTCAGTGGCACTGGTTTATAAATTCCAGAGGGTGGAAATTAGTTTTCATAGTGTGATCTAATTCTTGAGTGCCCTCAAGTCCCAAGTGTTGGTTCTCTTTATTGGACACAGAAAGAGGCACAGATCCCAAGTTCCTAGACTGAGGGCTCCCTGATGTTGAGTGGCATAGAGAACCAAATTCCAGTTTCTCATTGTACAGGGCACTGGGCACCTTCCACTCATGTCACTGAGCATTAAGATGTGCATGGGTAAAAAGACAGGCAGGGGAAGTAGACACATAAACTGAGCCTGCAAATAAAGAACGTTTAACAACCTGGCATCCTTTCTACAGGTCCTTACCCATCTTGCAACTAGAAAATGCTTTAATTGGTCCCGTACCTGTTAAGTAAGTATCTATGTAGCTTCGTCTTCATACATGATAACGTTAAAGTATCCTTTTCCCTTAATACCATTAAGAAACCTGCTGACATTCTTCTCAATACATAAAAACGGCTATTTAAAAATACCACCTTAAAGCATTCATGTAATTTATTTTCCTTAAATAATTCGCTACAATCCTGCCACAAATTAAAAAAAAAATTAACATGGTATTCACAGAGCAGAATTCTTTAGGACAATCAAAATCCCAGAGTACTTAGAATAAATTAACATCAAATTGTGTTTATATTCAGATAGCCTGATTCTCTCCTCTGAAATGAAATGGAGACCATTGTAACCTAGGGTGAACGAACACACTTGTTCTTCTGTATAGACATGAATTCTTTACATAAACTCAACAATAATTTGAATCAAGTTAGGAATCCTGAGAAAGTCACCCACCTACAGGCATACAAAGACACACACAGACAGACACACACACAGAGACAGACAGACAGACAGACACACACACACACACACACACACACACACACACACACACATACACACACACACACGCACGCACCACTCTTGAGAAGCAGTGTTTCTCATGGCCACTTACTAGAAGGTCATTTCTCAGAAGGGTCTAAAATTCTGAATATTTGGATGCTATCATCCCCCCGCCCCCAAGAAAATCGTCTTGTTTCAAGTGTGAGAGCTTGAAGTAGCAGCAATCCAGAGATTCAGTAGTCGGCGATTCCAGTCATGGAGTCCGAGGATACAGTAGGGGGTGAGCAGAGGCTCGCCTGCTTCCAAAGCCTGAGACTCAGAATTATGCAGAGTCTGGTTCCCAGTCTCGGCTGAGAATTCACCTGAACATACATCATGAGACTGGTTCAGGCACTGGGCGTGATCCTGAAGAGAAGGAATTCGGGGTGGGGAAACGGGGTGCTTTGGGTGGCAGAAGGGGTAGAGATGAGGCAGAAGGAGGGAGGGAGGGCAGAATAGATCCTGTTTATCCTCCGGCCTGAAGTCCCTTGTGCCCTGCCTGTGTTACATTCATCTGAGTTTTCCCTGGTGTCAGGGGTAATGGACACCAATTGCCAAGCAAGTTCAGCCCTTGGAGTCCCACACAGAACAACACACAAAACACTTGAGCAACCACAAGCAGCCACGTTGTCTGGCTTCTGGTGGGAGGGGTGTCAACAGCACTGCTGGTGTCCCCTTTCACTGCTCAAGGATGGATGACGGGGGACGGTGATATGTAGGGAGAAACACAGTTCCCAACTGGAGATCCCCTGTTGCTTATCTCTGGGCCCAAAGGAGTCATAGCTGCATGCACATCTACATATCAGTTCTTATGTACAGGATATCTTTTCCACAGAAATTTAAAGTGCCTGGGTTCGGAGAAGCTCATCCCTTTCCCACAGTGACCAGCATCTCTGGAGGCCTCCAGGGGAATGTGCGTCCCCTTGTTCAGGAAGTCGCCCTAGGGAAGGAGGAATGACCACTTCACAGTTGTCCTAACTGGGATCCAACGTCTGGACTAAGCCTTCTTCATACACTCGAAGAATCGCTTCACACACAAACTTGTATTGGCTCTGGAAGAGAAGAGAAAGCTGTCAAGGCCAGAGCCCCAAGAGCTTTGTCTCACGCCATGCTTGAGAGGGTCTACAAAGCACTTATGTTATATTTACTCCCCATGTGCCAACTCTGGGCCTCCTGCTGGGCAAGACTGAGGTGAACTCAAGTCTTACAGACTGGGTGAGAGAGTGGGGTACCTCAGAGAACTGTGGGCAGAGTGGGAGCTGGCTGCTGAGCAAAGCAGTGAAGTTCGTGAGCTAAGCGCTCATCTTCCTCTGCTTGGTTACTAAAAACATAGCTGCTACAGTTCCCACTGTCATGCCTTCCTTACCAAGATAGACTGGCTCTCAAATGATGAGCACAGACAAACCCTTCCCCGTCTCTATTAGGTTCTTGGCCACAGTAATGAGAAAAATGACTAATTAAGCCCCTGACGTGGGAAACCCTGGCAACAAGGGACATCTGTTCTGAGGCATACATGTAAGGACCCCACTGCCCTGGCCTAGAGCACCTGGGCATGTGTAGGAGCTGGGAGTGGAGTGATGGCGGTTACGGACACAGGTGGGCTGCGGTTTGGGCATGGGATGGTGAATGTAGATTCCCTTTTTTCTTAAGGCAGGGAAAGATGCTATGTAGCTAGCCCTTCAGTATCCACTGGGGATTGCTTCTAAAACTCACTATAGACAGCCAGACCCTCCGTTGCTCCAATCTTTCTGTGAGTATCCTCCACATATCATCTTGTACACTTAAAAAAAAAATCACCTTTTTTGGCAAGGCCCAGTGGTACATCCCAGCACTGAGAGGTAGAGGCAGGTGGTGGATCTCTTGAGTTTCAGGACAGCCAGGACTACAGAGTTTAGACCCTGTCTTATGGGTATTAAAAAAAAAAATCACCTTGTGAAGCTGGGTGCAATGGCTCACATCTGAGCTGTAATCTTAGCATCCAGGAAGCTGAGGCAGGAGGATTGCCCTGAGTTCTACAGCAGTCTGGGCTACAGAATAAGACCCTGCCTAAATTCCACCCCCATTCCAAGTATTGCCAAAACCGAAAAGAAAAGCAAAAAAATTACCTCTAGATATTTCTAATAACTAGCACAGCAGGAACAATTATTCTATATTTTGTGGGGAGTAATAGCCCCACATCTTTAGATAAGCGATCCCTTGAATTCTTCCTTGATGTGGAGCCGCAGATACAGAAGGCTGACAAAGTCTTGCTCAGTTGCGCAGGTAGGCTTTAAGATTGTAATCCTCCTGCCTCAGCCCCTAGACTAGCTGGGATTAGTCCTGCACCAGCAGGCCTGGCTGAGGGGGTTCTGGGATTTTTAAACCAGCATTTATTTAGTCTTCTGTACTCAAAACCGTGCAGATGATGGCCATAAACAGAGGATTTGTTTTTTTTTTTGTTTTTGTTTTTGTTTTCTTTCCCCTAGTTATCTGTGTGATGGTGGGAGGACAGCTTGCCTTTCTGGGGATCCAACTCAGGTTGGTAACAAGTATCCTCACTGACTAACTTATGTCTACGGCCTGAATTGGTTTTTCTCAACTGTATTTCCCTTGCACGAACTAAGGAGTCATGCTCTGTTAGGGAAATCTTACAATCTCTGTCTACCAGCTGGTCGGTGAGTTCTAACTGCTTAGAGCTGGTTAGAACACAGACGTCCTGTTCCTTGCTTTGATAACCCCTCTCACTGCCCTGCTTCCCCCAAACCCCCACAACTCTGGAGACTTCGTCAGGAGGCCACTTCTCTGTCTTTGCCAGCTCATTCCTAAATATCCTTTTAGAACATTCTTAGATACTCCTGGGACTTTGCCCATCATGACTGAGATTACAAACTAAGCCTTTTCTACGAGACGTCTACTATTTAGACAACCCTGTCTGCTGAATGAATTATCAAAGGCAGGATGGCTCCCATCTGCAAGGGGCGTAAACTGAGGCCTATAGAGGGATCCATGGGTTACCCGAAGGTTGTCAGTATAGGAGGAGGCCAACCATACCCTGCCCTTCTTGCAGCTCAAAATGACAAGCAGTTATTTCCTCCCAAGGACATGTGTCACATCAAGCACATTGGCACAACAGAGTAGGAGAGAGTCCACGTGAGGATACGTGAGTGACACTGCTTTCTTCTGATGGGTAATGACGGAATGTAAGTAGGGCTGCTCATGTGATAGATACATCAGAGGTAAACAGGATGCACAGCAGCTGGGCCTAGGCTTGGTGGTCACTGTGTCTCTGACAAGCTGTGCAACTCTGGGCACCTGACTCAGTTCCTTTGAACTCCGTTTTCTTCACACTATCCTTGGCTTATGGATGTTCCTCCGTGGGAGCTCAGGAAATGCAGATCTCTGCCCTTTCGTTGTTTAGACAGGGTCTCAGTATGTAACCCTAACTGGCCTGGACCGTTTTATATAGAGCAAGAAGGCCTCACACTCAGAGATCCACCTGCCTCTGTCTTCTGTGCAGGAGTAAAGGCATATGTGCTACACCTAGTCAACCTCTATATTTCCTTATTACTACCATTTTATTTTAAACCGAGCTTTTACTTACTGATGTCTGCACCATCATGGCGCGCTGGTCTCTCATTTTCCGGACAATATCCAGTGGGTAAACAGGCAGGTTCCTCTCAATTAAGCACATGGCTGTTTCCATAGTGACCAATACACCTGTTCGACCTATTCCCGCACTAGGGAGGAGAAAGAAGCAGAGACTCAGGATCTGTCTGGGCATCTCGTCTGCGAGGCAGAGTTGAATCCCTAATCAAGGCCTGTGTTTACGCAGGGACAGCCCTGCTGTTGATTTCAAGAATAGAAAGCACACATTCAGGTGTGATCTTAAGCTCCTAAACAAAACAAAACAAAACAAAACAAAGCCAAACCAAACCAAACCAAACAAAGCCATCCCCACAGGTCCTAGGGCTGGGGACAAGAAAGCCATCCAGGAAGTGCGAAATCCACTTTCTCTGAATCATGCCTGCTGTCAAGGTCAGAAACTTCAGGACAGTGAGGCGTTGGTGAGGCTTCCCTTTTCTGCATCCTGCTGCACTTACACATTCATGACTTTGTTACATTCCAGATATTTTGAAATTGTTGGGAAAACAGCGTAGTTTTACAGGCGCATGTGACTTCGTGGGATAAGCGTGGGTTTGGTGCCTACCCATTTCTTCCCTTTCCCAAGGCGTAGAACCATTAAAGAGAGAACGCAGAGAGGCTCAGTACCTGCAGTGAACAAGGGCAGGCTCACCGCCTACCCGCAGGGACCTCACGTACTTCACAAACTCCAGGAAGTCTGAGGAGTCATCAGGCACGCCGTGGTCAGGCCACGCGACATATTGGAGATGGGTCACTGTGTGCTCTTCCCCGGTCTGTGGACGATATGGTCGCTGTGGTGAGTCATCAAGCCAATGGGCCCTGCCTTGGATACCAGCCAGGGTGGCCTTATCCTCAGTGTCCTCTTGTGTCCCTGCGCCCAGCTCTGTCATGGTCTCTGTCAACTCCCCTCAGGCTCCCTCCCTCCCAAAGCATCACTCTTGCCCCCAAGACGCTGTCTTCTTGACGTCTTTTGCCTCCGGAAGTTTCTGTCACTTGCTCCTATGCATCCCGCAGTCACAGTCACCCATGCTGGCTTTGTCTACTTGGACATTCTTCTGCATGGTGCTGAGGACCTAACCGCCAGCCTTGCTCATCTGGCTAAACACCCTCCTACCGCTGATCCCTACCCTCAGTGCACATACACATAAAATGAAGTTTACCATTTTAACTAATTTCAGAGGTAAGGTTTACTGGCATTAAGTGTAGTTACGATGATGCCCAACTCTCAGTGCTATCTCCTTCCACAACCTCCATTTTTATCACCCAAATATAAACTCTGTAGCCATTACAATGTAACTCCCCATTTCTCTCCCCCTTCTTCTAGCCAGAGCAAACACCATTATCCTCTCTGTGTCTGTGAATTTAGGTATTAGGATAGAGGTAATCTTAGTATTTATCCTTCTGACAGGCCTCTTTCGTTTGGCATAATGTCTTTTGGACATTATGGGATCCCATAGTGGGATTTGCACAAAATGTCCTCCATCTTTTGAGATTGACTACTACTTTATAAATAGTTTACCCATGTAGCTCTTGATGGGCAGACCCCAGGGATAGCTCTCCTGCTTGGCCACTGTGAATGGTGGAACCACACACACACACACACACACACACACACACACACACACACGCAGGCTCTCTGTCAGCAAGAGTTTTGTTTACTGACCTACCTACCAAGGCGACATTGCAGCAAAGCTCAACACCAGACCCCTCGGGGACTACCGACTGTGCCTTCCCCTCCACCATGTCCCTCAGCGCCCTGCTCACCTCAGTGTTTGTAACAAGCATTTCTCGGGACACGTAAGCAATGGTACAGTCCTCTGCCTGACACTGGATGTGAAAGATGCCGTGGTCCATGATGTCAGGGGGATCTGGCCAGTACTGGTGACATTTGGTCTGTAAGAAACCAGAGAATACAAGTCGGGCTTTTCTGCAGGGCATAACCAGAGGCAGGGTAACTGCATAGCATCCAGTCACATCTGTCCAAAGAGACGTGACAGGAGAGGAGAAACTCAGAGGAGACTCACTTGTGCCCATGACCTGAAGGGAGTCAGCTTACCTTCTAGGGTTTGTTCACTGGGAGAGCAGCAGGCCTGAGTTCAGGGGCTACCTACACCTTGCCCAGGCTGACCCAGGCTCCTTGACCCTCTTTTCTGTTCTCAGCGCCCACCTCTCCCGGCTCAGTGATGCTCACCTTCCGCCCTACCTCTGTCAGGAGCCTTGGGACACAGCAGGTATCCCAGGCTTAGGTATCAGGGCTCCACTGGAAGGATTTCCTGCCCCGTTTATTGGCCGTTTGACTTCCAATAGCCCCTGACCTCCTTGAATCTCAGATTTTTCCAAACACTGACAGAGGCTGGAGAGGGTGCAGCGTGGGGTCACTTGTGCGTGGGGTCAACAGTGGACATCAAAACTCTTGCTGGGGGAGCTATAGCAACTGAATTAGGTTGGTCACGTTCCTCAAAAGTCCCGATTTTAAAACTCTCCAAGCTGAGACACTATCCTTTTATATGTGTATTGTGCCTTCTATGCCCTCCAATGCTTTTGTAGAAAACAGGGTCTGGGACCATAGACTCTGAAGTTGCCCTTCTGAGGGTGGTGAATGGGGCTGGAGAGATGGTTAAGAGCACTGACTGCTCTTCCAGAGGTCCTGAGTTCAAATCCCAGCAACAACATGGTGGCTCACAAACATCTGTATTGAGATCTGATGCCTTCTTCTGGTGTGTCTGAAGACGGCTACAGTGTACTCATATATAATAAATAAATATCTTAAGAGGGTGGTGAGCGGCTCAGTGGGTAAAAGCACTTGCTGTGTGAGCCTGATAATTAGTTTGACTCCCCAAACCCAGGTGGAGAGAACGGATTCCCATAAATACTTGTTTATTTCCACATGTGTGCTGTGCTCTAACACACTAAGTACACACACACACACACACACACACACACACACACACACACACACACTCTGATAATAAAATAAAAATTGTAAAAATACTTTTTAAAAGGTGGGATAGGGAGATGGGCCAGAGGCTTAAAGAACTGGCTGTTCCTCCAGAGGACCAGGGTTCAATTGCCACCAACCACATGGCAGTTCACAACTATCGTTGTGCCAGGGGATAGGATCCCTTCTTCTGGCCTTCATGGGCACCAGGCACACACGAGTACATAGCCATGTATGCAGGCAAAATATTCATACACATAGAAAGAAAATTCTAACAAGTAAAAAAATGTAAAAAAGAAAATTCTCAGCGGAGGCAAGGCTTCCTATACAGCAAAGGTAGGATTCAGAACACTGGGCACTCAGTGGCTTGTCCTGGCCACGGAGCTGGGTGACAGCCTAGCATTCGTCCTGTGGTATGTCAGTGTCTCCCAATGTGGCGGCAGTGGCTTTCTGATATTACTGCCTTCCCATGTTCTATTTCCCCTTCCAAACTCTGCAGCTTCTTCCCATAAACCACAGTAGTTCCCGCTTCTGGATTCCACACCAAGTGGGAGTCTAAGTGGTCCAGAGTTACTCTGCCAAATTTTGACTCATTTAGTAATAACAATATTGTTATTACTATTGTTGTTGTTACTATACATTTCTCTGTGTTGGCCTAGCTGGCTCAAGCCACTTTCTTGCCTCTTGAATAGCTTGCACGGTGGGCATGTACAGCTAAAAGAAAAAAATGTTTCCCCTCAAATCTAGACTGGTTCCCATGTAAGCAAAAATGACATCTGTTTATAGCAGAGAGGTGATATTGCCAAGAGACACATGGAATTTGTTGGGGAAACAGCTTTCCAAGGCTTCTTTTCAAATGTCACCGTGAATATCTGAAATTAACGTATGCTGTGGGGGCTGGAATTAAAGGTCTATTGGAACAGTTTAGATTGGAAACCTCTCCTGGGGGGGAGTTAACTCTGACTCTCCAAGATTTAGGGGCTCTCTGTCTACAGGACTGGAGATGGAGTTGCTTGATGCAGACAGTATGCCTGTCTGTCCATCTAAACCTGCGTCTAGCTCATGTATACAGGAGGAGAAAATGGCTCCCCAGGCTCTCCAGGGTTCTACCATAGGATAGGTGGGTGACAATACTCCCCAAAGTGATTCCCTGTGCCAGGTAGAGTTACACAGGCCGGTGCTCCCTGAGTATCTTTACCGACAAGGAATCTGCCCAGGAGTCCATTTGGATCTAGACACACTGGGGATGCGTTGGAAGATTCAGAAAGTCCTGGCTCTCGAACCCAGTGAGTGTCGTGGGAGCCTGTTTCTCATGCCTGCTGGGGGAGGAGTGCGAAGGCCCCACATCTCTTGAATACTACCTGTTAAGCTCCGGGGGTGCTTTTCTGCACAGCGCTCATTTCTGGCTTGGGACCACTCCTTGAGGTAGGGACAGCGACTCTGGTAGTGACTTAACTGAGGCTTGGAGACTCAGAAGATTCACCCCATGTCAGGTCACAAGAACTATGGGGACAGAGCCCAGTTTTCATTCTAGGTTGATGCCTTCGAAGGGACAAGTACCCATCAAGGCTGTGAGAAGACCAGAGTACATCATGGGGAAGCAGGTTGTAGCCACTGTAGCTGGTTGGCTACAGGCAGATCTTGCCACAGGACTCAGAACACTGTCCCCACAAGGATTCAGTCCCAGACTGATGTGACTGCTCTGTTATTGCAGTCCCAGCCATCCAGTCACTCTGAGACAAGGGTTGGGGAAGGAAAAGTGACATTAAAATGGCTTTGGAAAGGAAGCGCTTTAGGGGACCGAAGAGCATGCTGAAGGCTGAGATCCTGGTTCTGCTGCCCCAGGAAGACAGGCCGGATTGTGGGAGAGGTTGTGGGAGAGGAGAGCTGTGAGTCCAAGCAAGAAGGCTGTATCATCGGCACTTGATTTCTTGCTAACTTAGTTGGTCAACAAGCATCCCTGGGGAGGCTTGGATGAGTCAGAGCTGTCAGGGCATTATCTATCCTCTGGATGCTCTCCAATCCAGTTAAAGTAATGCAGGAAGAAAGGACAGGCACAGGCGGGGGCAGGGGAGGCAGGAGTGGACAGATGAGGCAAGGACAGATCATTCAGGCCAAAGGAAAAGGAGGCAGAATGTTGAGGGTCACTTGGGCACCTAGGGGACCACAGACCACTCAGCAGAGGTGCACAAAGGGTACAAGTGGGTCTGGGGACATGCACCATTTCGCTCTGTGCATCTGTGAGTCTTACAGGGCATGGACAGGAAATGCTGGACCAAACCCTCTGGCAAGGCCCAGCTGAAGAAAGTGTGGATGGACTAGCCTATGAAAACTCTGGACCAGTGTGAACTGCTGCTTTTGCTGTGGGAGATAAAGGTGAAGTTCTAGGAATAGGCAGGGGCAAGAGGGACACAGTGCGAGTTGTGTGCGCCTATGGCATTAAATAGTGAGTGGATGAACGGAAGAGAAAGGAGAGCTAAGACCTGCTCCAGATGGCTGGTGTCAGTGCTTAAGTAGAGGTGTGCCTGTGGCTCAGAGAGCTGGGCTGCATGTGTGCATGTGTGCAGGTTGGTTGGTGGCTTTGGGATCATCTTACAAAACGGCACTAGGTAGATGTGTCCAAGCAGAAAGGAAGCAGCTGGACTTGGGGTTAAACCTTCCACGAGGACATGGAAGGTCAGCCTTAGTTTTGTGAGACCATCTAAGGGCACCAGGAAACCGAACCAGACTCAGAAATCAGTTCCACAGGGAGGGAGCTGTCTAACCTCCACGTGCACATCCACAAACACATGCAGAGAGCAAGGGAGTTGCAAAGAGGTCTGTGCTACCCCAAACCTCTTCCTGTTAAGTCTCAGGGCAGTCGTGGGCTTCACTGCTTGCTACTCAGAGCAAATCCACTGCCTCTGGTCACTGAGACGGTGGAACTCTGGGGCCTAGCCCCTAGAAATTCATTCGATAGTCAGAACCACCCTAGAGATAGGCATTGTGCTTTGGGGTGATGTGGGGTCTGGAGCTTTACAGTCCTTTTCAAAGCCTGTACTTTAACTGACTGATGTGATGGAATGGAAGATTACACGTATTAGTCACGTGTGCATATAAAATATAGCTCCCCTCAAGGGGGAGGTATCTGATAGAAGGCACTATTTTTCCCCATGTAAGAAGAAACCCCCCAACAGAGAACTTAACCAAAGTAAGTTCAGAGGTCAGTGACCCTGTAGGCTGCAGACTGTCTGACCTCAGGTGATGAGGGACTCTTCAGCGGGGCTGGCTCCCTAAACACAGAGATTTTACAGACTCAGCCCAACACAGGAAGGGCATGGGACTCTAGTGTGTGCCTGCTGGGAGACCCACTTTCCTTCAGGCACCACATAGGGACAACAAACAGGATGTCCTGGAAAGTTCATCTTACATCAAAGGGGCAAAGCCATTCACCAGGCAAGGCTGATTCGGAAGTGGGCGTGGCCTGGGGCTGGAGGACAAAGGGCGCAGGTCACCTGAGAATCTGTAACAGGAGAGGGAAGCAGGCATCTGGGGCTTTAAAGAACCGGTTTCTAACTATTGATAAGTGACAGAGTAAGTTGCCAGGGCCAGAGAAGTGGAAGGGATGGGCAGGCCTCATGGGAACTCTCAAATGCGTGGAAGCCGGGTGGTGAGTTACAGTAAGAAGAAAAGGTTGGGAAATGGAGAAGCAGGCTGGGTCACAAGCAGGCTGGGTCATCAAGGAGACCTCAGACACAGTTGCAGCAGGGAGCTGGAAGGGCAGGCCCTAGAATCGCAGATGGATGAGGCAAGGTTTTCTCCAATTGTAGAAAGCTTTTTTTTTCCCCTCTGGAACAAGCAGATCAAGGGAAGTTGGGGTTGCCACCACGGCAGAGCATCTGTCACCTGCCATTCCTTCAGGGGCGCCCTGTTCTGAGAAGAATGACTATCTAGCTGGACCAGGGAGAGGGAACTATCAAACAGCAAGAAGCCTGACACCAGCAAGCCAGCGTTGGTGCTGAGTCACTGGGCAGATTCAGGTGTCAGCTCTGAGGAACTGCATCACCAGCTCAAAGACCTCAGGGGACCGCAGGGAGACAGCTCCTCAAACTGCTCCCGGGGAGCGTGAAGCCTGAGCACCGGAGTTCCAGACAGCACAGAATATCTGTGATCAATAACATACCAGACTCAGAGGCTGCCAGTTAGGGGGACAGATTCTTTTTCACGATAGTCAAGTAAGTGACTCACTGGGCCACCAAGAAAGCCTCCGCCTGGGTCTAAGGCCACTGGAACATTCCATCCTTAACACTTTTGATCTGTTTCCACAATACATAGAAGAAAACAAGATTACTGTTGCTGGCCTCAGGTGCAGGGCCCAGGCAAGGAGAACACTTGGGCTTTAACAACAATGTCGTCTACTTGTTTTGTTGGCTCACTGAGAAAAAGGCCTCAATGTAGCCAAGGCTGGCCTTGAACTCCCCATCCTTGTACTTCTGCCTCTCCAGTGCTGGGTTACAGGTGTCTGCCACTGTGTTTGGCTCTGTTTTCGCACTTTTTTGAGACTTCTACACGTATCTTCACCTTTGGCAAACGATACTAGATTTATGTGTAAGAAACATTAAAAAAATTGGGCTGGGGGTTGGGGATTTAGCTCAGCGGTAGAGCGCTTGCCTAGCAAGCACAAGGCCCTGGGTTCGATCCCCAGCTCCGAAAAGAAAAAAAAAAAAAAAAAAGAAAATTGGGCTGGAGAGATGGCTCAGTGGTTAAGAGCACTGACTGCTCTTCCAGAGGTCCTGAGTTCAATTCCCAGCAACCACACAGTGGCTCACAACAATCTGATGCCCTCTTCTGGTGTGTCTGAAGACAGCTACAGTGTACTTCTATATAATAAATAAATAAATCTTTAAAAAAAAATAAAGGTGGTGCAGTTCTGGTAATAGTCATTAAGCTAAATACTGGTACTGCTGGCTATCAGCATCCCTCCAAGCATATGGGAGGCTGAGAGAGGAGGATTAACCCATTCCTCCAAAACAAACCAAAAACCACAAAAATATCAGTAGCAAAGAAGATGACCATGTACCAAGCACTCTTCAGAGAGGCTTCCCGGAGCACCTAGCTCAGTCCCCACAGCCCGGTGAAATGGGCGATTGTCTGCACAACTCCCTAATCTCACAGGTAGAGGCAATGGCAGAAACTAAGCCTGGCTGGCTGCGAGCTAGTTTAGGGAGCTGGGAATCTCTTAAGTTCAAAAAAGGGCCAAGCAACCAACTAACTAACTAACTAACTAACTAACTAACTAACTAACTAACTAACTAACTAACACATTCTCTCTCTCTCTCTCAAATATCTTATTTAATTTATCTGAGTTCACTGTCGCTGTCTTCAGACACATGAGAAGAGGGCATCAGATTTCATTACAGATGGTTGTGAGCCACCATGTGGTCGCCGGGATTTGAACTCAGGACCTCTAGGAGAGCAGTCAGTGCTCTTAACCACACTCCATCTCTTATCAGAGGATAGCCAAGATGGAAATGGGGAGGTAAGAACAGATGCTTGGATTAGCAAGCGCCCTTTGAAGTGTGCTCTCAGTGCCTCAGAAGACCAGCATCCAGGAAGATGCCCCTTGGGGACGTCACACTTTTCTAGTCTGAATTATGGGATAAGAAGAGACTCTGGCTAGTCTGTGAGTGGCCAGAAGCTCGGAGTCAAGGCTACAGCAGAGAAGTGAAGCACCTGAAAGTGCTAACCTCTAATGATGATGATGACGTTTGGAGGACACTGGAAACAGAGTCCTCTGAGCTCTTTATACATATGGTCCAGCCTTCCCCAGTGCCCCCAAGGTGGAGGGCACTGTTACGATCTCTACTGCACATTCAAGAAAGCCAAGGTCAAACAGGCTAATAACTTACTCAGGAGGAACTATGTTCTCAGCCCAGTCCTGACCAGTGCTAGATAAAAATGGCAGGAGTCAGGGGCATGGATATCCAAGGGAAGAGACATTGCCTCGGCAGATGACAATCTTATTGTGTGAGATGAGACATTGATCCCAGGCAGGCAGAGACACAGACAATACAGGGGCTCTGGGGCAGTTGTGTGGGGGTGGGGAGAGGGAAGAAAGGATGGGGGAAGTACTACTTTCTAGCTTGTCTTTTTCAGATTTATCTTATGTGTATGAGTGTTTGGCCTGCATATGTCTGTGCACTACATATATGTTAGTCCCTGGAGCTCAGAAGAGGGTGTCGGATCCCCTGGAACTGGAGCTACAGATGGCTGCAAGCTGACATCTGAGTTTTGGGAACTGAACCCAGGTTCTCTTAACCTCGGAACCATCTTTCCAGCCCTTCTACCTTCTTTTAATAGATGGGTGTAGGCAGGAGGAGGACATTCTCACCATTGCGGGTATCTGTTGGAGGTTTATACGTCAGTAAGAGGCCCTTTCTGGCCCTTCATGATCCACAACAGCACAGTCTACTACACACATTTGAACTGGAAATCAAGCCACTTACCCGCCCTCGCTCTGTGAGAGTTGTCAGCATGACAACAAGAGACAACTTCTGATCCCAGACAACTTGCCAAAACTGTGCACAGGTGTGTGGCAGCGGTCCCTGAGTGGCAATGTACTTGTTCACAAGGTTAGCAGCGGGAATCTCCATCTAGTGTGAGATCAGTGAGGTATTATTTATATTTATATATATATATGTCTCGGCTGTCAATTGACAGAGGAGAGCAGGATTCTCCATTTACATTTTCCTAATAGCTTAGCTGAATCATACCAGGAAAAGATCTTATCCACTCACACTAGACGGGGGAAAAAAAAAGTGCAGCAAAAAGCCAGTTCCAGATTTGACCATAATATGACAGAGCAGTGAGTGGGACTTCTGGGAGGTTTTTACGGGGCACTTCTGCAAAGTCATGGTTTAGCACGTGAGGGCCCGAGTGGCCAATTCTGCCCCTGGCCGGCTAAGAGTAGATTTTAGTGTCTCCCATTAAAGTCTGCCGATCCTGGCTTTAATTGGAGAAATCTAAGTTCAAGTAAGTTGCCCATGATGACTAGGTCTCCAAATCAGGCAAACCTTCCCCTTCATTCTCTTTATACATATGGAGGAAGTGCTTCTTTTCCTTAGAGAAGGGTGGGGGGCACTAATAACACATGGGCAAAACACAGAAAGTTACAGACATACCACCAGCAGAGGGGAACAGCAAGTGTCTGGTGTATTGGCAGACGATGATGGAACAATAATGTTTGGACCTCTGTGGCTTCTCAAGTTATTCAGTGACCCTGGCTTGGCACCTCTGTAAAGTGAGACCACCCATAGTCTCACCAAGCCACGGTACTACCATGATGGGGGTGCTCTGTCACGGAAAAAGTCCCCCCACCCTCATGACTAGGATCAATGTGTCCTTTTTCTATTGCCCAGATTCCCAGCTTACGTTCACATAACTGGCATTAATATAATCTTCATTTCCCTGCAATAATACCCGGGTGGTGTCGTCTGTGGAAGAGAGAAAAATTTACCATTATTCTGAACGTTATTTTTATCATCCCAAGTAAACAAGGGTTCAGTTCCTAGCCCCATCTGCAGCTCTCGTCTCATTAGCATAAACGCTATTCCCCAACTGTTCTGAATCTGAGGTGGCTGCAATAAAGATGATGGTGTTTACAGACACACTGAAAACCATTCCAGAATCCCAGACGATCTGCTTTAAAGAGGAAGCATTATCTCATGCAGGGGAAGGAGGCATCGTCGGGCCGGATACTCACAAGGCAACACATCTTTGTATCGGTTTTTATCCAAATTTTGAGGCAGCTTTGCAAATGTGACGGCCAAGCCGGGCTTCTTTCTGTAGAGTTGCTATTAGACAAATAAAGACATTAAAAAAAAAAAATCCCATTGCTATGAAAAAAAAAACCCAAAAACCTTGAACTCATATCCTAACAGCAGAGGTCTTCATGACTTCAAAGTGATCCTATGCTACACGGAAAAAGAGAAGTTTCAGTGAGAAACTATGGTAGAACAAACCAACTGAAGTCTTAAATATATTTAGACTTGAGGATCTGTAGTGGGAAAGAAGTCAGGCAGGGGTTGAGTCACAGACAATGGATCCAGGTAAGTAAAACCTTATTTTTATGACAACTGACAAGTGTGGGGGATAGAGGAGAATTCTGACTCACCTAAATTAGTCTAAAACTACATTTTCCTCCAGTTCAATGGAAGGAAACATACTCACTGCTTAAGAGCAAGAACACTTCATTCACTGTTTCAGTAACACATTCCCAGAGCATGGAACACTGATCCTGATATGGTAACCTCAGTTAAAGAGACATTGCCCGGGGCTGGGGATTTAGCTCAGTGGTAGAGCGCTTGCCTAGGAAGCGCAAGGCCCTGGGTTCGGTCCCCAGCTCCGAAAAAAAGACCCCCCCCCCAAAAAAATAAAGCCTTCCATGCACACACAGCCTGGGCTCTTGCTATGGTAGCTGATGCGATTTTCACCGCAGCTGTGGGAGGTATCAGGCGCTTTGTGAGTGGCAGGTGGAGGTTAATTGCTTGGCCCAAGATCATAAGTAAAGGACAAGCTCAGGTCTGAGGGAAGCGGACACACCCCCTTCTCATTTCTATACAGCTGTTTCCACAGTTTTCACAACGGTCACCAAGCCTTCA
Organism: Rattus norvegicus; assembly: GCF_021556685.1. Lineage (NCBI taxonomy): Eukaryota > Metazoa > Chordata > Mammalia > Rodentia > Muridae > Rattus > Rattus norvegicus. Next base: position 77,123,167 of record NC_141538.1, read on the forward strand.
TGCAAATGCTTCTTAACACCCCAGGAATTTAAACTCTTGTTTTTCCTTCTCAATGTTAGAAGGGGTATTTTGGCTTTCTTACTGCAAATTTGAGAAACTCAGACTGGCACCAAGTAAAACAAAAAACAAACAAACAAACAAACCAAAACAAAAAACAAACAAAACCCCCCCAGAAAACAAAGAAACAAAAAGAAAAACAAACAAACAAACAAACAAAAATACCCCAAAAACAAAGAACACAAAAAACCCCAAAACCTAACAAAAACCTACTTGCAAAAGTCTGAGATGGTCTTTTCATATATTTTCCAGAGCTTATTACTTTTTATATCCCTTTATGTGACTATAGATATCTGTGAACATACACAATGCACATATATACTGCCTTCTTATAATTTGTGTGTGTGTGTGTGAGTGTTTTGTCTGCATTGCGTTTGTGTACCATGAGAGTCTGGTGTCCCTAGGAACTAGAAGAGAGCCTAGGATCCCCTGCAACTGGAGTTAGAGACAGTTTTGAGCCTTAACGCGGGTGCTGGGTACCAAACCTGATCCTCTGGAAGAGCCGTCCCCCCAGTTCCAATATTACCTTCTTAACATCAAAAGATGGGACTGCAGTCCACAGTGGCATTTCTCATGTTATCGTCAACAGAGATAAAGTATTAAAGTAATAGGTATTTGTGACAGTTAATCCTGACTGTCAAGATTGGATCAGGACACCTCTGAATATGTGATGTACTTTGCACAGAGACAGAGTAACTCGGAGTGTCGTCTGGCCATCCCACAGGACCAGGACGGAACAGAAGGCAGGAGGAGGCTGTCTGTTCCAGGCTTCTCCGTTTTGCTTCCTGGCTGCTGTGAGGCAGGCAGCTCTGCTTCAGATGTGCCGCATCTCGATGCTCTTTCTCACCACAGTCTAGGAACCACAGAGCCAGCAACTGGGGGCCATGACTCCCAAAACTATGAGCCCAACAAATCCTTGCCCCTTTCGACTGTTTCTCTTGGGCATTTACACAGCAACAAAAGGCCAACAGAGCCAGGACTGGTGGAGCATGCCTTTAATCCCAACACTTGGGAGGAAGAGGCAAGAGGATCTGTGAGTTCAAGGCCAGCCTGGTTTACAGAGTGAATTCCAGGGCAGCCAGAGCTACAGAGAAACCTTGTCTTGAAAAAAAAAAACATACAAATAAACAAACAAAGCAAGAAAAAAAAAACAAAACAAAATCCCTCAGGGGGTGAAAATCTATTTTCTTTAACTCTGTGCTCTACAAATCTCTAACAAGACAAGTGCTGTGATGCACCATAGATGTCTTTAATCCTCACCAGCCGAACACTTCGCAAGCCAATTTAAACCGAAAAGATCTCAGCGTCTCCTAGCCAGCGCTCTGGGAAACAGCTGCAATTGTGAAGCCTGCCTCACCCTCATTATTAAACAGTATCTGTTTCCCATACTGCAAGCGATTCTCCACACCGATGATTTTTAATGGCTCAGAAATTTAATTATTATAATTTACCTTCATTCTTGGTCTACTTTGCTATTAGTCCATTCCACAATTTTTCCCCTTCGATAAACATCCGAGAACAGAATTAGAGCACCTGAGCCTGTCTGCAAGGACTCTGATGCACATAACCAAAACGCCCTGCAGGAATGAATATGAGTACTGGTCTGGTCACCAAGCTATAGCCTCCTCAATTATGGTTTCTTTGCATTTTGAATGGGGAGCCTGAACACCCACCCACCACAAGCAGTATTTCTGCCTACTGTATTGTTTTGTAAATGCACATCTGTTAGGTCTGTTTTTGTTTTCATTAGACAAACTGCATAAAACCTATCAAAAGAGAGTTAACATGGAGACTCAGGGTCATAATAATAGCATTGTATCTATATCTTATTTTCCAATTCTTCAAGAACTCTACTGACCTATGACCATAACCTAGACAGTTTCGGCACCTGATGATCTAAAGTTAGCTGCTGAACCAACTCTAAAAACCTGTAGGCTTTTATAGACAGTGCTAGAAATGAGCTCAAGGTTTATTGGAGGGCTCTGGCAGGATTCTGGCATAGATGTCATAGAAGCCAGTCACGTTTATCTACATGGCATTTTGCTTCTAACAGGTTAACTGTGAGGAAGTAAAATTTAATGAAGTGAATATGAACCAGGGAAATGCAATCAACCTGAGTTCAAGCAGAGACCCAGAAAGAGGTGTGATCATAAGCTTTGGTGGAACTGTTTGGCAAGGATTAAGAGGTGGGGCTTTCTTGGAGGAGGTTTGTCACCGGGGGTGGGCTTTGAGGTTTCAAAGGACATTTCCAGTGTCTCCCCATCTTGAGGTTGTGCCTCAAGATGGGAGCTTTCAGCTATTGCTCCAGAGCCATGTCACCTGCTCCCTCCCGTGGTGGCCATGGACCCTAACCCTGTGAAACTGGGAACCCTAAATAGAAAAGATCGGGGATCCCTCCTGCTATACAGCTCTGCTCACTCTCTCCTCTCTCTTCCTCCTAAGCTCCTGCTATGAATCTCTAATAAGCCTTTCTCTAAAATCAACACACACACACAGAGGAGTACAACAGAAAGTCGCCTGTTTGTATAACTGAAAATTACAGAATCTTCAGAGGAGGGAAGTGAACAAGTAAAAATGAAGACTGGTTTGGCTTCTTCAGGGTCTGACAGCACTCATGCGAAGGCCGTTCAACGGGATTCCAGCACTCCGTCTCAGCAGTGACAGGAGCCGGCCTTAAGCACTGGTGGGCCCACTTTTCTCAGAACCCAAGGGTGGGTGTGAAGAGCTAGGAGACAGGTCAGAGTCACAGGGGAGGCAATTAGGTCGCCATGGCAGTGGCCACAACTGGAGACGAGGCTTTTTAAAAGAACAATGGACTAGAAAAACACACTTTGCTTTGGTTATTCCAAGTCACACCCCCTGGATTCTGTCTTAGATAGCGAACGAGAGCCAGCAGCAGCAGCAGCAGCAGCAGCAGCAGCAGCAGCAGCAGCAGCAGCAGCAGCAGCATTAAAACCTTGGGATGGGGGAAGATGGATGACAAGAGACAGGGAAAGGGAAGGGGAGAAGAGGAGGTGAGGAGACCCTGGCTAAAGAGAAAATAAAGTGCAACTACCCTACGTACCTGCTGTCTTCACCGATAGCTACCACTCAACTGTGGAACACATGGACCAAGTCACCAGAGGAACTGGCTTGAACTGGTGAGGTGGAGCATGTTCAAATTCCAGAAATCTCAGAACTTGAGATTTAGGAATCTCATCCAGAGACCGGCATGGGTGGAACGAACTCCCTCCCTGTTTCTGTGCCTACCTCAGAGCAAGTCATGTAACCAGGCGGTCACAGGGAGTCAGTTACCTAGCACAGCACCTGGAATTCTTCCCAACGCAAACAAAGCATCGCTCAGCCAATAGAATGTATTTACTAATCCCCCACCCAAATTCCACCCCACTCTCCAAGATTCATAGATAGTCCCTTTCTACATGGAATGAAGGGCACAAGTTACTTCACCAAGGATCATCTGAGGTTGGCTGGTTTTTTGTTTTGTTTTGTTTTGTTTTTTTACTGAGCTGTAACACTTGGAGGAAGGCTCTCTCCCTCAAAGCTCTCATCCCTGAACCTTGGACCTGCCTGCCTGGCCCTGTTCCTGTCACTCACAGAAGCTCACATCAGAGCGTGACACCTGACATTACTGCTGTAGCCACAGCCATGTGGGACCCTCCGAGAATGCAGGGATCATGTTTCATGACCCACACGGAAGTGAAGGTCAGCACCACTGCTGTCACACAGTAGGTGCTCAATAAAAACACTGCAGTGCTGGGAGCTGCTATTTAACAAAGGTCTAGAAGCTAGTGCCAGGCTTGGGGTCAAGGCTAAGGCAGGAAGACCATCACAAGTTCAAGACTGAGTTATACAGTGAGCTCAAGGATAGACCAAAAACCCTAATGAGATCCTTTCTCAAAAAACAAATAAGTAGGGGCTGGGGTGATGCTCAGTGGTTAAGAGTACTTCCCTTGCAGAGAGAGGACCTGGGTTTGGTTCCTAGCGGACAATTGTCTGTAACTGCACTTCTTGGGAATCTGACGTCCCACACCCTCTTCTGACCTCCACAGGCATCAGGCATGGATGTGGGGTAAAACCTCATACAGACCAAACACTCAATAAGAACATAAAATAAATCTAAAAGAAAGAAGGAGTAAGGGGTTGGGGATTTAGCTCAGTGGTAGAGCGCTTGCCTAGCAAGCGCAAGGCCCTGTGTTCGGTCCCCAGCTCCGAAAAAAAGAAAAAAGAAAAAAGGAGTAAATAAATAGATAAAAACGTATAAATAAATGGTTGGGGATGTAGCGGGGGTGGGGGGGGCAGAGTACTTGCCTAGCGTTCATAATCCCTTAGGTTTAACTCTAAGGCACTGCACGAGAAAGAAAAAAACCAAAACCAAAGGTGTAAGCCACACTACTAAAGCATCCCAAGCCAAGCTCAGACACGGTGCCATATAATTAAGGTAATTACATTCTCAGAACGGCGCCAAGATGTGGTTTTCCTGGTACTATCTGGTAGGAGCCTTAGCAGTCTCTCCTTCATGAGCGGCTCACCCACACTGTGGATATCTCTGTACCCGACCCAGCCAGAGGTCAGAGGAACATCTACAGGGTATCTGACCTTCCCTTTCCGTGTGGCCATGCTGCAACAGGCCAGGGGCCAGTGACTCCGGGATCCTTCATGGCCCAGGTGCATGTGTCTGGCATCCTGTCCTAATAAGGATTCTTCTGGTCCATTTTAAAGACAGACACACGTTGGGGATTTAGCTCAGTGGTAGAGCACTTGCCTAGCAAGCGCAAGGCCCTGGGTTCGGTCCCCAGCTCCGAAAAAAAAAAAAAAAAAAAACAAAAAACTTAAAGACAGACACACAAGACGGAATAGCATGTTCCCTGGAGGCATGGAATGTATGTACACTGCATGCTGGGACATCCAAGGGCCCCAGTACTGTGTGCTTCCCATCGACACTCTTCCTTTCTTGTGTGTGTGTGTGTGTGTGTGTGTGAGCACGCAAGCGCGCACGCGAGGGGATTGGGGGAGAGGATGGCTCTAACCACTTAGCCTTGGCTGGCCCAGAACGCATGTAGATCCACCTACCTCCTGAGTGCTGGGATTAAATGTGTGTCACAATGCCTTTCGCCTTTCCTTTCTTAATGAATAAAAGGAAAACAAAACAAAACACTGGGCCGGTGAGAGCGCTCAGTGGGTAAAGGCACTTGCCCCAGCATGTGATGACTTGAGTTCAACTCCCCCAAACACACACATGACGATGGAAGTTGAAGAGGATTCTGCAAAAACTGTCCTCTGGTCCCCACAGGTGCACTGTGGTAATGGATGTGTGGGTGAGGTAATATATGTGTGTGTGTGATGTAATATAATGTATGTGGTAATGTGCATTAAAAATAATGCATTTTTAAAAGAAAAAACATTTACATATTTTTGTTTTATTTTTTGAGGTAGGGTCCTAGTCTGTAAGCCAAGGTTGGATTTGAACTCATGGCAATCCTCCTGCCTCAGCCTCCTGAGGCTTGAGTGTAGGCATGAGGTATGGAACTTGGGCAGGCCTAGAGTTCTCCATCCTTCTGCTTCAATCCCCTAACTACAGGTGTGGGCCACCACGTCTGACAGAAACTAATTTTTTTTTTAAAATGCACTCTTTCCAGGGATCAGATCTAATCTTGGAGGTACAGTTGTCCTTGCTAATTGCAACATGGACTGATCTCAATCTCTGGTGAAGTGTTGCTCAGCTCCTCTGTCCCTCCAAATACAAGTTCTGTAATCATCGAGGAGCCAGTGAGTCACCTGTTTTGACCCAAATGGGCAGTTCCTTGAGTGGCAATGTGGGCGTCAATTAAGAAGCAGGGGTCAGGCAGAGGCATTTGGTTTTGGTACAAATGGATGATGTGAGGTGATATGCAGTTAGGCGGGGTGGAAAGGACCCTTAGTGGCCTCTCCTGGATACTGCTTTCTCTCCACCCCATATGATGATCCATCCACCCATCTGCCCACACCTACCTCCCACACCCACTTATTTATCCCTCCCCGCGTTAATCCACCCACCCGCCCATTCACTTGTCCATTCACCCAGGGAAGAGGTTATTCCCTTGCAAAGCTCATTTTCTATCAACTGAATCCATGAGCCTCCAAGAGGCAGTAGCTAACAATAGGCAGGAAAGAAGAGGGGTGGGAAAGACCTGAGCTCTACCCAGTAAGTGTGAGCTGCTGACTGGGTTCTCATTTGAGTGAAGGTCTTGCCCAGGGTAGTCTCAAAACTTCGAAACTCCCGGGTTTAAGTGATGATCCTCTTGCCTCACCGTCCCAAGTAGCTCAGACTATGGGTGTGCAATATCCACCCACCCAGGTATAGGTTAGGGTTTTGCTTGTTTTTACATTCAGTGTGTGTGTGTGTGTGTGTGTGTGTGTGTGTGTGTGTGTGTGTGTGTGTGTGTGTAGGTGCACGGGGAGGATAGAAGAGGAAGAGTCAGATCCCTTGGAACTAGAGTTACAGGATGCTATGAGCCGCCCAACACAAGTGTGGAACCGCACTGGGTCCTCTGAAAGAGCAGTATGCGCTCCTAACAGCTGAGCCATCTCTCTAGCCCCAGGCTTTCATTTTCGACATGGTTCTAAGTCTAGGGCTGTCCCTGATGAGGTGTGGGTACTGGATAATTTCCTGAACATCTCTGAGCCTCCTTCTCTCTCCTTCTAAGAGTGATCTGGGGTTGTGGTCATGGCTCAGTGGCAGAGTGCAGGCTGAGTGTGGCAGGGCTCCTGGGTTCAGTCTTCAGTGTGGAAAGAGTATACAGATTGAGTCTAATAACTCCCGCCGTATCTGTTTCTCAGAGAGTGTGAGAGTTAATGTAGGTAACATGAGAAACCTACGCAGTAGACTGCAAAGTGCTTCAGAAATGCTAATTGCTATTCTGTTACACAGGGGACCAAATGGCTTCTGTTTACTGACACAGAAAAGGATGAAGGAATTCCCTTAATGAAAAAAAAAAGGTCTAGTTAATAGGCCTTACGAGAGTGAGAATTGGGGGGATCTGTCTACAGACCACAACCCCCAAACCATGGCTGTGTCACAGGGGAGGCAGTGTGGATGACTGCTGGGACCAGGACCCTTTCCCTGCACTTGTCCACAGAGCACAAAGGTCACTAACTGAGCAGCCCACTTGTCAAGGTCCAGGAGGATGGGAGGACTCAGACAGCCACGACTCTGGAATTGACAGCCTAGGGCTCCCGGCTCACTGCTCAGCGACCATAACCTTAGCAGGTTCGGCATGCCGTTGAAGTCTCTCTTGGTTCATAAGTAATAACAGCTATTAATTTTATAGTGTTCTCATCCCAGGCCAGATAAAGCATTAAGCATTTACCTCATCCACTCCTTACAGTCAATCCAGGAGACACCCAGTTTATACCCAGAGAGGCAAGAGCCATAGAGGTTAAGGGACGGCGTTAAGTGGGTAGAGCTAGAATTTAAAGTCTGTCTGGCTCCATGTGACTAGACGGCCTTCTAGATGGCAGTGATGTGTATGCATCTAATGACAGCTTCACAGCTCACGGGCATCCATCTCAGTTTCTCAGGCCTGTGTACATGGTGGTTAAAAGAACAGCTTGGGGTATTGGTACCTTGCCCGGGCTCCAGTCAGGCTCTGAGACTTCTGTGAGCCCTTGGAACACACGCTTAATCTCAAATTCTCCTCCCTTCTGTGTGCTATGGGATGAAGCCACACCTAACAGGGTGTTATGAGAATTCTAGAAGCTGAGGCAGCCTTTCCTGAGAGCTTCCTGTTTGGTTCCTTTTCCCGTGGGTCCCTAGGGATGGTAGTTTCACCATGCCTAGGGCTTCGTTGAGGGGCAGTGAGGGACACTAAGAGAGCCCTGTGATTACAGCAGCTCCCTCGTAGAGTAGTCAGTATCTCAGAACTCACTAAGACATTATTTAAAAGAAGAGCTTCTGGGGGCTGGAGAGATGGCTTAGCAGTTCAGAGCACTGACTGCTCTTCCAGAGGTCCTGAGTTCAAATCCCAGCAACTACATGGTGGCTCACAACCACCTGTAATGAGATCTGATGTCCTCTTCTGGTGTCTGAAGACAGCTACAGTGTACTTATATAATTAATAAATAAATAAACAAACAAATAAATCTTTAAAATAAATAAATATTTAAAAGAGGAGCTTCCGCCTTATTTATAATAGCCAGAAGCTGGAAAGAACCCAGATGCCCTTCAACAGAGGAATGGATACAGAAAATGTGGTACATCTACAAAATGGAATATTACTCAGCTATCAAAAATAATGACTTTATGAAATTCATAGGCAAATGGATGGAACTGGAAAATATCATCCTGAGTGAGGTAACCCAATCACAGAAAAACATACATGGTATGCACTCATTGATAAGTGGCTATTAGCTCAAATGCTTGAATTACCCTAGATGCACAGAACACATGAAACTCAAGAAGGATGACCAAAATGCGAACGCTTCACTCCTTCTTCTTTTTTTTTTTTTTTTTGGTTCATTTTTTCAGAGCTGGGGACCGAACCCAGGGCCTTGCGCTTCACTCCTTCTTTAAAAGGGGAACAAGAATACCCTTGGCAGGGAATAGGGAGGCAAAGTTTAGAACAGAGACTGAATGAACACCCATTCAGAGCCTGCCCCACATGTGGCCCATACATATACAGCCACCAAACTAGATAAGATGGATGAAGCAAAGAAGTTCAGGCTGACAGGAACCGGATGTAGATCGCTCCTGAGAGACACAGCCAGAATACAGCAAATACAGAGGCGAATGCCAGCAGCAAACCACTGAACTGAGAACAGGACCCCCGTTGAAGAAATCAGAGAAAGGACTGAAAGAGCTTGAAGGGGCTTGAGACCCCATATGAACAACAATGCCAACCAACCAGAGCTTCAGGGACTAAGCCACTACCCAAAGACTATACATGGACTGACCCTGGGCTCCAACCTCATAGGTAGCAATGAATAGCCTAGTAAGAGCACCAGTGGAAGGGGAAGCCCTGGGTCCTGCCAAGACTGAACCCCCAGTGAACATGATTGTTGGGGGGAGGGCGGTAATGGGGGGAGGATGGGGAGGGGAACACCCATAAAGAAGGGGAGGAGGAGGGGTTAGGAGGGATGTTGGCCTGGAAACCGGGAAAAGGAATAACAATCGAAATGTAAATAAGAAATACTCAAGTTAATAAAGATTTAAAAAAGAAGAAGAAGAAGAAGAAGAAGAAGAAGAAGAAGAAGAAGAAGAAGAGCTTCCTAGACCACAAAAGCACGTACCAGACTGTAGTGAAACCCCAAAGTGTAAGCATCTTTGACAGGCATCTCCAACCATGATCTCTGACAGCGGGCTGGGACAGGCAGCCATCATACAATGGTACCACCTCTACCTCCCTCTCTGGGATCAACTGATGCATCAAAACCAAGTGGGGTCTGGAGAGGCGGCTCACTGGATAGATGGGCTTGATGCGAAAGTTTGGCAACCTGAGTTCTATCTCCAAAACCCACATGTGAGAAAGGAAATGGCTTCTTCACAAGGCTGTCCTCCGACTTCTGTGTGCGTGTGGTGGCACAAGCCCATCTCCACATCATCCACTAATAATAACAAGTTAATGCCCCCGACATACACAAACCCTTGTTAAAGAACCAGTGTCTAGTAGCCGTGGGCGAGGGTCACGGTTCCCCAAGTGGTTTCCAAACTCGTGGCTCCAGGCTCACCCTTTAAGAAATACTTTCAGAAACCAATGAAATCACTCCAAGGAGAACCTTACGGGGGGCACCGTAAGGAAAGAGCACACCAAGGTTGAGTCACAGCACAGAGGTAGCTGTAGGGAAAAGAGCACAGTGCAAATGTTCCCAAGGAGAGGGCACAGTGCCTCCTTGTGGATTCTCAGCCCAACTGGAATTATCAGTTGCCAGGGAACATATGTTATAATAAAATCTTACCCTATCTTGCTTGGTCTTACCATACAGACCCCTAAATATACCAAATAGACAGCGAGCTCCTTGTGGCCAGAAGCCTCCTTCTCCATCCCTTATCAGGCTCCCAAAGCACTTCTGATATTCTGTCCGTGTCAACAAATAATCCACCAATGCCTCTCCCAGTCCACAGCCTCCCCAAGACCACAAAGAGAAACCTCATGCTGTCTGAATCCTCATTTCAATTCTTCTGGGGTGTTTGACATCATTGCCAGTCTTTATGTTATCTGTTCAGACAACCAGTTAATTAAAAAACTGAGACTCTTCTGTGGGTGGGAGAATGGAAGTGAGGTGCTAACCACCTTTGCTTCTTCTCTCACCGCTGTTCGACTCCCACCGCTCTGGCATCATTTACACGCTGGCCTGTAGGCTACCACAAGGCCAGCCTTCTGCTTCAGGGTCTCTGCTTTGTCTTCCTTTCTGTCTGCCACCTGTCTGAGCTTTCTTCCTGGGTCACTCTGCAGACAAATACATTTGACACACTGCCTGCCTCCCCTCTCTAGGGGTTTTCTAGTAAACGGTGTGTTGTTGATCTGTTTTTTAATCTAACTGCAGCTCTCACTCTTACATCCTGAGCCTAGACCATGCATGACACTGTTAAAACTCTCATCTAGGGGCTGGGGATTTAGCTCAGTGGTAGAGCGCTTACCTACGAAGCGCAAGGCCCTGGGTTCGGTCCCCAGCTCCGAAAAAAAGAACCAAAAAAAAAAAAAAAAAAAAAAACCAAAAAAAAAACAAAAAAACAAAACTCTCATCTAGTTTCTTTACTAGATTCTTTGCATGCTTCCTTCTACTCTCCCTCCCTCAGAAGTCCCTTTCTGAGATAGGCTCTTACTATGTGGTCCAGGCTAGGATCGAATTCGTGACCCTGCGGCGTCGCCTCCAGCACACTGAGGCGCCGTCCGTTTTTATCTGCTCGTTGCGTGAACAACTGCTTTATTCCACCTTCGAAATGAACACATTCTATTTTCGCTGGGTTAGTGGTGGATAAAACTGACTTATGAGCAGGGCCTCTTCTGCTTTTGGGGGTGGTGTGAAAGGCCTCTTGAGGTACTTATGCTTTATCCCACCTACTGCAGATCTGTCTTTCCTGAGAAAACAGGACAGACTTTAAATTTACAGCTGTGATCTGGTGTACTTGGAAGGTCAGACACTGTGCCCCGGTGGGATGATATAAACTTTCTAAATTCCCAAGTATACTTCGGGATGAGCCTCCGTTCTGAGGCTGGCACCGTTTTCTTTCCTGTGGAGTTGTGAGCTCCTGCTGGTAGCTCTGTAGGCTCAGAGCCCGCCATGCTCAGCAGCCCCTGCTTACAGACCACTGCTAGGAGAATGGGAAGGTGTCCTGATGCTTCATCGCTCTGGACCTGTGGGGCGGACCCATCAGTCCTTATTACGGTCCCCCTCATTAAGACTCTGCTGCCTGAGGCATGCGAGACAGAGTCACCTTGACCAAGGAGACCATGTTCCAGCTTCACTGCCTGCTACTCAGCTCACGTGGTATCACATGGTGAGCGACGGTAACTGATTGGAGACTCCAGCCCTGGGATCCCCTTACCTCAAACTGGATCAACACTGTACCGCTTTCCAGACCTTTCTTTAACAGCTCCATGGATCCCTCCAGACTGTCCCCACCCTCAGGACACGCAGGAAACATGGCTTCTGGGAAAAGCTGACTCAGCTCATCTTCCGATCTGATCTCCGCCAGCGAGCGTACAGCTGGAACAGACAGAGAAGATAGGGCATTGGGCTGGTCACTCTGCTTATCAGCCCGGGACACCCCATGTGTGGTCTACTTGGCTCATTAAATGGTCATTATTTGTAACCAATGTCACTTGAGTGACTGTGGTAGGCTGTGGGCCGGAAGTGAGATGTGGGAATGGGCGTCATTAAACAAAGAAGAGCTCATGGGCTGGAAATACAGCTCAGTGGCAGAGAGACTGCTTAGCATGTGTGAGGCTTTGGCTTCCGGAGCCCCAGAGATGGAGGAAAGACATACAGGAACTGTTCGCTCTCTGGTTCCCATCTGGCATCTTAACACAGGCAGTCTTCCGGGAACATGGGAGGCCCCAGGGTCTCCCACTATTCCCCGCAGTCTTTCTTTTTACAAAAATCTTAGGGCTGGAGAGATGGCTCAGTGGTTAAGAACACTGACCGCTCTTCCAGAGGTCCTGAGTTCAGTTCCCAGCAACCACATGGTGGCTCACAACCATCTGTAATGGGATCCGATGCCCTCTTCTGGAATGTGTGAAAACAGCTACTATACTCATATATATAAATCTTAAAAAAAAATTAAATTATGTTTCTATTTATCATTCTGTGGGCCTGCCCATGAGTGTGTGTGTGTGGAGGTCAGGGATAACAGAGTTGGTTCTCTCCTACCCTGTTGAGTCCTGGATCGAACTCAGATGATCAGACTGGGTGGCGGGAGGCTTTCCCTGCTGAGCTATGGTATAGTGCGTCGCATTGCGTTGTTCCATCTCCTCAAGAGCTTAGCTTTTAATTTGAGACCAAACCTGCTACGTGATAAGCACTAGTGCTAACACCACTATACACCAGACACACACACACACACACACACACTCCCCCCACCCCCTTCAAGGTCAATTTCTCCCTTCATGTCAAACTCTATGGAGAAAAAATAGAGGCTCAAGGTCCCATCTTGTGTGTGCATGCACATGCATCCAAAAGTTGACGTCAGGCATCTTCTTTCCCCACCCTCCACCTTATATACCGAGGCTGTTTGTCCCTTGGACCTAGAATTTAGTGAAATGACTGGTCAAGCTAGCTGCCTGTTCTGGGGGAGCCCATCTCTGCCTCCCATGTGCTGGGATAATGCATCCTGTTTTTTTACATGGGTGCCAGAGACCTGAATTCCAGTTCCCACTCTGATTGCTGAGGCATCTCTCAAGGCCTACCCTTCTCTGCCTTATACTTCACCTCAGATGCCATGATCGTCTCCTATTTCCTCTTCCCAAATTTGAAACTGGAGGACCATGTCTGAATTTTCCCTGTAACTCAGAAAGGGAAATTACGCCCTCACCAAACGTTCAATGGCTCCCTATACCCAAGGAAGAAAGTAACTAAACAACTTTGAATCCCCTCATATAGTTTAACTGAATCCTCAGAAATCTGAGTCATCTGTTGAGCCTTCCAGAGTTTGTCCAAAAGTCACCCAGCCTGTCTGGGTAGGTCATAGGAATACAGTTTATATCTTTACTTAACTTTAAAGTCCACACTCACTGGCCAGAACAAATCAGTCTTTCTTATGCTGTGTGGTTTCTGTCATATTCACAACTGTTTGTGTTAAATGAGTTGAATTACCTTTCTTTAAATCAATTCGTATTTCTCACTTATACGTTTATGCTAGAAATAATATTAATATTACAGTTGCTTGAAACAGGTGGTCCCTAACAGTTCATGCTGGGTATTCCTTAACTCCAGTCCCTCATGGCCAACAGAGGTGGCCTTTTTTGCAGGCCTGGACGCCCAGGACATCACAGATGGTGGACCGGCACTTTGGCCCCTTGTCAATGTGTGGCTATAACAACCATATGGCCGTCAGGCAACTGCTTCTCCAATCCGTGGCTTTTTCCCTGATTTTTCTGCACGGGGAGGAGGATCCTTGCATTTGGGGGAACTGGGGTGTAAAGGGGATGCCACCATAAAGTGATCGGTACACACACTTTCCTGCTGACCTCCCATCAAGCCTCTGAGCTTGGGAAGGCTGCTGGGATTCGTAGAATGGAGTGTCAGGACAGGGATAGATGAGAGCTGGAGGGCTGCCCTGAGGCGAGCCAGAAGAGGTGGGGTGAGCATGGCTCCAGCTGGCTCAGGAAAGAAGTCCTGGTTGGAACAGCGTAGGGATATTGGACTGTGCCTACCCCAAGGCCAGACCTCCATTCATGCTAGTATTTAAAGCTATATCAGGGCTAGCAAGATGGCTCAGTGGGCAGGCATGCTCGGCACCAAGCCTGATGACCGGAGTTTGATTCCAAGGACCTCTGACCTCTCAGTGCATGGACACACAGTAATCGTGCACAAATATATACAAAAATAAAATGGATAGATTAATGTAATGACTAAAAAAAAAGTGTGGGGAGCTGAGGAAATTTATAGAGAGCAAATGAAGTTCTGAGTGATGTTACTGTTGTCATGGGCACAGCCATGTCAAGCCAATTCTTTTTTTTTTTTTTCTTTTTCTTTTTTTTTTTTTCGGAGCTGGGTACCGAACCCAGGGCCTTGCGCTTCCTAGGTAAGCACTCTACCACTGAGCTAAATCCCCAGCCCAAGCCAATTCTTTAGACCCATGAAAAACCAGAACAGCAAGGCCTCCCTGTGGTCCAAGTATTAGTATTTATGAACGACTGGCCAGTGTGTGCAAAAAACTTAATAACTACAGCTTCTTCCTCTCAGACGTTTATAGACAGACTGTTCGCCTACAGACACTGCCTATGGAGACCAGCTAACTCCACCCTGTGTGCTGCACACAGTAAACACACTGAACTTCTAGGCTGTCGAAGTAGGTGGTGCCATCTATCAGAATGGACACCGCCCACATACCCAGCTGTCCTGTGTACACCTGTGTGTCCATCTTTTCTGCACTCTCTCTCTGTGTCTAATTGTGTCTATTTGGCTCGGTACATTACAACAATAACATTAACAGTAACGATATTGAACAGTCCTTCCGTTACATATCTACAGTACATTCCCTCATTCCCCAGAGCTCTGAGGAGGTCACTGAATCTGCCTAAGATTACCTATGCCCATGCTGTATCTGAGGAATGCTGGTTAACTTGGAGATGCCTCTCAGGGTAGGAGGTGGAGTCAGGTCCCTGCCCTCTGATCCTAGCTGCCCCCTGACCAAGTCAAACATACAAAAGATACGTCTAGGCAAGCTAACAGTGGAATGTGAGCTACTTGGGCTGGGGGTGGCAGAATTCTGGGGCTCTAGGCCCTTTGTAAAGGGGTACTGGTGCTGCCTCTCTCCAAAAGGGCTGGGAGCAGTCCAGGCCCCTGCAGACAGACTTTTATTTTTTTGTCTCTGGTGGTGACAAGCAAGACATTCTAACCGTTAAAAAAACAAAACCTAAAAGCTCTTCATTTTCAAACGCTGACTACTGTGTAGAGAACACAGCAAGCAGCCCAGTATGGAATTTCAGGCTTCTACCTGGAGCAGCTAGGACGCTGAAATAGAAGAATTGCTGAAAGTTGGAGTACAGCCTGGGTTACAGTGTGGGAGCTGTCCCAGAAAGCCAGAAAAACAAAACAAATCACCAAAGCACCTGGGTAGACACAAGTCATGGCTCCTCAGGTGCTCTCTGTGGCTCCACCCCCAGGAGCCTGTTACCTTTCCTCCTGATCACCAGGGCCAATTCTCTCGAGTGGGACTCCCGGCTTGCTTTGATGAACATCACCACCTGGTCGTGAGTGTGCTCTGAGATGTCCCGGCCATTGATCAGCACGATCTGATCCCCTTCATTCAGTTTCGGCATGCAGGTATCCGCCTGGTGGGGGGGGGGGGGGGGGGAGGAGAGTGACTTTCTTTGTTACCATAGCACCAGCCTCAAGGGGAAGAAGAAGGCCGCCTCCCTCTGATCCCAGACACCTGAGACTGCGATCAAATTTACCTCCTGTCCCCTGGGTACTGCTGTCATCATTTACATAGCTGCTGCTAGGTGGACACACTAGCTGGTGGTGGGATTTTTAAGGGGGCTCAGAACATACACTGTGAGACACATCAGAACAGGCAGGCCAAGTTTACTGAAGCCATTTCTCCACGGGAGCCCACCTTGCTAATTAGAACGACCCTCTTGATGGCCCCAACCTTCTGTTTGTAGGATATACTGTGTGAAAATGCTTAGCCAGTTAGGAATGAACATTATCTGTCTTGTAAGGGAGAAATAGATTGTTGTCAGCCCAGTACCAGGGCAGAAACCACTGCACAGGAAGGAGTTGAGGACCATGTTGTTGGAAAGCCAGCCTCCCTAGTCCCTAGAAACAGCAAACAAAAAGCTACTGGGAAATGCTTCTATAAAAGTGTGTGTGTGGGTTGGGGATTTAGCTCAATGGTAGAGCGCTTGCCTAGGAAGCGCAAGGCCCTGGGTTCAGTCCCCAGCTCCGAAAAAAAAAAGAAAAAAAAAAGTGTGTGTGTGTGTGTGTGTGTGTGTGTGTGTGTGTGTGTGTGTGTTCACATGCACATACAGACATGGACAGGTGTCTTCCTTGACTGTCTTCCACTCTATTTACCAAGGCAGGGTCCTTCACTCATCCTGGAGCTTGTCAATTCATCAATCTGCCAATCCATCTTGTGCTGGGGATCCCCTGTCTGACTCCCACACAATAGGATTACAGGTGGCCACTACATCTGGCTCCTGACTTTAATGTGGGTATTGGGGATCCAAACTCTAGTCCTCATGCTTGGGCAGCATGGATGTTGTCCACTGAGCCATCTTCCCAGGCCCCAGGGGTAAGCTGGATTGAGGAGTCAGCCCTCTGCCCAAGAGGTCCCCCTCTGAGAAGGCTCAGTGTTCACATATGTTTTATTCAAAGCAAACCATCACACAGAAACCAGGGAGGATGGCGGGTACACTCACAGTCTGTTCCGTACAGGTTTGGCAATGCACTGTGCTATATCTTAAATATGTACGCGGCAAGAAAACGGGAAAGTTGCACAGTGGCGGAACCTGACTTTAATCCCAGCACTCAGGGGGAAAGAGTCAGGTAGGTCTTGTAAGTTTGAGGCCAGGCTGGTCTACAGTGAGTTCCAGGAGAGCTGTACTGCATAGAGAAACCCTGTCTTGACAAAACACCTCCCATCTCCCAAAAACAAAAAACAAAAAACAACAGAAAGAGGTGAAGGACCTCTACGGCAGTTATGTGGAAAGCTAACTCTGCCTCGGTTTCCTTCCCTTGACGAGTACTTCTCAAAGTTAAATGTGCACACAAACCATCCAAGGATCCCATAACAAACAGATCCAAGAAGGGCCTGGGCCTGTACTTGTGCTGGGGCCAGAAGGGCTGCGTGTATAACAAGGCCCCAGATGACATGGAGCTGCTGCTTCAGGGACCCACCACACTGCACAGCGTGGCTGCAGTTAACGGGCATCCCACTCTCTATCTCTGTCTGTGTCTGTACCAAATACAAATACACCCTGCTACCGATCAAACCAAGAGAACAGCCGATCATCCAACCAATCAAAGAAAAACTAAAATCCCAACAAAATCCAGGAATGGGGCATAGAAATGGAAACTTGTTTGATGTAGGTGGGGGAAGCAGACACAGAAAGTCACATGGAATAAGTTTACTTACAGGGGACTCTGGGTTGATCCTCGAGACCACAAGCGGCATCTTTTGATCCACTCCTCCCTGTAAACATTTTTTAAAGTAAGCAAAAGAGAACAAAACAAAACCTAAGACAGAACACTTGAGTAGTTTTGCTAACAAAGATATATAGACATGATATGTATGAGCCTTCTAGTTCAGGAAGGTTTTACAGGAGGACCAATCATGGGGATAGTGACCCCTTTTGGAATTAGACCTCAGGAAGGGCCATGTGCACTGGGATGCTCCCTGTGTGAGCAGAGCTCTAGAGGGCTGGTAGCCAGCTGGGGCAGTCTGCTCCCTGCACTATAGCACAGGAGTGGGAGTGGGTGAGGGAGGGCGGTGGTAGGCTTGAGTGAGAGGGAAATTAGATGCTTCCTCACTAGATATTAAACTGTGTGGGGAAGAGGGTCCTGAGGCTATAATCGAATGGGTGCAGCACCTGTTTCAATAATGCTATGTACACAAACAGATGGGTACTGGGTGGTGGCAGCAGTTTGCAGCCACTGCCTAGAGGGGCTCATTAGGCAAGGAGGCCCAGAGACTTGAAGAGCTAGTTGTCTTCCCGTCTCAGTTTAGCAGAGTTCTCCAGATAACCCCTCCTGGGCGGGATGTGGCTGCATGTAGTGTGCAACTGCACGCTCAACTCTCTGAGCTGCTGGGTTCATTTGTGAGATGTGTTTACAGCTGTCGTACGCTTCATCTGTTTTGAGATAAGATCTCCATAGCTCTCTCTCTCTCTCTCTCTGGCTGGCTTCGAACTTGATATGCAATCTAGGCTGGCTTCAAACTCTTAGTCTTAGCCTCTGAAATGATGGGGTTAAAGGCAACTGTCCCTATGCTCTGCTTACTCCAAGAGCTCACTGGGATGACAGGGATCTAGTATCGTCTTGCAAAAGTTGGGCACATAACATGTACGTAACACAAGGCAGCTGAGCAACCATATAAAAGTCCGGTTTTTAGCCCTCTAAAATAGAAAAGTTTTTCTCTTTTTTAAAGATGTATTTATTATGTATGAGTGCTCTATCTACATGTACACCTGTGTGTCAGAAGAGGGCGTCGGATCCCACTACAGATGGCTGTGAGCCACCATGTGGTTGCTGGGAGTTGAACTCAGGACCTCTGGAAGAGCAGCCAGTGCTCTTAACCCCTGAGCCATCTCTCCAGCCCTTTGTTTTGTTTTTTAATGCAATGTAGGTAAGGAAGCAGATTTCTGACTGAAATTCAAAATGCACTTCGTACCACCTAAGGAAGTTCCAGAGGCTCACAGCATACCTTAAGATTAAATCCAAATCTTCCCTCTTTATCTGGTGTGATCCGGATCAGGACTAGGTAGCCATCGCCATCGTCATTCTGGAAGACACATGAGAGTATTGTTTACACCGCTTCCTTCTGCCTCGAGAGCGAGTCACTGAGTCACAAGCGAGCGTAACCAGGCCCGGAGGCCCCTCACCTTATCACAGTAGTACTGGCTGGCTTCCTCGATGGAGCCTCCTTTGGTCACCTTGTGGTAGTCTTCTAAGAACTGCTGGTCAACTCCATCTGGGGAGAAGGAGCCTGGTGCATTTGAACATGGAGACACAGAACTGGATGACTTCTGGGTCAGGCAGCTTTGGGCTGGGTTGTTTTCAGACAGACTCCTTCATGGTGGGGAAAAAGGAGATTTTTGTTAATAAGCCGGTTGGTTAACATTATCAGAGAAAAGATCACTGAAGTTAGGGGCAGGCATCTTGAGATTGCCATGGGGTCCTGAAACCAGAGCATCTCTGCAAAAGTCTTGAGGCTACCCATGCTCTCTCATCTAGGCTAAATAAAATCACATCTGACTTAGGGGTGGTGATGACCATTGAAAACAGCCCCTCCCCCAGTTGCTTTGAAGTCTGACGGTGTGTGTGTGTGTGTGTGTGTGTGTGTGTGTGTGTGTAGAGCTACTCTGGTTTAACATGAGAAGTGTTGCCTAGGTTGGTTTTGAACTTCTGGCTCAAGAGATTTTTCTGCCTTGACTTCCTAGCTGGGACTTTGCCTGGGGCCCACTAATCTGAAGTTGCTGGGAAACAGACCACCATTTATGGAATAATCCACCAGTAGGGCCTATACGCTGATAATTGTTGTAACCAGCATAGCAGTCTGCAAAAGCCTCCGAGGCCGGCTTCTCCACACACTCCACACATTCTCACCTCTGCTTTTGTTTTTCGCTAACCCTCTACCCCAGGCCCTTGCTAGAGACTGCTCTTTAAATGATTCCCCTGTCCAGTAGCAACTTAAAACTGGGCACAGGGGTTGGTTTTTGTTTTCTCGTTTTGTTTTTTTCTTCCTTCAGTGTCGAGAACCTAGGGCTTCTCACATGGTAAGCAAGAACTGAGCTATTACCCTCTCCTCCGCCCCTCCTAAATTAGACTACTCTAAATATAAAATCTGTACCTATTCACATACAATGATTCACGGTCTTAATTTATTTGAACAAAATATTCACTGGGAGACCAGTGTGGTAACAGATATGTGTAAGAGAAGAATATGGCCTGAAGGTTGAAGGTTTACTGGTCGTCACCTCCCAAGCCTGTGGTTAAAAAAAAAAGTACTTTCCATAAAATGATATCAATACATATCCTGTTTCCTTACATTTTAAAATTTTAGTTCATGAGTTTTTATTTCACAGGGTTTCAAAGTGCCTTCTTCTTCCTAATACAAAACTGTGGTCTAAAGCCAGATGGGTCTACATAGTGAAGTCCAAGATAGGCAAGGTTAGAGACCATGTCTCAAAAAGATAAATAAAACAAACAAAAATAAAAACTAAACAAAACAAACCCCCTGATCTTGCTAAAACAGGGGAGATGGGGCTGGAGAGATGGCTCAGGGGATAGGAGTACTTGTTGTTCTTGCTGGGGACTTGAGTTTGGCTCCCGGCACCCAGTTGGTGGTCCATAACCATCTGCAGTTTCAGTTCCAGGGGATGCTCTATTTATGAACTCTGTGAGCATCAGGCACACATGCAGTACACATACATGCAGCGCACATACATGCATGCAGGCAAAACACTTATATGCATACAATACAGTAAATCTTAAAACATTTTAATTCTCTCTTAAGACAGTGAATAGCAGTCACTACAAACACTGACATATTCTAGGACACCCCACACCCCGTCTTCTAAGTAGGGTTGGAGAGTTAGGGTTAGGGTGGTTTAACGAACAAGTGGCTAATTTTCTGACCTAATTTTCACCTGCACACTAAAGTTCATCCCTTCAGAGAACAATGACATTGTGCTTAGTGTTCAGGGTGGATGGGCAGAGTACTCAAGGAGGACTTGGCATGACGAGAAGGTGGGTAAGCAGAACACTAGGATGCCGGGAAACAAGAGGTCAGAATGCCATGGCCTTCTCTCTGGTTTGGTCAGAGCTCCCTGTGGAACTTCGGGGGTTCAAGTTGTAGGGAGGAGACACAACCCCATGGAGTGGGGGATTCACAGAGGCTACTGAGAAAGGGGTGAAGGAAGCAAGAAGCCATCTTTGAGCAGGAGGTAGGCAACACGAAAAGACCTGACTCTATCCTCCAGGAAACAGCAGCCAAAGCCCACAGGCGTACCCTAGCCCCTGGGGTGGGAAGGTGCAGAGACAGACTGTCAGACATTGGAGGACTACAGATGTAACAGGCATCAGTGACAAAATCCACCAGAGAATCATATTTTCTGAAGAGCTGCAATGTTGGAGAGACGAGAAACAGTACCGGTCCCCAGGAAAAGGCTCACATGTGATGCTTTCTCTCATTCAAAAGATGTCGGGGGTCCCACCACATGAATGAGAATGGCAGAAGGAAACAGGACCAGGGAAGACTGAGGTACGGCAGGTACAATGGGTGGCTCTGAGACAGTGGTCCCTCCCAAGACACAAAGAGGAAGAGCAGAGACTAGGTGGGGAGGTTCCAGGCTCTTGTGGGTGTTCCCCCAGGCCTGGTTTGTCTCAGGGATGAAGGCCCTCGCCACCACCCTACCTACACACAGTGGAAAAAGAAAAAAGTGGCAGAAAGAACTAGACTGCTTAATGGAGAGTAGGCAGAGCTGCCAGGAGTACTGGAAGGCAATGTGGCGTGTGTTCTAGGAGCCTGAGGCAGGAGACGGCATGCCAGGCCAGCGTGAAGATGTGCAGCATAGTCTGAGAAAAATACAACCTTCCTTCAGTCTCCCCTGGGGAGCAGTTCCAAGACAGCATCCATCACTGGTGGATGCTTAAGTATCTTATATAAAATGCTCTGACGGCTTCATTTTATCTATGTGCACCCTCCTGTGTTTTTAAAGATCATCTTTAAGGTTACTTACAGTACCCAATTCAGTGTCAGGGTTGTGCAAACACCTGCCCCATCCTGATGAAGAAAAAATAAAATCTGTACACGTTTAGCTCATGACACTGGACATGCAGCTGACTAAGTCTGTGGTTGCAGAACACGTGGGCAGAGAGGGTCCGCTTTACCAACAATCCGAGTGCCTAACGGCACAACAGATCACCACGCTGCTGGGATGCCCGTCACTGGTAGGGTTCACAAACCCCAGGGGCCTAAAAGCTGAGCCATAGGAACTCCCCGTCTTTGGCTGTAGATGGAGAGAGATTATCCCAAGGCTCCTTCCAAAGTACACATTTTAAAATGAACGCAAGAGTAATCTTGTGTTCTGTGCAAGAGGAGAGGAGAGGCCTTCAGGAAAGAGGTAACCAGTCAGTAAGTTACCATGACAGGAAGAGAAGACTCTGGGGTACCATGTTGGTGGCCCACCAAAACAACGATGAAAGAGAAACATCAATACGGTCTCTGGGATACAAATGCTTTGACTCCTGTCTCCTGCAGCATCGGCACCAAGGGTGAGCTCTTCCTTAGCATGCACCTCCTCCCTTGTATCTCGGGGAGGGGATAGGAATTTTTGGGTTTTGTTTTCACCATGAAGAAAAGCTGCTTCTCTGCCAGCACCGCAACTTCCCCCCGGAAGCAAGGAGAAGTTCAGAGCAGCGCTGGGAATAACAAAAGCGCCCAGCCTGCCTGGGCACAAAGCACGCTGCCAAGGCTTCAAAACTATAATCATAAACTCTGCAGCACTGTTATAAATATGGAACAAACCAGCAAGTGACTCATCTGCCAGGACCATGTTCCTTCCCTGTGCACTGGGGGTGGGGTGGGTGGGAGGGTGGGTGGGGTGGTGATGAGGCTAAGCTTCCCCCCCACCTCTTTCTCTTTCTTCTCTTTTTTGAATGAGCACAGAACATTACACTTAATTCTTCTTCAAAAGAGTCCTCCTCGCCACTGTCTGTGAGCTCGTTCCTCCTCTGATTTCTCTGACAGAATGCTTCTTTTAGACTCTTTGCACAAATCTGCTGCACAAAACATGTCAAATGCTTCTTAAACATTTTGTAAATACAATGTTACAGGGCTGAGTTTCTTCACAATTAAGTTCAGACCAGCCAGTATCTCTTGCTTGGGGAATTAAAACCCTCCCCTTCCCCCTAGATGTTAAAGGCTCCAAGAAGCCCAGAAGAGAATGATTTCCCTCCAGTGAGGAGGGGTTCCTGATGGCAGGAAGGAGATCTGGGTTCTCATTTTCCAACCGTCTATCACTTGTGAAGCCTAGCCACAAAACAGACTCTCAGAGCTGTCACCGAGTCCCTTTGCAATGTCACGTTTCTCCAAATCCTGGGCTGCAAAAAAGGAAAAGTGTCCTGGGAGTCACCTTCCAGAGAAGGTCTCATGGAGACATTCAGAGAATCAGCAAGCAGTGTGAACAGAGCAGAAAAAAAAAAAATCATTGAAGTCAACAGAGCCCAGACAAGCAGACTTTAAATTGTACTTCATTCTCAAGAGTTTAAATGTGAACAGCCTGATATAGCCTGCAGATCTGCCTGTGAAACCTAGACATGCCAACATCCCTCGTGGCTGTAAAACAGCGGGAAAAATCTGTGGAGGCCATGCCTTTCCCAACCCTGACAGCTCTCCCAAGCCACAGAGCCAGCCCCACAGTGTGACAGTGAAGGCAGAGGACACAGGACTGACCCAGGTCTGGAGGAACCTTAAACTGAAGCCTTATCAGATTCTATTTTGTGGAACCTTCTCCACAACAAGCAAGGATGTTTAAAGATGAGCTCAGAAGGAACGGAGCTCTTTTAAAAGGTCCGAGTGTCACAGGACAAGAGACAATGGTCTTAGTCATGGGAGGCATGGAAACTCAAAGGCTCTCAGAGGTTTCCGCTACCCTATCAAGCACACCACTATTAAGCTAGGTGATGATCCTAACCTTGACTGTTTGCTTTACTTTTGATGAACAGCAGAGCCATCCCGGGAGGAATCTGGGATGATGGGAACAGGCAGTATCTGCTGACAGATATGGTGGGGTGGTCCACGTGACTCAACAATGCTGAAAATACACATGTATTTCCTAGTTGCCGAACACACCTTATTTCAGTTGGCTTAAAGCTTGCCTGTGGTGGGTGGCTGCTGCCCTGACCAGTGAAAACCTAGATGCTCTTCAGTGCCACCAGCAGGAAAAGCACATGAGGACCTCCCCAAGCCCCTGGATGAGGGTCCCTGAGCTGCCTTTTCTCCTTGTGCCAAAGTAACAGAGTCTGGAGGCCATGGAGGACTCAGACTGGTTCTAAACACCGTCTCCCACACTCCTTGCTTTGCATTCCTTGATCTGCTCATAGCTCAACTTTCAACCACCAACTGCAGCCTTCCCGGCAGTGCGGCAGGCGGTAAGCTGCAGGAACAGAGAGCGATCACTTCGACGGAAGAATCCTGGAGTTTCAATCATAAGCAAGGAAATAATGACCGAGGGGATCATTTCAACAGAGGTGTTAAAAATGCAGATCATCTGAAGGCCTCATCTGAAGACCATGCTTGCAGTGGACTGGACCCCTGCACGGAAGTGCTGTGAGGCCTGCAATTCACCTGGGAAAGTAACACATGCAGGATGTGCTTAATGCCTGTGAGGCCTCGAAGCTTCGATAGTAATCGTTTATAGATTTGCCAAAGTGCCTGCTTGCTAATCCTCCTCCAATAGGGAGACATTACCTTTCTTCGTTTTGACCATCACTTAGGACTTAACAGTTCGAATATCCAATGGCTAAGGTTGACCTCCTAACATCTTACCCTTTCCTATCATGATTTAACTCAAAGATAAGGCTTATGATCTACCGTTCACCTATTTCAAAATATGACTTGAGATAGCTTATTCCCAAACACCCAGGTATGACAGAATCGAAAAGGTGAGGAATGAACAGCAAGACAGACCTGGGTCTGGGGAAGCAAGAAAAGTTGAGTCTAACGGTTGAGCAGCTCTGAGCTCTGATAATCAGGCGAAAGGGAGCAGATGCACACTGTAACTGGAGAACTAAGACTTGAGCCTGTCTTTCAGAACAGACATGCTCTTTGCTGGCCTTGATCAGTGGGGGCAGGGCGGGGGAGCTTCTCGTTAGGAAGAGCAGATGTGGCGGCACGTGCCTGTAACCCCAGCAATTGAGGAGAGGACAAGAAGATCAAGAGTTCAAGATCATCTTCAGCTACACTGCAAGGTAGAGGCAAGCCTAGACTCCATGAAGCCTGTGACAAGTGAATATTATTCAGAATGGTGAAAGACCAGAGCTCGATGGTCCCACAGTGTAAGACACACTAGGAAGAAGGACACTGCCTCGCTGGTTTTGAACAACAATAGGGTGGCCGCAGAAGGCTTGAGAAGAAACTGTCCTTGACAAACATTTGACAATGTCTTCACGTTTTTTAACTGTGTGTGTGTGGGGTGGTGGTGGTGGTGGTGGTGGGGTGTGTGTGTGTGTGTGTGTACACATGGAGGTCGGAGGACAACTAGTAGAAGTTGGTTCTCTTTCCAACATGAGAGTATCAGACTCAGGTCAACAGATCCAGCAATGAATGCCTTTGCCTGCTGAGCCATTGGTAACCTTGTGTTGTTTTGTTTTTCTCGTTACAGTATTAAAATGAACAGGAAACAAACCCAAAGGCATACGGTTGTTCTGAGAAGGCGCCTACCATTCAGTACGGTCCTGATGACTAAGTCACATGGTGGTCAAGCTCACGTGACGTAGAGGAGGAATCAGGGCAAGCATGTCTGTGAGTCTGTACTTGTGCTATATAGAATATCTCAGACCAAGCTCTGCCTGGGCCCCGGGCAGGCAGGGTAGTACAAGACCTGCAGGTTCTAGGAGAGCGGTACCTGCTCTTCTTTGAGCTCTGACACACAGGTTGTCCCCTGTACAGACATCAGGATTTATGTTCCATCTCAAGAGAGCATCTCTGGGAGCTCGCTTCAGGCACCAGATCCTGCCCCCTGTCAACCAGCACCCCTGATTGCGCAAACGCTACAGGCCAAAGCAGATACAAAGAAAGATACAAAGTCTTACCCCCGGTGTGGGCTGTGGTTCTGGGAAACTTCGGAATCGCTGTCTTTGGGGGATAGGGATCCCTTGTAGGTATAGAACACGTCCTCCGTTTCTGTGATGTAGGTCATCTCATTGGCCAGGTTGTCTGCGGAGGAATGGCGGGGCTTGCGGATTTCATGGCGGAGCCGTGGACTTCGCCTGCAAAGGGGAGAAGGGCAGGGCCCAGAGGTTTGACCCAATGGTAGCTGACCTTGTGACCTGGCCTCTCCTCGGACACCCTGACTGGTGCTTAGAAAGTCAGATCCAGAGCTGGGTGTGGCAGTGCACACCCATAACTCCAGCATGAAGGGGATTAAGTGTTAAGGGCCATCGGGAGGAATTAATGAGAACCAGAAATAACCAAAACAAATAGAAGTCGGAGCCAGTGAGGTCATCCCTACTCCAGCAGAATCCAGCCAGAACGGCACAGGTCTCAGGCAGCTCTGGTTAAGTGGTGTGGCTCCCAGACCATAGTCTGCGCTTAGAAATGGGAAGAATTAGCCTGGCTGATGCCGTTGGTCAGTGAGTACTGATTAAGGGTGAGTTACTCTCCTAGAAGAATCAGGACATAACAAGCCATCCTGAACTTTTCCTATCAACTCAACAATGCACAATGACAGGTTTAGAAGGCAGTGTTAACTTCTCACTGAGTTTCACTTGATCCAAGAAATAGCTGATCTAAAAAATGGTGTGCATGTGTGGTGTATGTGTACGCGTATACGTGGGTTCTTTGCCCATTCATGTGGATGTGCAGGGTCAGAGGTTAGTGTCAAATGTCTTCCTCTGTTGCTCTCAAGCTTATTTTTTGAGATAGGATCTCTCATGGAGCCTGGAGCTTATCAACCCACTAGGTTGACTGGTCCCTTCGGTCCTCCTATCTCTGCCTCCCAGCATAGGATTACAGGCACCTACATCCAAGTCTTACTTTCTCAGGTGTATGCTAGCATCTGAACTCAGTCCTCCTTTTCATACAGCAAGCACTTTCCAGACATCTATAGACCAGAGATGCTTGGGTTCTTGTTTTTTTTTTTTTTTAAAATGTTCTCCTCTTTAAACATCTGCAATGTGATGGGGACCAGCGTTCTACACAGTAGTCAGGCGACCTCGGATAAGTCCCAGCACCATCTCTGGACCTCAGCTGTACTTACAGCCCCTGAGAATGAGCCAAATGGAGCACGTGAGACTGCTCCTGGTGTCAGGCCCTCTATCACATGACCTCATACTCTCTTCGGGATTCTTGGGGACTTACAGTCAGCCCTGTTCCTGCACAATCAATACCGTGTGTCCATTGTGTAAGCAAGGTGGCTCTTGTGACTCCTGGGAGAAGACCTAGCACTAGAGAGTCAAGCCAGCGATAAAGTCACATCCAACCTTGCTAGTTCCTGGAGCTCACCCAGGGCTCTCTCTGCCTCCCTGACAAGTTTGCACATAAACTAAGCTGGTTCTTTACAGCACACATGTCACCATCGTCATCACCACCGTTGCCCAGGAATGCAGTCCCCTGTGGAAGGTCCTTTCCTAGCAGGTCTCTCTCCCCATATCCCTTAATCCTAGCTAGATCCTAGCTAGGAAACGTCCACCTGTCTTGCAAGCCACAATGCTATTCCTACGGAGCCAGGGCACAATCTTTCCCTGTTTCACTTCTCCTCTCTCGGATGCTCAGCTATTAAGGTGACATTCGCAAAAAACGGCAGAAGCCTTTGCGGACCATTAAAATAAGGAATAGAAAATTTCGCTTGATCCTTCTCTGAAATAAGCATAAGGAGAAGCATTCATGCATTATTCCATTTGAGGTAAACTTAGAACCTCGAGGGCCTCACATCTTTCCACCCTTAATCCTTTTAATGTCTTTACCCTGGGACTTCTTAGAGCTTAAAGACGCCACCCTATGCCATGATTCTGAGGCAGACAATTCAGGAGGCCTCAGGCCAAGTGTTATGATTTATTCATTTTGCAGGGTTGTAGAATGAAACCAGGGTCTGCACGTGCTGTACACGTACCTTATCACTGAGCTATGCCCTCAGGGCCATCCCAATTTATTAATTTTTCAAAGAAGCCGTTCAAGAGTGTAGTTAGGTATGCGGGGTAATATCTAGTATTCTAGCACAGCAGGGTAACTCTGTGGTTTGCTTATTTATTTATGAGAGGTTAGGCCCACGTAGCCCAGGCTGGCCTTGAACCCTTTGTTCTTTTGTCTCAGGCTCCTGAATGCTACGTTTGCAAGTATCTACCACCACATCCAGCTACCAGAAGGGTTAGGTTCTCAACACAAAGACTATCGCAATGTACTTCATGAACAGATAACATTATTTAGATGGACTTATTATGATTTTAAGGCCACCTTAAGCATTATCAGAACTGGCTCCTGCAACACATGGAACACACATGGGAAGCCGACTGCAGGCCATCCCTGTTGAAGAATCTAACGGCCACTCTGTTTTTAAAAGAGAGAAGGCATCTGCTGGTGTACGGCATAAAAGAGGACATACCAGTTGGGGGTGATGGGAGGCGACCGGGAAGGCAGACTCTTGGTTTCTAGCCGTTCCACCGATAAGGATCTCCTCATGACTGGGTTCCACACCATCCCTCCAATCACCTTTTTGCAATATTGGTTATTTACAGACCTGAAAAACAGATGCAGGGTCGCTGACCACATTGACTTGTCCAACAAGAAAGCAAGGGTAGCATCCATAAAGTGTCGCCTTCCCCGGGGAAGGCGCTTACTTAGTATCACCATGACACCAGCCCTGCTCAGACCAGCTCGGCTATGACTGGTGGAGGCAGTCAGCTTGCAGAGTGTCCTTTCAAATATTTAAAGATTAGATTTATTTCTTTTGTAAGAGTGTATATGAATGTATAAACGTGTGTGAGGGTGTGCCACGGTGTACTTGTGGAGCTCAGTAAACAACCTGCAGGGGTCAGTTTTGTCTTTCTACCATGTGGGACAGGGGATTGAACTCAAGTCCGTCAGGCTCGGCTGTAAGTGCCTTGACCCCGTTGGTCCCAGACTTCCTTTCTTGTTCTGGATTTTCTGTAGGTCTTTTGTTGGAAATGCTTCTGTGTTTCTACTACTTTAAATAGTTGAACTGCTTCTAGACTGTTCCAAGGCTCCCAGGCTTAGAAGCAATGTCAGACCGGCGCAGACCAGCACAGCTCCAATAACTTCAATGGCTCTACCTCTCTTGCCTCCCACTGGCATGAACAAAAGCAGTCACCCTTGCAGGTGACCTCTGTCACCCTGGCCACCAGATTCGGCGGCCATAAGTCACTGGGAACTCTTTGATAGAGAAGCAGAGGATGTGCTTAGAACAGCTTCAGGTCCTATCCTTTGACTGAAGGGTATTTCTGAATTTTATTTATAGTTAAGAGAACCGACATCCTGAGGAATAGACGGCCTTAGCAAATGTTTAAAGTCTGGTTAGTACTAACAGTTCTGGCATTTTTTAATTTAACACCATGCTCAAAATGTCTTAAACATTCCATATATTTCCATATGCCCCAAGACCAACTGACGAAAGCAACAGAACAAAGAAATCCAACGAAATTCAGGTTCTAGTTTACAGTAATGAATGCAGCCGTCACTCGGATCGAAGTTCAGTGCAGCCTCACTAGGAGACCTTTTCCCCGAGGTCAGTTATATCAGAAGCCACGTGACCACTGATTACGGCTGTAAATTAAAGTAAGGGCAGCAGGCAGCAAGGCTCCGAGGCTTAATGTGGCAAATTCCTGAAGCACATGTCATGGGTTATTAATAGAAATTTGGAACTGTTCCATGGTCCCTGGAAAATAATGAAAAATTCTTCTTTCATGGAACCTACCAGAGGGCCCAACACAGACCTATGGATTTATCTCTAGGGCTGAGCTGACCATGGTTTCCTCATCTGTGAAATGAACGGAAGTGATAAAGGCTGGGGAGACGGCTTAGCTTGGTGCTTGCTGCCAAGTGTAATGACTTGAATTCAATCCCCAAGACCCACAGGACAGAAGAAAAGTGACTCCCAGAAGTTGTCCTTGGACTACATGTGTACCATGGCAGGCATGTGTTTTCCCCCGTACCACCCACACATAAATAAATAAGTGGAAAAAAAAACAATTTAAGAGTCAAAATTACAAGTATTATGTATAGTCAAATATATATTCAAAACAGTATACTAAAAGATGGTACCAGTAAGAACCTGATGACTTAACCCCAAACTGCCTTCTATTCCTCAAATGACCCTATACGGAGGTTTAAAAGTGGCTGCTTTGAAACAGTGTGTCGCAAAATCCCTATGTAACAGGGCAGATCTAATGGGGCAAGAGTCCCCGGGAAACCCTTCCTGAATTCCTGATACACAAACCTTGAGATATAATAGACTATTGTTGCTGTGAGCTCCAAAATAGGGGTTCTTATGGCACAGAAGAGGAGCAGGACCCAGCCAGCACCCTGTGCCGTTTGCAGGGGAGAAGTTTGCAGCACATTAGAACTCAAGGGAAAGAAGAATTTGAACTGTTACACAGTGTTGGAATATATACCCTTTCAGTCCCTCGGATGCCACCTTCCCTTTTGCCTGGAGAATCTAGGCAATTCTTATTTGGAAGAAAACGGCTTCCTTCCAATGAACACAGGAAGAGTAGCATTCTAACATCTGGCTGGGGACCACACAAACACATCAACCATAAGGAGGCCCCCTGCCAACTGCATGCCATCTCGTCTTCAACTAGACGGTAGTGAGATCCCTCTTTACGTGACCCATTTGCAGCATGGAAGCTGTGCCCAGCAGAGAAGCTCACCGGTATTTCTGTGCCTTACACTCATTTTCATGCTAAATTGTTTTTCTGTTTCTTCGACCTGACTTTCTGTACCCATCAGTCTGCAGATCTGACCTGCTGCTGACGTACCTCATCTGACTCCGGAACTCTCACAGACATGGAGCTGCTCAGCTGCTACGGCTGCTGCCGCCCATGCCGGGTTCCTGAGGCTCCTCGTGAGGGATGCCAGGCTCTGAGTGCTCAGCATGACTTCCATCGGGGAAGTCCCCCAGGATGGCATGACCCAGTGAGTGTTCGACCAAGGTGCACGGCCTCACTAGCTGCGGCTATCTGGGCTGTCAGTGCTGGCGCTGTGAAACAGCAGCAGCTCAGCCCTCTGTAGACAGTGGGGCTACTGCTGGTGGCTGACTGTACCTCACTGGGGAACAGCTCTCATCTGAGGCCTCTGGCTGGCTAGAAGGACCACCATGCAGGAAGAGGATTCAGTTTCCATGTGGCATCGTGGTGACAAGCCTCTACAGGCGCCCCTACTGCAATATTCTTATGGCCTGTTCAGTAGTAGAATACTGAATGCATAGCAACACTAGACAGAAAGACGAGAGCTAAACACTTTTTTTTGTTTTGTTTTTTTTTCCGGATCTGGGGACCGAACCCAGGGCCTTGAGCTTGCTAGGCAATCGCTCTACCACTGAGCTAAATCCCCAACCAAGAGCTAAACACTTTAAAGGCACGTTTGTTCTTGGTTGATAAGAAACAATACCACCCCTACCAGAGGCAATTTGCCACTTACTAAATCATTACCTTACCTAAAGACTAAGATGTACTAGGAAAGCCACTAGAACATTCTTACAAAATCTCCTACAAACAACAGCTCATACTTGATCTTCACTTACAAAAAGCCACATTAATGATAATCAATCGCAGTTACCAGCAAATGGTTTAGAAACTCTAGCAACTTGATGAACAATTTCTGCTGCCTCTTATACAAAGCTGGCTTAGAGTAAACAAATAAACAGACTATATAATATATATGCTCCACAGTATAATATATACATACACATACACACAAGTATATGTATTTTAATTCCATAGTTAATTTAGAGATCCAAAAGATATTATGAACATATGATATACATATATACATATATACATATGTGTGTGTGTGTAAATTTATTTTGACTATTCTAACCATTAAGTATTTTGAATATCATTTCTGCAGCATTTATCTCTCAGGTTCATTACAAGAACTAAATACAATTAAATATGTGCCTTTCTTTTATAAACACTAGGTAAATGTCAGATATAATTACTATTTTGTAACTATTATAGGCAATACATTCTGAAGTCACCTGACTCTGGAGACCTCTGTTCTTTTTTGTGGGGTGCCCTATGGATTAATATTGTGGGGGAGGGGCTGGCTTAGTGGCCTCCAGCTGTGAAAAGCCTAACATGTCAGCACCAGAATGACACTCGGTGTCCTTTACTGGGCAGGGTGCGGTGACAGTTGCAATATTAGCTGTCTGGGAACTCAGACGACAGCAGAGTTGAGGGGGCAGAAGCTAATGCTGGGAAAACAGCATGTACCTGAGTGTGTGTGTAAAAGGAGAGATTCAGCTAGCATTCAGGGATCTACAGTCTGGAGTCTAGCACCAGTGCTGCTTCTCAGCCCAAAGATGAGCCAGGGGCAACCAGCACACATTACTATCTCAGGATAACATGGCTGGTCTCCCGAAAGTATACTCACTTTTTGGGGTTCCTGGAGCCTAGAGTCCAGTACTGAGACAGAACATTCTTTTCCTGAGGTAGTAACTTTTTTGC
Organism: Rattus norvegicus; assembly: GCF_021556685.1. Taxonomy (NCBI): domain Eukaryota; kingdom Metazoa; phylum Chordata; class Mammalia; order Rodentia; family Muridae; genus Rattus; species Rattus norvegicus. Next base: position 77,155,486 of record NC_141538.1, read on the forward strand.
CTGAAAGAACGAATGGTGCTCCACGCAGGATTTCCACAAGTTCTTGCAGGATCGGTAATTCAGCATGTTGAAGGCCACGATATGTTCCCTGGATTCAGCCTGGGAAGAAGAAGAGTAGAGATTTCGCTGTAAAAGCGTAGGGTGGTAAAAATGTGTCAGGCTTGCTGTCCGCATGTAACAGCCAGGGAAGACCTGACAGGAAGGGGGCAGGCTTCCAGATGCCTCAGATGCACCCCAATGTCCCAGGAATGTTCTGGAGCAGGACTGTGAGCCCTCCCTGTGGATGGGGTAATAGGAACACGTCTGAGTTCACGTCTCCTCACCGTCTGGGGTCCTTCACAGTCACTCTTGTTTCAAACCTGCTTAGAGTTCAAGAGAGGGCTTGCTCGCTGCTACCACCTGATGACTTAAACCTCAGCTTTGTGAAACATCTCTTCCCTGAAGATTACTCTTCCACCACACAGGAAGTGGAGATGCTAGAATCCTGAGGAGTCTCCAGAATAAATTCCAGTGCTCATACATAATAAGCAATTGGGTCCGGAGTTTTGCCTTCAGGCTACCTATGTTTAGGATTCCACATACATTTTGGTACCACCGATCCACCCCCTAGCACTAGAGGTGGGGGTGGGGGTAGAGGTGGGAGCCGTCAGGCAACTGAGGCTCCAGTCCTTGGTACTGTGAGCTTCAGTGATCCCATTTCTAAGGGCCCATTCTCTGTGGGGCCAGTCTAGGGGACTGTTGGGACACTGGCACGGGGACAGTCGGTGACAACTATGCAGCATAACAAGACAGGGTGTGGTGTGGAAAGGGCAGGCGCCTTGGTTCAAATTCCAGCTCTTTCACTGTGAGGCCGTGGGAATCTTGGCTTCTTTACTGAGTCTACTTCTGCCGTGGCTGAGCAAACAAACAGAGTTGTCTAGGATCTGCCGACTCCTCTTGCAAGACCCAGTCGGCAACAAGCTATCACTTTCGGAACTCACCCGTGTGGACCCTGCCTGCTGTTCCCTGCCAGGTGCCCAGCCTGGACCCTTTTGTCTGATCCATACAGCTCCCTGAGAAGTGGGCATTCATTACCTGGGCTTCTAGAAACAAGGTAATATGGGCTAGAGGGGGTGAAAGGAAGTGTCCATCTGTTAAGGGGCAGGGGCAGAGCCTAGACCTAGAGTCTAACTACAAAGCAAGCCCATTCTCCACACAGGCGCCCACTGACTCATGGAGATGACCACAGGGTCTGAAGACCACAGTGACGGCCAGTCTTTCCTTCCTAAGACCCAGAAAGCAATTCCCGAGGAGCCGACAGTGGGACAATCTACCCCCAGCAACACAGCAAACACAGCAAGTGGGGACAGAACTCACCTGCTTTTGCCGCTGGTGTATGAAGAACTTTTTCCTTTTGAAAGAAATTTTGAGTATGTTCACCCTGTAAAGAGCAAAGCAGAACAAAGCCACGCATAGCACAAAAAATAAAGCAAGATGCAAATCGAACAAAGGCATCGGGGCTCGGCCGGGCTACGGCTGACCCTCTTCTGCATGGGTCCTCTATTTCATGATCCGACGACGACGGTGGGTTGCTGGGAGTATGTCCTGGCCGAACCCAAGGAGCTGACCGAGCCGGATCTCCACGGGGCCTCTGGATGGGGAGGCAGCTTTGAAAGAGCTAGGAGTGCCGGCCATGCGCATTCTTTGCTCTCAGTCTCTTTGTGACACTGAAGCCCTGCAGGAGCTGGTAACTACATGGGGGGAGACAGCTGAGGGCAGTGTGGAGCACAGGGAGGACAGGCCTGGGTTGCACCCCAGCTCTGTTACTTAACAGCCACGTGTGCATAATACAGAATAAAAGGCACTGGTCATCACCAAATATATTCTCATATACCAGGTCACTGCCAAGGGCTTTACAAACACTGCCTCCATGGGGTTTTGCAACAGTCCAGAATAGTATTCAGTTATCCTCTAGAAAAGGGAGCTTGGAGCCAGGCTCTGAGCTTGGGGCTCAGCCTCCGAAGCCTAGATCTTGGACCCTTAGATATATACTGAGTGGTGGCCCAAGACGGCCTTTCTCAGTACGGTCTTATGACAATTTAGATGAAGTAAGCACGCCAAGTTCTTACATGACTATGGAATACTGGTGAATGAAACCGGGGTGTGTGTGTGTGTGTGTGTGTGTGTGTGTGTGTGTGTGTCTTTCCTCAGGTGCTGTCCACCTCATTCTGAGGCAGGGTCTGTCTCTCATTTGACCCAGAGCTCACCAATGACATGAGGCTAGGCCAGCAACCTTGGAGATTACCCACTCTGACCCACCAGTATTGGGATTACAAATGTGTGCCACCAAGCTGAGTACAAGCTCACCTTTGAAACGGACTTTATTCACTATGACAAGCTGCTACACTCCACACAGTACTGGGGGAAGAAAGGAGGTCTACTATTCTCTAGGATCCCATCAAGACCTTGCTAAGAGCATTCTAGAACTGAGACGTTGAGTACACAACGTGATAGTTTATTTGAGATATTCGTGATACTTCCCCAGTGGAAGACAGAAAGACACACCCACCCACCCAGCACACTTGCATTATGCATTAAAAACAAACACCTATTATAAGTAATCTACTAACAGATATACCTATTTAACTAGTGACTCTTGGGAATGACTGCAGGCTAGTCAGGTGAGATCAGAGGCTCTTATGGCCTGTTCTTCTGAGGCGGCCATGATGGAGCATGCTACACCCCGAGGTGACGAGGTCTCCTCCATACAGTCCATGCTGAGGGGCACGAACAGGAATTCCTATTTCACAGGGCTCTGGAGAAGCTACATCAGTGTGTGAGTTCCCACCCTTGTCTTGCTGGGCACAGACTGCTTGTGTGCTATCAGCTTCATATGGGGGCCCCCTGCTTGGCTCCCTGGTTCAGAGGGCTCTGTTTTCAGCGCTTTAAACTCTCCCTTTGTGTTCTTCACTCGAGCAAATCTCATCTCCAGACTGAGGGTCCTACATTGATTGGACTGCCTCCTGCCCTTCAGTCACAGGAACTAGACACTGTGTGTCTAGAGGGACCAAGTCCTGTGACAGGTCCCAGGGGCAGAAAGAACAAGACAGTAGGCACTGCAACCTGGACACATATAGCCCAATGAAGGAGTCAGGCGCCAAGTGAGGCACACAGCCATATCCTTGTGACCGCCGCGTGCAGGAAGATCTAGTTCTCATTAGAGCACCAGCGATTAAGTCTCCTCTCTGGTGTACCGTGAGGCTCTCCGTGGCCAAGTCACTCCCTAACCACTGGCCATGGCATGGCATGATCTAGCCTTAATCAACCATCTACCCGGGACTGACCACTGTATTCTCCCTGCTCCTGGAGATACCCACTCTCTGAACCTTCTTTCTAGAATGTACTCCGAGGCCAAAGCCTATCCTCTTTAGAATCACTTGTTTAGGCTCTGGACCCCTCTGTACCCTGCCCTTGCTTACTCTCCAGGGCTGGCCTTTCTACTGGTCTCTGAGGTTTTTCACTTGTTATAGTTGGGAGTCTGAGGTGCTCATGGGTTTGAACACTCTGTCCTACTCAAGGATCCGTGCTCCGCCTGCATGGCATACTGGGTTCTCTGAACCCTGGGCCAACTTTGCTTCCCTTAAGTTACTGCTTTAATCATTGTGTCACAGCGTTATGAAAAGTGACACAGAACTGGCATCAGAGACTTTAACAGGAGCCAGTCTGAAGCTGAAAAACCAAGATCACCAGAAAGAGCCCCTGAGAAGGTGCGCCCTCTCCTGCCTGCCCCAAAGGCTTCTGCTTTTACAAACTTGCTTTGTGACTTTTTTTGGCTTCTGGATATCTTTAAGGGTATCCAGAATGAGATGCCCTTATCAGATATCTGAGCTATCCTTAAAGGATCCAAATTTGCCTCTAAATGTGAACCTGCTTATGGGATCTTTATAGATTCAGCCATGGATAGAGCTAGACCCCAGGGGCATCTGGGTTACTAGAGGATTGGAGGCACTTAGAGAAAATCAGGCCTGTGCCCACTGCCTGGTCCTTTGTTCCGAGCAGGCCAGAGAACTCTGCAGGCTACACCCCAGCTAGCCAAGTCATGGCTGGCGATTCCTGCTTCCAGTGAGGGCTCAAGAAGGTCTTATCGTCACTGACTCTGTGGTAAAACTAAGCAGGACCACAGCATGCTTTGTTGAAAAGTAAAGGAACATAAAATTGATTGAAAACCAGTGTCTCTAAGCATACAACCTATCTATGTCCCCACTAACACAAGTATTAGTGGTAGAATAAATCACGTCTGGAGTGACAAACTGGATGTGAATTCCGAGAGCACCGTTATTAGCAGCATGAATCTGACAGGTCTTACAAACTTCCTTGTTCTAGAGCTTTCCCTGCTGAGAAGTCGGGGATAAGAATGGCTTATTCGAGGTTTAAGTGAGATAAGTAAAATACAGGGTACCGCGACTTGGATATTGCCCATATTCAATAATATGACAGCTGCTATCACTGTTAATGCCCCTATAGCTTTATTTATAGGTTTTTATCCCCGTTAGAAATAATGCTGTGATAAACGTCATCCTGCCTCCGTCTGTGAAGTTCTAAGTGGTCAAACTGAGGAACAGCGGTAAACCTAAACGTCGAATCCGGCCTGTCACAGCTCTGCCACCCAGGCCTCCTCCGGTGGGGCCGCCTTTCCTGGCAAGTGTGCACTTCCGTATCTCTCGTAGCCTCCAGCACTCGATCTCCTCGACCAGCGCCACCCCTGCTTATGTTATCATATATTAAAATGTATCTCCTGGGTGGTGTAATATTCCCCCAAATCCGATGCCTGGGTACAGTAAACGCAAACTCATCTTGAAACACACACACACACACACACACACACACACACACACACACACACACACACACAAATCAATCGAGTCTCCCTTTACCCATCTCGGCTTTTTCTCTACAGATTCAGTTGCCTGGGGTCAAGTTTGAAAATACTGTGGCCTTAACTCATTTAAGAGGGAGAGATCATATCTATATACTTTTCATTACAGTATAAATCGCTCAGTGGACATAATTCATAGATTCAACTTTACCTCAGGCATGCATGCAGAGGAGGAAAAAAAAAAAAAAAGCAACATACACACACTCAGTACTATTTGCAAGTTCAGGGTTACCAGAATCTAGGATCGATTCCATACAAATACAAGAGGATGGAAGAAATGGTTTCTCAACAACAAGACCTGCCTCGTGTCATTTATCCGCCAACTCGCCCAACCACAGGACGACTGCTGGAGGGAAGTTAATGAAAACCAAAGGTGACTTTTCCAAGTGCCAAACATGGTTCAAACTCAGAGGTCAGAGCTTTCGACTTGGAGGACTAAGGAGTGGAGGTTTGGGGAGGGGAGAGGGGGGAGCGCGGTGGAGCTCTAGCCATTCTTCAGAAATAAAAGTTTAAAATTAGAGCTAGCATTACTTTTGCTCGGCGTATTTTTATAGCATGATTCAGACAATATGAAGTGTCTGCACTTACCAAGGGTAGAAACTTGTGCAGATGTATTTTCGGTACACTGCGATGCCTGCAGACGCAATTCCGATCATTAGATCTAAATTGTGTAGATCCTGGTGGGGGGAAACAAAGGGTCCAGGTTCACAGTGTGTTAGTCTGCTAACTTTAAAGCACCCACACTTTTATAAATAGCAGTTCACGTCCGCTCAAGAGGGGGAATGCCACTGAACAGAGGAAAAATCCTCACTTAGCAGCCACTTACGAATAAGTAGTTGGTACCCAATTCTTCTAAAGGGAACACATACACAGCACATCATGAACACACACACACACACACACACACACACACACACACGCACACACACACAGCACATCATGAACACACAGACACAGAGAACACATCATGAACACACAGACACACACAGCACATCATGAACACACACAGCACATCATGAATACACACACACAATACCTGGTTCAGGAAGTTACCAGATACGATTATGTACTCCACAAAGTCACACATAAACACTCCTGAACTTTCAACCATCAGCTTTTGGGAGCCACAAGAGACTCAAACAGGCCCCTTCCCCATACAGTTCCGTACAAATCTCAATTTCAATTACTGAAAAAGCTTTAGCTATTACGAAATGATAAAGAAAAACTACACATGGTAGATGCAACTCTAAATCCAATTAAGAAACAAATGTTACTTATGAATCCAATGGAATTACCCTGGCTAAGGGCTTGTGTGCTTGGCACTGCCATCTATTATACAGACACAGAAGGAAAACAGAATTAAAGCTGTTTTAAATCCACTCAAGTATAAGCAAATGGCAGTTAAAGAGGCGGAGTTCCTTCCTTGAGTCGAATATAATTTCTGTTTCCAATCAGATGTCATTAAGTACAAACGTTGGACAGGGACAGTTACGAGTGGGTGTGAACTGCTGGCCTTCCAATCCCAGCCTGTGGGGCTTAGGTGCCTTCGCTTGCCTGTTTTGCATTATATAAACTTTGGGACCCCCCTCAGAGGTTCATATCAGGCTGGAAGTACAGAATAGAAGAACCCAGATCAGATCTGTGAATATGGATTGGCACTCGGCAGGTGTAACAAACGCTCACTTTCTGCTGGGGCTAGGCCCTCACTTATGAGCAACAAAAGAACAAGGGGAGGTACAGAGACTGGACAGAGAGATGGTGTTGACACAGTGGAAGTCCTGAGTATTCGCACTAGGTACCGGGCTAAAAGCCCACACGTAGGCAAAGCCAGCCAGAATGAGCAGTGAAGAAAAAGGCAGCCGCAAGCACTCACCACAGTATAGGAAGAATGGATCGGCCAATGGCATTGCGAGAATGGCTTGGTGGGCTGGGACTCAATCCTGTCAGGCATTCTATTGTCTTTCAGTGGGCACCTTTCCTCCAGTTAACTAGTTTATTCCAGTTAGCTACTTCCTAAATCCTCACATCAGCCCCAGATGCAGGAAGAACAGATCATGTGACCCACTCTGGCCACCATGCTCTAAGCATTAGTGACATGATTCTTTTTCTTGGAAGCACTGAAAAGCTGTGTGCCACCTTCGAACTTCTGACAATAAGCAAGTCACATGGGAAAAGCATGAAGCTATGTATGGAGAAGGAGCCAAGACTGGATGGGGAGTTACTGGGTGGTAAGAGCTACCTGAAGAGAAGTCTGGACCCAAGCACATTCCAGAACTCTACTGAAAAGTATTCTGTGTGGTACCAAGCTACTCGGATGCAGGAGTGTCCATTCAGTACCGCCAGGTGTAAGGCAATACTCTAACGACTGGAGGGACTGAGGTTAGATCTCAGCGGATCATCTGCCTCCAATCCCGGAATGGCTCTGTGTATTTTAAACTAGGTTTATCCATTTTATTTTCTGTGCAAATGTTAGGCGTGCATGTATGTAAGTGGACCCTGTTTGTGCTTGGTGTCCTCAGAGGTCGGAGGAAGGCCTTGGATCCTTGGAAGTAGAGTTACGGATGATTATAAGCTACCATGTGGGTGTTGGGAAACAGTGGTCTTCTACAAGAGCAATGAGTACTTTTTTTTTTCTTCTTTTTTTCAGAGCTGAGGACTGAACCCAGGGCCTTGCGCTTGCTAGGCAAGCGCTCTACCACTGAGCTAAATCCCCAACCCCAATGAGTACTTTTAACCACCAAGTGATTTCTTTTTTCTTTTGAGATAGGGTCTTCAGATGTATGCAGACTGGCCTAGAACTCATAAAGTAGCCCAGATTGGCTCCACCTTATTACATTCCTCCTGCCTCACTCAACCTCCCAAGAACTGGTACGCACACAGTCTGCTAGCCTGAGGGGTTCATTTCCCTGATAGCTGAGGGTCGAGAAGGTTAACTCTGGTGTTGACAGAAACTCCTATTCTGCCACTGACTAGGTTCTCGGAAATATTCTATCAAGGGGAAAAAACTTGAAAAGGGGCCAAAACTTACCAGTTACATTCCAAAGCTGTCAATGTACAAGAGCCAATATATTTCCCCCCTTTTATGACCCATGTTAGAGAGGTCAAGGGACAGAAGACAAAGAAGTTCGAATGTTTCTATAAGCTTCAAACACAGTGTGTAGATTTTTATTTATTTTTTTATTTTTGGTTTTTCAGGACAGGGCTTTCTCTGTGTGACCTTGACTGTCCTGGAACTCACTCTATACCAGGATGGCCTCCAGTTCTGCCTCTGCCTCTAGAGTGCTGGGATTAAAGGCACATACCAGCACTGCCTGGCAGTGTAGATTTTTAAACAGGTTAAAAAAAAAAAGGCTTGGATCATTTAATCATTTTCCATAGGCTTCATCTGTAATTGGAGATGATTAAGAATACCAATTTGGGAAGGTTTCTACGATCCTAAAATGAGATCGAGGGTCTCCTAGGAAAACACCTGGAACAAAGACTAGCCTCTAGCTGGCGTTTAATTAATATGTGTGTGTCTCTGTGTGTGTGTGTGTGTGTGTGTGTGTGTGTGTGTGTGTGTGTTACCGCATGTGCTCTCGCAGGCCCACGTGTGGATTTTGTGAGTATGGAGGCCAGAAGTTCATTACAAAGGGAAGCTAGTCTATTGTGGCCCAGGGGTCTCCTGTCTCCACAGATCACCAGGCCTGGCTTTTTACATGGGTTCTGAGTTCAAGCTCAGGTCCACCTGCTTTTCCAACAAGAACTTTATGAAGTGAGCTCTCTCCCCAGCCCAGTAACCGTTTCTTTGTGGGTGCAATGGAGGCCAATGACAGGCAGATGTTAGGGTGTCAGCACTAAAATGTTGAACATGATGAGTCAGTGTGGTGGTTTGAATGAGAATGGACCTCGTGTTTGTTTGTTTTGAGACAATGTCTGTCAATGGAGTCCTGGAACTCGCTGTTTAGAACAGGTTGGCCTCAAACTCACAAGAGATCCTCCTGTATTCCGAGTGCTGGGATTAAATCAGTCACTACCATGTCCTGCCCAGGTTTATATATTTAAATGCCTGGTCCCCAGTTGGTAGAACTGTTTTGGAAGGATTAGGAGGCGGGGCCTTGTTGGAGGAGGTGTGTCACTGGGGCAGGGCATGCTTTCAGGTTTCAAAAGACCTGTACCATTCCCAGTTAGCTCTCACATACTCTTTGCCTCTTGCTTGCTGATCAAGATGTGGCTCTCAGCCACCGCCCCAGAGCCATACCTGACTGCAGCCATGCTCCCTACTGAACTCTTAACTCTCTGGAACCATGAGTTACAACAAATGTTTTCTTTTATAAGGCCTTGGCCATGGTTGTGTCTTTACAGCAATACATGTGACTAAGACAGCCAGTGCTGAGCCCATGTACTGACCACCTAGGTGCTCAGTGACTAAGTGATAATCCCCAGGGTGACGGAACTATTGGAAGAAACGGTCTACCCAGACACAGAAATTTGCACAGCAGATGACATGTGTTGGTCTTCTAAACTAAGCACAATGTAAAATATTTATCAGTCTTTTATCAGTCTCACAATCACACCGCCATAATTTCTTCTATTAAACTTGAAGAGGACTGGGGAGCTGGCTCAGGCAGTGACTGCTTGCTGTGTAAACATGAAGGTCAGGGTTCCAATCCCTAGCCTCCGGGCATGGTCTTGCATGACTGTATCCCAGCACTTAAGTGGAGACATGTGTGGGTCCTGGGAGCTTACTGGGCAGCCAATCAGCGAGTATCAAGTTCAGTGATCAATGTTGTTTTAAAAGATGAAGGTGGAGAGTGACCAACCCCTGGCCTCCACAGGCACGTGCTTACCCTGCATCTAACTGTACCAACATATATGCGCGCACACACACACACACACGCACACACACGCAGTACACACATGCACATACACACACACACACACGCAGTACACACACACACACGCACACACGCAGTACACACATGCACACCATACACACACGCACACACACACGCAGTACACACATGCACATACACACACACACACGCACACACGCAGTACACACACACACACGCAGTACACACATGCACATACACACACACGCACCCACACACACACGCAGTACACACATGCACATACACACACACACGCAGTACACACACACGCACACACGCAGTACACACATGCACACCATACACACACGCACACACACACGCAGTACACACATGCACATACACACACAAACATGTACATGTTACTGTATTTGAGTAACCAGCTCTAATCTGAGTACTGCTTAAGTTGTAGTAGAAACCTTGGCTCAGCAAATTGCCACTTAAAAACGTATTTCTAAAGTCATGTAAGAAGAGGGAGTATTGGAGGGGAAGAATCCGGTCGGTCATGGGGAGGACAGGGGAGGGTGACAATGGGTTAAGCATGAACAAAATACAATGATATGCATCCAACGAAATGAACACCTCCCCCCTTTGTGACGAGGGCACCCACTGGCCTCTGTCTCAGTGTGGCTGAGGACGACCTTGAACTCCTGATCCTCATGCCTCTCTCTCCTGGATGCTGGGATCATGATACACGCCAGCACGCCCAACCCATGTGGTGTGGGAATCGAACCCAGAATGCTAAACATGCACTCTGCAGTCAAGAGGCACCCTCAGCCTCAAGCCCATCATTCTGGATATTTACTTCAAGAAAAAATTTTAAAAGACAGAAAAAACCTAGATTTTTTCCCACTGAAAGCTTGCAAGCCTCCTACGCACTGAAGTGTGGGAAAAACATCAACCCAATAGCCAATAAGAAAGACCCGGATAAGCTGGAGAAACTTCCCAAGTATCTATCTTTACAAAATAATTTTTGGATTTGTTTTATTATTTTGTGTGCATGAGTGGTTCTGCCTGCATGCACGTCTGTGCACCACATACATGCCTGGTGCCCAACGAGGTTTCGAACCCCATGTGAGTTCTGGAAATCAAGTCCCAGCCCTCTCAAGAACAATCGCCTTTACGCCCTGAGCCAGCTCTCTAGCCCCTAAGTCTCTTTTAAAAGATCTTGTTTGTGATAACAGGAGGGAAACAATTCCCCAAGGGAGTTTTCAAACGTACATAATTAAAAAATAATACAACGGTTTCTGAGCTAAAGGGTACATACTCTGCCTCCATGAAGCTCCACTCCGTAGAAGTCAAGGGTTCGAGCTATGTTGATGTAGCAAGATTCGGCTTCTGACTGCTTTAGCCCACTGCAGAAGAAAAGAGAAGATGCAAAACTCACCCAGTAGGTGGAGAATATAACCTACATATTAAAAATACCTGGAAAACGTTGTAATGGCCCTCTGTAAGTTATTAACAGTTCCTAAGTGCCTTGGGCCAGTCCCCGTAAGCACTCAGGCTTTCAATCCTAATGAAGCAGGTTTTGTTTCTTGTCCACAGAACCGGACCTCCTCTGGATCCCTCTGTTTTTTGACTGACACCCTCCCCACTTAGTGGGCTCCCCGGGAGGTCAGTGAGAACTGCCTATCCCCTTTCAAGATGCCTGCCCTCTCGTCATGCCATGGAGCTCGATTAATAGGTAATCTCTGATCATTCTGCCTGTCAAGCCTCTCAACAGTGGCCACACGCTTCAAACGCCAGTGGCCCTGTGCTATTTTAGGATGCTGACTTCTGTCCCAGGAGCAATTCCGGGAGAAAGGGCTGGCGGCGCCCTCTGAGAAGGTACGCCGCTAGCTTGCCCTTTGTTTTTATGGCCCTTCCCAAGAAATGAGATGTCTCTGGAGGGCTGGCCTGGGTCGGCGTGGTTCTCATTTAATGGGAACAGAACAGCTGCCGCCACAGTAACACTGAGTCACGTGAGGAGTGGGAAGAAGAGGCTAGGAGTGGGAAGTAGTATTTGGACGAGGCAAGGCTTGTCCCAAGGCGACTCCCTATGTGGAAGGAGAGCAGTCTCAATCCAGGACCACCCACCCCCATCAGCTCTCCCGTCTCTCCCTCAAAGACACGGGAGGGAATGGCTTATTTTATTACATGGGGTAAATGCTGAAAGGCATGCCTGGTTCAATCAGCTTGGAGGCCAATCAATCAGACTGAAAACGGGCATCTCCTTGAGGAACTAACCAAGGTCAATGCCATCCCAGCTAACGCATGCGCGCACGCGCGCGCGCACACACACACACACACACACACACACACACACACACACACACGCAAGCGATGTTAAATATACATTGGCCGCCATCCCTCCTGGTTAAACATACAGAAAACCACAGGAAGGCAAGGGGGACATCAAACACAAAGTAGGTAGGTTATCTATAATGCCCAACCTGAGTTCCTAAGCCCCGGACCCACCAGTCCCCGCTCCTCCCCACCCCCGACCCCCAGTCCCCGCACCTGTGCTGTTCGTGGAGTGACTCCACCTTGCTTAGAAAGTCATCATTTTGATCTGGTATGAACTGGCTGTCGGCAAGATAGCCTGGATGATGTATGGAAGAATTAAAGTCTCCGATATGAGCTATTAAGATACAATGAGGGAAAAATCATGATTAGCCTCGCCCCTACAGTATGGTCCTTATCAACAAGCATCGATAACATCACAAGAGATACCACTGTGGGAACAGGTCTGATAAGCTCTGCACCACACAGCTCCTTATTAGCTTCCAATTCCATGCTTCTAATATGAACCTCTGCTTAGGGCTAAATTCCACCTAAGCGCAGGGGTGTGGCAGGTGAGGGGTGGAGGTGGTTAAACTCAAAATAGTGTGCTTTAAAAACTATCCCTGGGATGCTCTTACAAGGTGCCCAGTGAGGATGCATTAATGTATCTTCATCAGGGTTCATGTTAGAGGAAGAAAATGAGACCCAGAGAGAAGGGACCCTAACCCAGGCTATTTTCAGTAAAGACCTAGGTGAGAGGAATCTATGTTAGCACCCTATCTCCCGTCTGTCCGTCTGTAAGCTGCTGAGCCTTCTCTTGATATCCAGAAGGGCCAGCAAGGTGCTGCAAATGTTTTTCCTAAGCCTAAAGGCTGAAAGTTCTTTAATTTTCCTGTTGGTTTCGACAACTCCAGGAGAGCCTTCTGAATCGTTTCTTTGCTCATCTATCCTGTTAGCTAGTCACCATACTCACCCAGCTCCCTTCATCAGGAATACACTGTAAGCTTCTTGCTTTGGCTAAGTCACTGACAAACATTTTGATCAATGTGAGAGCAGCAAACCTTCCCCTCGGGGCCATTTTTCACTTGAAATTTTAGGCTGCTACCCTGCACAGAGCTCTGGGATAACCACTAGGGGGAAACAGTTAACAGCTACAGCCATACACATTTGCAAGAGCCTTGGGGGTGGGATGGGGGCTGCCAACGGTGTCAGTGATGTCACTGGAGGGCTTGAGCAAATGCTCCTCATAGCCCACAGAGCATGGGTGATTCTTTATAAACAGACAAGAAGACAGAACAAAAGGTAGGTACCCGCATCCCTGCAGTCTCAGCACAGGGCCTGCCTGTCGTATCTGTCTGCTGAACACATGCCCCAAGTTTGAGATCCCAGGTACCTATGTCTCAAGCAATCGATCAATCTGGCTGGTGGGCGAGACCTCCATTACTATTCTTCTAACTCTAACTTCATCTTGGAGCTTCTTCTTGGGGCTCGCTTCTCTGATACTTTTCGAGACTCCCTTCCCCTCCCCAAGCAGGAGAGGGCACACACTGTGCTCTTTCTCATCCCCGGTAGCTGCAGAGCTCCCTTCAGACTGAGGCTGGTACACAGCCTGCTTGTGGCAGAGGCTTGGGAAACAGAGTACCTACCTATTCCCCAAACCTTTTTTGTGTGCCTCGTAAGCCCCTGACTAGCTAGCAGCAATCTTCAGCCACTGGGCTGGAAGTATTTTCTCTCTCGAACATTGTACTTCTTTTTTTTTTTTTTGAATATTTATTTATTTTATGTATGTGAGTACACTGTCTCTGTCTTCAGACACACCAGAAGAGGGCATCAGATCTCATTACAGATGGTTGTAAGCCACCATGTGGTTGCTGGGAATTGAACTCAGGACCTCTGGAAGAGCAGTCAGTGCTCTTAACCGCTGAGCCATCTCTCCAGCCCCGGAACATTGTACTTCTTGACAAAATGTTATCAGACAAAATGTACCTAGTACACCTTCTGAGCCACTAATTTTATATCTGAGAATTAGTCTTATAAGAAATTTGCAGAGCATGCAAATACATGTATATTTATTTATCCAGGCTAGAGGAATACAAAGAGCTTAGACTTCAAACGGTCTGCCTGGTGACCTGTGATTTATTAGTATGACAGTAATGTTGGGTTTCCAGCCTCAGTCAGTTTCTACCTTTCAGTTCTGGGACTGTCTTCAGTCGCTCTTTTACCAATCTTCCACATTGGGAAGCCCAATGGCGGAAGCCTGGAACAGGATGTCTTAAGTGTAGGCCTTTAACTTTTCTCTAATTATAGCTTATTGCTTATCAAGACCAATTTTTACGTTTACTTTTTATTCTCTGTGGTATGTGTGGGGGTCAGACGACCACTTTCAGGAGTCAGTTCTCTCCTTTTACTGAGGGTTTCTTGACTGGCTTCAGGCTGGCAGGCTTTGCTGGCTGCGAGCGCTTTGACACAAGGAATCAACGTTCCCACCTTATACATGACTTAACACAGTTTTCTTCTGGACGGACATGGAAAGACACCGAGGGTTAAGATTACGATAAGAGTGCTTCCTACAGTGGTTCCTGTTCTCTCCTCTGCAGCCCTACAAAGTAGAACAGGGACTTCTGGTCCTGCTCGCCACACGAGGCCTGGAAGGTTGAGCCACGTAGATGAGAGGAAAAGCTAAGACCCAGAGGACGTGGCTTCCATCCCTGTTCTCACTGACTCAGTCAGCGTAGGTTTCAGTATTAAGGGATTTTTGGCTATAGGCCACCTTCAAGCGCACTGTTTAATCTGAAGCAGCCATGTTGCGTAAGTACCAGACGCCTCCTCTCACACACAGGTGGGAAGCCTGAGGCTTATCCAGGTGATATACAAGGACAAACGAACAGGGCGAGGTTAAACTGAGCACAGTTCTCTCCGTCCTCAAGTTCTTTCTTGCCAATCATCAGCCGAAATGCTCCAGCAGTGAACATCCAGCCTTGGCTTCAGTGTGGGAAGGTCCCTGCTTGTCACTCCCGGGAGTCACAAATCTAGAGATTGCAGAGGACACGCTGACTCTGGCTGTGTGTTATAGATCACTGCCCTGTGTCATGACATGGTAGACACCATCTTAATCATAGTAGCTGTGACTAGAGTCCCAGAGGCTTTCCCGCCTAGAAGGAGTAAGGTGAACTATCTGTCAGCCCTTCACTTGAGATTCCAGACGCTCATTCTCTCCAGCCCCCGCTCTTCCTGGTCTCAAAAGGCGCTGAACTCAGTACACAGTACGTGCAATGTTAGCTGAAGGGGTGGCTATCTGTGCAGAGGTCATCCATGTTGGGTGGGACTCTGGTGATGAAGCTCTTTCTGAAGCCGGTCACAGTCCTTTAACATATAAACCTAGCAGTTCACTAAGCTGGACTTGGATGGAATAGTTTCTTTGGTCTGTTGTTGGTGTCCTATCTCCTGGTCCAGTCTTCCCAGTGGATGCAACATGCTGGCCTGTCCCAGAGAACAACCTCTTCTGAGTTTTTTGTTATGAGAAGAGGAGGCTGGTAGGATGGGGTTGAGGCTGAGTGTGTCTTACCAGTGAGGAGGCTTGCTGTATGCTCAATATCATGGGATCACCTCCAACATCCTCCTTCCTCGACTCTCTGGTTCCATGTAATAGGCAGGTAAGCTGTGGGCCCACCAGGCTAGTTCTTCACCCCTTGTTTCTGTCCTCGTTGCTCAGGGGAGTATACCCAGGCCTCCTCAGGAACCCAAGTGTGTGTGTGTGTGTGTGTGTGTGTGTGTGTGTTTGTGTGTGTGTGTGTGTATCTGTCTGTCTGTCTTTTCTTCCTTCCTTCCTTTCCACTATGCTTCTGAGGCCACAGTGAGATGGGTAATTTGGCCTGCATCTGCTCTGAGACCTTGCTCTCTTAGCTTCCTGCCATGCTGTGGGCTGAGGCTTCTGGGAAGGCAGAGGGAACTCTTTCGCCTTACACTAAGCTATATGACTCTATACAACCAACAGGGCACTCTGGGCAGGCGCCGCAAAGCTAATGAAAGGCCAAGTGGCATTTCACCTCACACAGGATCTGACACCAAGTGTGCTTGGTGAAATTTTGCTGACAGGATGAAGAGATTCCTTCTGTAGTTTAAAAAAAGCCTTGGTTGGAAAACCCTACCTGGACTTTCTACCCAGCATGGCACCTGTAGTTAAGTGTGGCTTGTTCAACTGGAAAAGAGTGGAAATTGCAAAAGCAAGACTGGATCTCAAAGATTCAGTTAAAAAGCAAAGGAAAACAAAACAGAACAACACCCCCTCCATAAGCTCATTCATTCTTATGATGACTATATATTAAAATAATATTTAAATGGGCTAAATAAAACCTTCAAATTAATTATATATAATATAATAAATGTTATATAAATATTATATATTTTTTTAAAAAAATTTTAAAAGAGGGTCTCATGTAATCCAGGCCGACCTTATGGAGCTGAGGATGGCTTTGAACTTGTGATCTTCCTGCCTCTGAAGGCTCAGAGACCACTGTCTAACCCGTTAGCTACAATAAAGCTCTGAATATAAATTTGTAAGCTCTCAGTAGCATTTTAGATAGAAATCAAGCAAGCAGCAGAAGTGCCTTCCAGCAAATTCCTTAACCTAGCCAGGTCTTGGTTTCCATGTTCAGAGGAGGCAAGGGATATAAATATTGTTCCACCGGAGTTTGTACAGAGACCAGATCCAAATACCTGGGCAGAGGCTCTGGAAAAAGCTGGTTGTAGCTGTCTGCTGTTTCATAGCTCCCTGGAGGGGGAAATACCACACCATTCCTTCCCCCCGGCACCAATGTCCATCTGATATCCCCAAGCAAGAGAAGAGTGTGGCTCAGGTTAAAAGTTTTACTATTAAGACAGCAAGAGATATACCCCATCCCAGCAACCTGGGTTAAAGACTTCCTCAGCGAGCAGCCAGTGATATGCTGGCTCAAACAAGCCAGCCACCACCTAGTCAACCTCCCTCAAGACTTACATTGCACTGCATAGGATGCTAGAACCACCGCTGAGTTGAGAGGGCAGGTTAACCTGTCAGGAGAAAGAAGGATTAGCTAAGTCAGAAGAACCACAGACACTCACAAACCACAGACAGCCTGTGGCTTTCTGTTCTCCATTAACTGTTAATGAGCTACGTGAATGAATCTTAAAGGCAACTCCAATACAAATCAATCCCGAGTGGTACAGGGAATACAGAAAAAGAGGTTTTTTTTGTGATAAGAACTGTAACTTTTGGATTAAAATGATAAGTTCACAAATACCAGGAAGCTAATGGTCTGGCATTGAATAGCACGCCTACATTGAAAGAGAAGAACTGAGAAAATAGGATCTGAGATAAGTCTGAAGCCTTCTTATCTTTCTAATAAAGACCTGAGACTTTCTGTATGGCTGTGACTACCTCCAAGAGACTCAGGGCTCTTAGGTCCCTCCTTCCTGGAATGGTGATATCTTATAAAATGGAAAAATGGGGGTGGGGGGAATTCTGTATTTTAACATTTGTAATTCTGTAATTAAATTACTTAATTCACTAACTACTGACTGTTCCTACACCCACGGACCTTGCAGAGGTTGACAGGTTTCTACTCCCTCCCTGTCATCCATTAGAAATCCACACACAAACTTGGCCAGGATTTGTTCTCATTGCCAGCTAACCTTGGTCCTCCCAAATGCCTGTTCTCCGTGACACGACCTGTCTTTATTGCTCTCTTTTCCCCAGTCGAACCTGACTCTGTGTTATTATCAGACCCAGAGCCCGGGCCACTGCTGAATGCAAGAACAGGCTGGAAAAGGCCGGGGGCAGCGACTGGGAAAGAGCCATCCTTTCCAGCAACACTGAGACAGGAAGATTTTAAAAGCATCCTCCAGTCCGTGGCAAGTTGAGAGAACATGTAGTTTCCATGGCAGCCCATGAAGTTCCCACATGAGTCATCCCATTTGCCAGTGTGGTCTGCTTGGCCCCCGGCAGTTTCCCTCTCTGTCCACTGCACTCCCTCGGGTTCTGAAGGTACATCTGAAGGAAGCATTCCCTATCTGAAGTGCCGATGCCCAAGAGGCCTCTCTGTGTGTCCATGCAGACATCCGTGTCTCTCTGAGTCTATGGATGTGTCCCAGGATTGCTTGTTATCTGTCTGTTTTGAGCGGCAGCCTCTTCAGAACAGGTGAATATGGGATAAACACAGGCTACCAGTATCCTAAGTCGAGCGTCACTTTAACATCTAGCCTCTGCTAGAGGATGATGGATTTAGGGGACAGCCTAGAAACAGGAGACAGTGGCTCACACTAGATGTTAAAGAGCCTATGGGGACTGAAGAAAAAGACTTCCAAAGAATGATCAGTGCTCAGAATACATAGCAGAGAGCAACGTCAGCCTGTACTCCTCTCCCAGCGTTCCATACGCTCCTGGGCACATTTCTATGTCTCTGTGGTCCAGGCCTCTGGGTGTCAAGTGAGGGGACTGCCCTGGATGATCCATCTCTGCAGGGAGGAGATGCTCTACAGCACCGGCTACCAGTGACTATCCAGACAAGTCAGAAGAGTTGATCCCTCAAGGGAAACGCTAACCTCACAACACCTCCCTCGGAGCTGGAGAGCAGGTGGAGACATGACTGTGACAAGGCTCTAGGAGGGTTGAACCCAGGATGTGGGTTCTTACCAACTTATCTGGAAATCCCAAAGGGCATCCTGTTCGGGAAAGCAAAGAAGAGGACAGTGTAGTACCAGAGTTTGGAGTATGGGAAGGCTGAAGGGGAGGCCTTGGCCTGGTGGCCAGCACAGGCTGGAACCTGTCTCATAATGGGTATGAGAACAGTATTCATGAAAAACAGAGCATTTGCCTATAAGGGAACCCTAGACCAGGTTTCCATGACCCCAAAGAACAGCTCAAGAGGAGAGGCGGGCGGGGTTCTCCTGAAGTGTAATGAGGCGGTCTCTCCATAGAGGAGCCCTCTGCACCTGGTCTGTAGTTTTTCTGGAGAAGGGATGAACTACTACCTCGGGGAAGTGATACCCAGAATTCATGAAGATCCTGAACTCTGCCATCACTAAGCAGTTAACATTCTGCCGGCCCCTTCAAGGAGGCTCTGGCTGGCAGGACTGTAGCAGAGGGAAGCCCTAGCCTCTTCCAGTCTGTCCTAATGCACATGGACACTACGCCTCCAGACGGATGTCTTAGCACAACCTTTGGCGCTCTTTCATACCCTGCAGCTGCTCTCTTCCGTTCTGTGGTGGTGAGACACATGCCTGCAGTGGGCATGAAAAGCCCCTTCTCTCCCTGTTTTCCTGAAGTCAACCACATATGGCTTCCAGCTGGAATGGGGGAGCCTTCTTGCTGTCCAGGGAAATCTCTAATTCTCCACCAACCCTAAATCTGGCTTATCCCCAGCACCCCACAGAGACTTTTCTAGGCCATGTAGCAGCAGAGCTCCTGAAAGCCCAGGCCAACTGTGATTCCCACTGCCCATACTGGTCTCATTTGCCTCAGGGCTTCCTGCCTCAGGCCATGAGTTACAGCTGCCAGCCTCTGTGTGATGCGGTTGGCCAATGGCCTCTGATGACCCTCTAGAGTAGAACTAGACTCACAGGAGGAAGTGGGGATGAGGAGAATTGAAGTAAACGGGCCCCTTTCCTGCTGCTGTTTTCTTCATAAGGTAAAAACATGCTAAGGGGCTGGCAGGCAAGAGGGAATAGTAAGTAAGGGTGCTTGCTGCAAATGTCTTGGTGAGTCAAATTCAACCCCTAGAACCCATGTAAAGGTGCAAGGAGAGGACCAACTCCACATATGTGTATTATTGGGCATACGTGTACATATGCATAGGTACATATGCACTCATCCATTCTATCTCTAATAATAAATAAAAAGCTTTTTTTTTCTTAAAGAAAGAATATACCAAAGACTTGAAAGATGGGATTTTTGTAGCTTGGAATTTCTTTTTTTAAAGATTTATTTAAAATTAATTAAGTCATTTATTTATTTATTATAAGTACACCATAGCTGTCTTCAGGCACACCAGAAGAGGGCATCAGATCTCATTACAGATGGTTGTGAGCCACCATGTGGTTGCTGGGATTTGAACTCAGGACCTCTGGAAGAGCAGTCAATGTTCTTAACCACTGAGCCACCATCTCTCGAGCCTGGAATTTTAATTCTCTTTCTGGCCACTCTCAGATACCTTCCAGGCACTGAAATGGCCCAGATACATACACCCAGTGTGCTGACTCCCAAGCAGATGCCCATCCAAACACAATTTCTCCCAGAGAAAGAGGACAAATCAC
The DNA here is from genome assembly GCF_021556685.1 of Rattus norvegicus. Lineage (NCBI taxonomy): Eukaryota > Metazoa > Chordata > Mammalia > Rodentia > Muridae > Rattus > Rattus norvegicus. Next base: position 77,175,823 of record NC_141538.1, read on the forward strand.
CTATAAGTACCGTGTTCTTAGAAGTGGCTCTAACTTACACCTATCTGCTACCTGAGCTGCGTCCTGTTTTAACTCAGAATCTTTCCTTCCCTTTTAAAATCCGCCCCCAAGTCTTTACCAGGAAGATCACTGCATGTTTTGTATAAAACTGTAGCAAAGTGGAATGAAAGTTTCTCGGTCATTAGCCTCTGTAAACTGAGAGGGAGTTGAAAACAGCACACACAGGCTTGGTTCAAATTGAATACTGTTGCCCAGAATGCATGCTCATTAGATTAAAACCAGGACTCTGACTAGTGCGACAGGAAAGAAAGAAGAATTCAAAATTCTCATTACCTTCCTTCACAAACATCCATCTTCAGTTGTAAGAAATACAAATGCCTGGGAAACAAAGGCGTTCATTAACAAGTGCTCGAATTCGGTGGGCAAGCATGAACAACAAAAGCGCACATTTGAACAACAGTCCATGCAAATCCCATTCTACCCATTTGCAAACTGCCTAGGTGCTTTGTGCTAGGGGGCGCAGAGGGGGATGGATGGGGTAGGAGCCAAGGATGCCCCCCAGCTTGCTGCATGGGCTTTCAACTAGGCACAGGACCCCACAGCATTCTGTCCAAGCTGCCCACACACTCACAGGCCACTGTTCTAAACATGGGCACTCACACACACATACACACACCCATTCCTCTGTTGAACTGCTAAGAGGGGGTGGGTCTGTGAAGATCATAGGTTGACTGGACTGCAAACCCAGCTGGGCTTTTTCCTGGAGCCTAAGGACCATGGGAGCTGGAGAAAAAGTATTGGTAACCTAGTTGCCAGGACCTGCAAGCATCAGAGTCAGCTTTGAAAGCCAGGAGCTGTCCTGGGGGCAAACTATTCCAGGCCCCTGAGCCCTGCAGGCTGCATCTTTATCCTGGGACAAAGAAAGGAAAAGGAGGCCAGCACCAACAGCCCCGTAAGGCCAGGAAGCACCATGGAGGCATTTATATTTAGGGACGCGGCATACATGTGACGCTTGGCTTCTATCTCCCACTCTTTTTTAAAACCCAGATTCAAGCGGGATTGACATTCCAGGGTCTGGCCAAAGATGACAAAAGGGAAGCCTCCTGAAAGCTAATACAGGCAGAGCAGAAGTGCTGGGTGGGGGAAGAGGTCATTCTGGCAATTTAAACAAACACAGTGTCATATTCCTTGGGGTTGACAAAGGTCACGGAGCTGGCTGTTTTGAGACTTGGATGTTTGAAACAGCACTGCAAGCTCCTGGGTGCAGTCTGGGACCTGGGTGCGGTCTGGGACCTGGGTGCCTGGTACTCTGACTTCCTTCCTCATGTCAGCCTCCCAGTGAATTCTGGAGGCTGTAACACCATCTCTGTGTTAACTTATTAAACCTGTAAGATACAGAACTTGCAAATAAAAAACATCGCACTACAAAATTAAGCAATATACACCTCAATGAACTCTCTACAATCAGAACTGCCAATCTGAGGAAAAGCCTTCCTTTATCCTGGACGGACAAGAGCAATCTCTGTGGGCTGCATATAAGTCGTTACTAAGCATAGGATCTACGCCATAACTCTGACACAGTTATCACCCACTCTGTATTGTGTCGAACATGGGTGTGAGTGGTTAACCCTTTTGTCTACTTGACTGGATTCACAATCACCATGGAAACACACCTCTGGGTGTATCTGATGGCATTTCCAGGAGGTTTAAGTGAAAAAGAAAGACCCAGTCTCAATCTGGGAGGCATAAATTCATGGACCGATATTCCAGACCAAAGGTAGGAATTTAGCCGATCAAGTATTCATCTGTGCTTCTCGACCGACCGACCGACTGACCGTGACCAGGTGCCTCACTCTCACAGCCCCACCTTCTACCATGATGGAAGGTAGCCTCTAGGATTGTAAGCCAAGACCAGCCCTTCTTCCCTTAAGTAGCTTCTTGTTTAAGATTTTGGTCCCGGGGCTGGAGAGATGGCTCAATGGTTAAGAGCACCCGACTATTCTTCCAGAGGTCCTGAGTTCAATTCCCAGCAACCACATGGTGGCTCACAACCATCTGTAATGAGATCTGATGCCCTCTTCTGGTGTGTCTGAAGACAGCTACAGTGTACTTATATATAATAAATGAATAAATCTTTAAAAAAAAAAAGATTTTGGTCCCAATAATGAAATGCTTGTGCTAATTCACGTCCACTCAGTAGCAGGATCATCTTTTCCACCTAGAGAACATAACCAGTTCTTTCTAGTTGGTTTCTATGTTTATCCAGGCTAACATTCAACCAGAATTAAGTGTTCTCTCCTCCTGGAAGGATGCTGGGAGAAAGAAGAGGGGGGCAGTGTTATAAATGATCTAGTGGTAAAACCTGAGCTTTCACTGATGGGCACAAATGAGACCGGGAACATTCAGAAATCCTTTCCCAAATGCCACCTGGTCCTTTGCAGAGAAAACCCCACAGAATCACGTGAAGAAATGAGATTCATGAAAAAAAAAAAAAAAAAGAAATGAGATTCATAATATGCACCCCAAACTTAGGAGGCTTTGTCATTTTCTTCAGGGAGCTCAAATTGTCATTAGAGATTGTCCGTAAGTGGAATGCTGCTTAGAACAATCTAAATTTATCAGGAACAGCAGTTGTGGAGGCTCACAATAAACAGACATGTAAGTACCCTTGAGAAGAAAGGAAAGCTATCAATAGGAGAAACTCGGCCTGTCTAACTTTAGAAATATTTGACCCCCTTTGAGAATGTACTCCATCCAGATCCTGTGATGGCTGTCACAACTGTCGATGTGACACAAGCTAGAAGGAGCACCACGAGATATTGTCTACATTGGGTTGGCCTCTGGGCATGTCTGTGGGACAGCCTTAAATAAGTTAACTGATACGGTTAGACCCTGCCCACTGTGGGCAGCCCCACTCCCTAAGAAGTGAGGAAACTGATCTGAACACAAGTAAGCGAGCATGTGTGTTCTCGACTGTGGATGTTGATGTGACCAACCACCTCATGTTTCTCCCCTCACTGTCTTACAGGGATGGACTTTAATTTGGAACGGTGAGCTGAAGCAAACTCCTCCCTCCCCTGGGTAGCTTTTGGTTAGGGTTATCTTATCACAGTAACAGAATTTAAAATGGAACAGACCTCAACTTCAGAAAGACAAAAGCAAAACAAAAACAAAAACATAAACAAAAAACAAGGATTTGCCCCCCCCCCCTTCCTAGATAAGAAACAAAATAACCAACACCACCATTACGACCTTCCTTCTTTGACTCTTGGGAGCCAAATTTCCTTAAAGTAAACTCCTCTTTGGACAGGCCGCAAACCTAAGAAGGTCGTCTATGCCAGGAATGTAGGTTAAACAAAGCAAAAGCCAACCCAGTGTATGAATCAATGGAGGAATCCAATCCCGATGCTAAGAAAAAGATCAAATAGTCCCAGGGGCTCACCAGCTGTAGGGCACCGTGCTGCTCCTATTCCTGCTGAGTCAGCGATACCTAGAATCTGCTGCTCAGGGGGAAACCACAACAGTGGGCTGACTGCACCTTAAGGTGGGAAGTGCGCCACGGAGTGGTGGTAGATGTCAGATCAGAACCACTGACTTGGAAAAGCAACTCAGACAGACCTAACTGACGCGTAACTTAGATTAGAACTTAAGTCTACTACGTCTACTAATCTCCAGCTAAAGTCTGCTCCCCGTTGTAGCCCTGCTTGCTCTCCATTCCGGCAGCTACTCTGGGGATTTGAAGATGGCCTCACTTCTCCACAAGGTTTCTCTGCAGTCTACATTTCCTTGCATGCTGCTTGGAGGCCGGGAGACTCACTCCACAAGGCCTCTGCTTCTTCCCTAAGGGGTGTAGAAGCTGATGGCCGTGAGGGGCGCTAAAGGGGACCGTGAGATGGGACTGGCCCTGGAAGCGTCTCCCTCAAGCCTTTCCACTGAAAGCTTGAGCATGCATATGGAGTGCCATACACCTGGGGCTCCAGCGTCCCAGGGACGAGACATGGAAGACGGTGACAGTGACCATACATGAACTGGAACTTTTTAAGGTAAAACAACTTGGTGGGTCACAATGGTCACTGAGAGAGAGAGAGAGAGAGAGAGAGAGAGAGAGAGAGAGAGAGAAGGTGGAGGGGAGGTTCCAAATGATTCAAAGCAGCATGCCCTTCCCCGTGGTTTCCCAATGAGCCACCTAGGCCTCCCTTACACAGACTTCACATTTACTGAAACGATGAACACAGTCCCACTCCAAGGCCTGCCTCTGTGGAGAAAAGCCATACATACGCAAGCAGGAAGAACAGAGTAGTAAACCAACACCTGGCCTTTAAACATATCAAAAGCTAAGATACCGATGTGTTAACTGTCATTAAAAAAGAAGAAAGAAGAAAAAAATGAGAGAACATTCTATGTCTGAGCTAATGGCCTCTCTTTGGTAGGATTTTTCTGCCATAAAATGGAACTCAATAATCCAGAACAGCTCCTGCTTCTTCCCAGGGAGACAGCAAAGGGACACTAACCAAGGGCTAGCACAGCCTGAGGCAGGGGAAGTGGCTGGCTAGTCTCCCGCCCTGAGGCAATGGCTTTCTCAGTGTACTCTTCCCAACCCGCACACACCACCCAGAAAACCACTCGCCAGGACCAACCAGAACCAGCACAGCCTGCAAGCCCCGCGGGGTAAACAGCTTCCACCACAGCCTTCCTTCCCTGATCTACCTCACCAACTTCCTATACCAGCTGATTCACCCAGCAGACAAGCGGGGTCCAGCCAGAACCCGTTCTCCTTCCTCACCCCTGCAAACGTGGACCTGATGGATTGTTCTGGTTTCAGCCAAGCCTGGTCATCCCAAGGGACTCCATTCCAGCCCCTCAGATTTCGTACCACGTGCCCTGGGGGTGACTACTCTACTCCAGGTCTGCAGTACAAGAAGGAACGAAGCAGCCTCCCTGATCACAAGGCTTACCAGATAGAGGCAGGAAGAGAGAGGGTGCCCACATGCTAGACATTATACCAGACTGGGGCTGAAGGACGCAAGCCACACTGAGAACAAACCCCGCCATTAAAATTTCAATCCAGTTTTGACTTGTACTTCATGCTGGTTGGAGGTTGTACCCAATCGAGCTAGAAAACAGAGTACACGTTTGGCAGCTACTAATTTGCATATACTGGACGGAGACCGTCAAAGGGAAAAGGTAGTTACCTGGTTTGTTCCTGCTGCAGCGTGTTGGGGTCAGGTATAAAATATCTTACTCGAAAATGCAGGATACAGGGGAGACCTCCTACAACATTTTCCAAAAAAACAAATTAGGTTTTCCCCTCTAAACCACAAAACAGTCCGTGTACCTAGATGCTGCTCTCCCGTAAAGGAAATATTCATCAGCCCACTACAAGCTTTCTATTATAAAAGCCCCGGGTTCAAATCCAGAGTGCTCAGGTTAACTTTATTTTTTTTTTTTTAAGATTTATTTATTTATACGTGAGACAATGCAGTTGTCTTCAGACATACCAGAAGAGGGCATCAGATCTCATTACAGATGGTTGTGAGCCACCATGTGGTTGCTGGGATTTGAATTCAGGACCTCTGGAAGAACACTTGGTGCTTTTTTTTTTGGTTCTTTTTTTCGGAGCTGGGGACCGAACCCAGGGCCTTGCGCTTCCTAGGCAAGCGCTCTACCACTGAGCTAAATCCCCAACCCCACTTGGTGCTCTTAACCACCGAGCCATCTCTCCAGCAAGGTTAACTGTTTAGAAGTCTCCATGTACACTAAAAGTATTTATACAGCATTGGCCTCCACTGTGGCACCACCCACTTCCGGCTGTGTGTTTGCCTTAGGGCCCTATTCAAACAATACCTGCATTAAGAATGTTTAAATTAGCATCTATACATGGAACTCACACAGAACTGCAGCACACAGAACTGCAGTTGCTGACGTTTACATAGTGACTTACGCCTTCCCAACGTTTCTAGGTAGCATCTAGAACCTTAAGGCTGCCATAGCTATCTGCGGGCTAAGTGGTTCTACTTAGCTGGAGAAATGCAAACAGCTCTCTGGATTAGGTAGCCAGTGACAGGACAAGAACATTCGGTAGCACTGAAGTCCCTGTCTTGATTTAAAAAACAAAACAAAAAAAGAAAAAAAAAAGCAAAAACAAAAACCCTAGAAGCCATTTTTACAATTTCAGCCAGAACATATGAAATCGTCACCAGGACCCTGAGTGCTACTCAACACCAAGTGCCTTGTTTGGCTAAAACTAGTCATGTGTCTGATACAAGATCAGACCAGTTAGGGTTAGGGCAATGGAAGATGGAGACATGTTGCCAAGACATGGGTAACTTTTGACTTCTTGGTAAATATGCCAAGGTCCTGTCTACTGGCTCACATAGCACTTTCGGGCTCTCTGAAATCCAAGTCCTTCTGTGGGCTGCCCAGCTGGCTGATCCTTCTGCTCATCTCTCCTTCTGCCTTGTTCATCGTGGCTCTACGCCTCCCCCGCATCCCCCCAAATCTCTTGGTTCCTTCTTTTGTCACCTGGGGGCTGTTATCAAAAGAATCTTTAATGGTAGGTGTGTGCCTCTGTAGCACCTCTAGTTGCCAGTGGGGGGCGCTAGCTCTGCAGGAAAATTGTTCCGTTCCCTGTCTTTGTCTTAACCTCCTTAGTCTCCCCTTTCCACCATTTGGTGTCTCAAGCATGGTCTCTTTGCTTTTCTTGTTTTTTTTTTTTTTGTTTGTTTGTTTGTTTTTTTTTTCTGTAGATTCAAATTGGTGTGTGTGTGTGTGTGTGTGTGTGTGTGTGTGTGTGTACATGCACATGTGCAGAGTACTATCATAGAATTCCTCTTTTCTACTTCTTCTACACTTGACTATGATAGCAGGGTTCAAATCTGGTTTGGGCTGCATTTCCCAGGCTCTGCACAGTGCTTTGCCTTGCTCTGAGCACTGGGGATGTGTTTGCTACAAGGGCAGAGAGAGAATGACGAACACTTGTCTCATGTGACCGGCCACCTCCGAAGGATATGGAGCAGAGCCGAAAGGCCCTGAGAGGCAGTTAAAGCACTTCACTGTGAGAAGACAGCCAAGAGTGCTCTGCCACAGGGACAAAGAAGTGAGAGGGAACGGGAGAGTTAGTGCTTTCCTTCAGATGAAAGGAGGTATTTGAGGAACCCGGAGGACTAGGAGATGGGCTCAGAGACAAGGAGAAAGGCATCTTCTACCGAGGGAGGAGAATGAAGGGCAGTTCAGACAGAGTCCTGTACACTGGTCAAGTTAAGTCTGGGACGTACGGGGTCAAGGAGAGGCATGAGGGAGGCCAGGGTGAAAAGGGCTGGCCAGAGGGCAGGTCGGGCACGGCTGGAGTAAGCTGTCTCACTGGGAGCTGAGAGCAATACAGAGGCCCACTCATGATGGATGAGCCAGCATCTGTGCTGTCGGGAAGTATGAGGGTTTATGTCGGTCTCCCTCTCTGTGTGTGCATTTGGGTGTGTGCACATGCACTCATGTGTGCAGGTGTCTGCATGTGCACGAGGGCCACAGGATGGCATCAGGTGTCGTCTTCCACTGCTCTCCATCTTCGCTTCCTGAGACAGGGTCTCTTACTGAACCTGGAGCTCACCCTTCGGCTAGACAGCCTGGCCAGCAAAGTCCAGGAACTCCTGTCTCTGTCTCCAGCGCTGGGAATACAGGCATGCACCACAGTACCCAGCTTCTTATGTTGGTGCTGGGGATCTGCACTCGGGTCCTTATGCTTGTCCAGCCAGCACTTTTACCAACTAAGACACCAATCACCCTAGCCCTTTTATGTCTCTTTCTTAACTGGGCTAAGGAAGACTATCCGTCATCCACTTACCCCCTTAGAAAAGTAACTGAATGCTCCCTTGTCCTGAGCTGCCTCCTCTCCCCTCACCCTCAAAGTAGCTTTAAAGCATCTCTCCCTGATCCCACTGCCCCCTTAAGCTCCTGATAAGGAGAAGGCAGTTCGCTGTACACCCAGTGACCAAGCGAAGCGAGATCATACCCACCTTTCAGCTGCTTCCTGAGGGGTTTGCTTGCCTCGAGCCATCTCTGTTGAGTGAGAAAAACAAGCTATGAAACCAACCCAAGCAGGCAGGCAGCACATCTTACATGTGGGCACTTACGGGGGAGTCCACTGGGTCATCGCCATGTTGCAAGCCGAAGTATTCCTTCTCCGTCACGCCCAGGTGGCCATAGGCCATATCCAGAAGTGACTGGCCCAAATCTTGTTTCTAGATCAAAACCATGAAGTATTAAAATGGACCAAGAAATAGAAGTCACATTTTTTTTAACAGTACACAAAGAGAAAGTAACATTTTTTCGGAGATTTTACGAATAAATACTTCCCACAGTTAACGAAAGCATTAATAAATTTCAAGTTACAAGGGGAAGATACAACCCTGGAACTTGCTGGCCAAGCAGTCTAGCTCAATATGGAAACACCAGGCTCCGTGACATCATGTCTCAAAAAAACTAAGGTAGGGGCTAGAGATGACTCCGTGGTCGAATGTTTCCGGGGCTTGCAGAAGACTGAGGTTCCGGTCTTAGCACCCAAGCTGAGCAGCTCACAACACCTACAACACCAGCCACAGGGGGCCTAATGCCCTCTTCTGGCCTGGTTGCATACACGCTATTAACACAGAGACACGACAATAAAAATGTATCTTGGGTTGGGGATTTAGCTCAGTGGTAGAGCGCTTGCCTAGCAAGTGCAAGGCCCTGGGTTCGGTCCTCAGCTCTGAAAAAAAAAAAAAAAATGTATCTTAGTGGTGGTGCGCATTTTCAATCCCTGCACTCAGGAGTCAGAGGCAGGCAGATCTCTATGAATCTGAAGCCAGCCTGGTCTACACAGAGAATTCCAGAAAGCTGTGGCTATACAGACTCAAATAAGTAAATGGACTGAATAAGATAGGTGATAGATGGATAGACAGACAGACAGACAGGCAGACAGATAGAATGTTGGAAAATAAAAATAAAGAATAATGAAGGAAGATACCCAATGTTGGCCTCTGGCCAACCTGGCCATAAAGGTCCAGGATAATGAAAGGCTGATGGCTTCTGAGAAAGAATGCTGCCGCTTTCTTAGGTCACTTCCACCCCTTAGCTGAGGTTCTCCAGTGACTTCCACGTTGGAAAACTCACACATTACACAGCAAACACGCCATGACCTGCTGCGGATTACGCACAGCAAATGCTAATCCCAGGTCAGCTCCTGTTGGCTGCTGGGGGCCCAGCTGCAGCTCCTTCCCCGGGAGGAACGCAGAGAGTGTGCAGGGAGGAAAACTCTCTACTAACAGCTAAAAATACTCGAATGCCATCTAAAACACCCTCAAAGTGACTTGGCCTGTGTCCCCCTGTGGGATTATCTGCCCTGCTGTTTCTCGTCATCTGAAGTGAGAAGCCAGTGGGGACGTTTAGCCACACTTCGCTCCAGAGCGGGACTCAGCGGCCTGCACCAGGGCTTATGGGGCAGCCCCATGTGGGCACTGGGACAGCGCCACAGGAAGAACCTCTTGCCTTGCTTGGCTGCAGGAGGGGTGACTAACATGGAGGGTCAAACGCTGTCAAGTGCTTTGAACCGGTCAAGGCACAGCAGACAGATTTCTTAGAGGACAAGGCAGACAGTGGGGTGGGGACAGGGATAAGGAACCCCTTTGTGCTTAGCGAGATGACAGGGTGGAGTGACAGCCCTCCCATCTCTCTAGGCCCACCCAGTTTGGAGCTGGCTGCACAAACAGAAGACAGCTGGGGGACAGTGTTAGGCATGCACGCAGAACCCGCACGGAGCACTTGGGAGATTTCAGATTCTGTTTCAAGAGGTCGACCTCCCAGGAAAGCTTTGAACCCAACCCATTGAACTCAGGACAATGCAAGTCAGAAATAGACAGGTATAGAAGAGGCTCTTCCTGTGAGCTTCTGAGAGCAGGTAATGTGCAGAAAGTGGGTCGCAGAGACCGGGGGGGGGGGGGGGGGGAAGTAAGGTAGACACTGGCAGCAGCTTCTTCCACATGACTTCATGGGGTCTGGCCTGTTGTGTATGAACTTGACTATTTTCAGAATGCAGTACCGGTCCACCCTGAAGGCCTCTGGACCTGCCACCATGTCACAAGAGAGTCTTCACGGTTTATTTTTTTATTTTTTAAAAGATTTATGTATTTTATGTATATGACACGGTCATTGTCTTCACACATACCAGAAGAGGGCATCGAATCCCCATTACAGATGGTTGTGAGCCACCGTGTGGTTGCTAGGATTTGAACTCAGGACCTCTGGAAGAGCAGTCAATGTTCTTAACCACTGAGCCATCTCTCCAGCCGTCCCTTCATGGGTTTTTAAAAACCAATACAGGGGCTGGAGAGATGGCTCAGTGGTTAAGAGCACCTGACTGCTCTTCCAGAGGTCATGAGTTCAATTCCCAGCAACCACACAGTGGCTCACAACCATCTGTAAAGATCTGATGCCCTCTTCTGGTGTGTCTGAAGACAGCTACAGTGTACTTACAGATAATAAATGAATAAATCTTTAAAAAAAAAAAAAAAGAAGAAGAAGTGTGGCCTTGTGGGCCAATACAGCCCACCCAGTCCTCCAAGTTATCAGATATGCATCTGTCCATCCGTCCGTCTGTCCGTGTGTGTGTGTGTGTGTGTGTGTGTGTGTGTGTGTGTGTGTTGTGCACAATTATGACTGTGTGTGAAGGTCAAAGGTTGATGCTGTGACATCTTCAGTCACGTCTCACCTCATTTTTGGGACAGAATTTCTCACTGAACCCAAAGTTTACAGTTTCAGCCAGACAGGCTGTTCAGTGAGCCCGGTCTCTTCCCTCCCCAGCCCCTGTGCACGGTTACAGCCACATGTACCATCAGCCATTTTTTTGTGCTGAGGATCTGAACTCCGCATGCTTGTATAGCCAGCAAGCACTCCTCTACCCACCATCTCTCCAGCACATGAGGCAGTCTCCTCATGCATCAAAACTATCTTCTCATCTACCGTAATTATTATTTATATGTTTTGGGATGTCATTTATGTAACTTTGATTTATTATGTCACTAGCAACTGTAATTTATCGTACACCTGCAAAGTAGCTCTCAGCATCCACTGGCCTTGCCACCGAGGACCAGGCACTGCGGGGCGCCATGCCTGGCACACCCAGACCATCAACCAGTACCTGCACAATCACCTGACTCGGAGTTGGCACAACACCAAAGCCCTGTGAGCCTCTCGCCTCTGAACTAGAGAATAGTATCCAGGCGTCAATTCTGCTCAATTCTAGTTCCCAAAGGAATTAAGATAGAATCTCACGGGCGGTGGCGCACAACCTTTTGTTCCAATATCACCGAGGCTGAGGCAGGTGGATCTCTGTGAGTTGGAGGCCAGTCTGGTCTACATCAAATTCCAGGCCATCGGGGGATAAATGTACAGTGAGCCAATAGATAGATAGATAGATAGATAGATAGATAGATAGATAGATAGACAGACAGACACACAGATAGATGGACAGACAGACAGAGTGGGGGAAGGGAAGTACAGGTGGATCTCTGTGAGTTGGAGGCCAGTCTGGTCTACATCAAATTCCAGGCCATCGGGGGATAAATGTACAGTGAGCCAATAGATAGATAGATAGATAGATAGATAGACAGACAGACAGACACACAGATAGATGGACAGACAGACAGAGTGGGGGAAGGGAAGTACAGGTGGATCTCTGTGAGTTGGAGGCCAGTCTGGTCTACATCAAATTCCAGGCCATCGGGGGATAAATATACAGTGAGCCCATAGATAGATAGATAGATAGATAGATAGATAGATAGATAGATAGATAGATAGATATAGATAGAACGACAGACAGAGTGGGGGAAGGGAAGTACAGGTGGATCTCTGTGAGTTAGAGGCCAACCTGGTCTACATCAAATTCCAGGCCATCGGGATAAATTTACAGTGGGCCCATGGATAGACAGACAGACAGACAGAGTAGGGGAAGGGAAGTTCAGAGAGGACAGACTAGACCAGGAAAACACAACATCGAGCCTTGCCAGCAGGTGCAATTGGCTCTATTTTCCTGGTACCTCCTTCTAGCCAAGCTCTCAAGACTGCTCGCCCACCACCAGAGTCTCTCTCAGGGACTGCTATGGTAGTCTCTCAGCCCTCTTCCTCCCTGGCTACTTTAGACTGAATGATTCTTAAGTTGGGCCACGTCAGGCTTCGATTCAGAGCTCTCAACATTACCCCGTGTAGAAGCCCACGGTGTGCCCAGGCTCCAGCTGGCCTCTCACCCCATCCCTACTTGGAACCTCTCTGACTTCTCTTATCTCTGGCTCTCCTCCCCCGGGGCTCATGCGGCTCCCGGTGAACTGGACTTTCACCACGTGGGTCCCACGGCTTGTCAGGCTTGGTGGCAGGCACCTTCACCCCCTGAACTATCCTGCCCTTCTCTTTCTTGATACAATAAATAACCCTCCCATCTTCAGAAGAGCTGAGCATGACCTTAGAGACAAGTCAAGAAGAGAGCTGGCAGTGGGGCGGAAGGCTGGGAAAGAAGTGTCCCCTAATCACTGCCACAGTCTGCAAACCTGGGTCCCCTGTGCTGCTGAGAACATTCTCACACCCACAGTATGGGGTAGGCCCCCTGGCCATGGTTTGGAAGAACTGGAAATTGTCTTTTGCCTGCACCAAGATCACTAATGGTGGTGAGGAGACAGAGACAGAAACGGGGGTGCAGAGGGCGGGGGAGTGAACAAGGAGCAAGGTGCTGGGTAAACCCCATAAGTCTTTAACCCTGGCTCTTAGTAAGCGGGGGCAGACAGATCTCTGCGCTTTCCAGGGCAGCGTAGTTCACATAGCAAGTTCAGGTCAGCCAGGTCTACATAGTGAGTCCCTGTCAAAGGAGAAGGTAGGGTAGAGGAGCAGTAGCAGCTACAGCAGGGGTCTGTCCATTTTCATTAAGTTTTAAGTGCTATGGCCTTTTCTGGTCACCTCCCTCCCCAGTTTTGTTTGTTTATTTGAGGCCCAGGCTGGCCTTGAACTTCTGCTCCTCCGGAGTCCCTCTCCCAAGTGCCAAAGCTCCGGCCTTTACCATCACATTCAGCCCGTCTCCTCGACCACCTTTCTCTTTCTCCACACTTGCTTTGAAACTGGGGCACAGGTTACTTGGGGCTGGAGTTGGGACTTAGGACTGAGACACGAGAAGTCCCTGGGCATAGGTGGTGGCTGGGTGTGGAGCCAGCCAAGGCAGCTGCTGTCCTTGCCTCTCAGAGCTGCTTATGTGAAGATCTGAGATCAAGGGCTCTAAGTAGGAGCCAGCTAGGACCTTAGGACTCCTGCCAACCGTGAGGCTGACCATCTCACAGAGCAGAGCTGCGTGCCCAGGCCTATGCCAGGACACTCGTCCTATCTTCAAGGGGCTCATACATATCCTAGTTTTTTGTTTTTTTTTTTTGTTTTTATTTAACTGTTTTTAAAAACACAAAGTCACATGGGCTTGAATAAATCGTGTACAATAGTCGTCCATGGACCAGCTGTGCCAGGGGGTGGGAGGTGGGGGTGGGGTGGGGTACCACATCCCAGACATAACAACATTGGAAGACACCAACAGGTTCACAACCCTAAGAATCAAGACAGGAGCACAGGTCCCATGCCCAGCCCCATCTCACCAGTTCTGAGAGCTCAAAAGTTTCATCATTCGGCTGATCTCATTTTCATTTTGTAAACCAAGAAACTTAAAACTATTTGAGAGGATTTGGGCAGAAAAGACAATAATGGAGCACTTACATTAACTTTAAAGGTCTGTACCAAGCCATCTAAAAAGCGTATGCTGCAGGTGACCTCGGATCGAGTTTTCTCTTTGGGCAATTCTGAGGTCCGTATATTATTAATTCTTCCACCCAACGCACGTAACCGGGAGGTCATAACGGCCGCCGAGTAACCTGTAAGATGAGACACCGATCAGTGCTTTCCAAGGCAGAGCAGGCTGACTTGGATCTTCCACAGCATCAGCTGCAGAGCATGTAGGTAGGAGAGCAGGGTAGCACAACCATCTTTGCATTTGTCTTTGACTTCCAACCACGAGTGCTGAGCTGGTGGCTCTCAACCTGTGGGTCATGGCCCCTTTGGGGGTGGGGGTAGCAAACAGCCTGTTCACAAGGGTCACCTAAGTCCACTGGGAAACGGAGATTTACATTATGATTCACGGCAGTAGCAATGAGTTGTTGAGGTAGCAATGAAAATAATTTTATGGTTTGGGGTCACCACGACATGAGGAACTGTATAAATGGGTCACAGCATTAGGAAGGCTGAGAACCACTGCCAAGCAGAATCCATCGCTCGAAAATGTAATACCATGTTAGGTCAAGGAAATACACGCATGGCTTATCCATCTGTTTGTCCTGTTACCTCTAGGGCAGTACCTTCTAATTTCCCAGAGCATAATCCCTACCTTAGGTATTTGTAAGTTCTGCAAAATATAATAAGTTATACTACATTAAAATTAAGAATTTCTACTTCTTTATAAAAAGTTTTTTTTTTAATTTATTTCATTTTGGCTGGAGAGATGGCTCCCCAGTTCAGAGCACATACAGTTCCCGCAGAGCACCGTCCCTGCCCCCACATCAGCCAGTTCTGATGGAACCAATGCCCTGCCCTCTTCCTACCTCTGAGGGCAATCGCACACTCACTCTCAGACACATGGGCACACCGAAAATAAAAGTAAAGCATTTCCTTTTTAAAAAGAGGGATGAAATGGAAGTTCTTAGGCAATCGCTTGTCAAAAAAAGGCAAAGCAGAGAGAGCAACAAAATGGAGTCCCACAAGCCCGCTGCAGGACTGACGTAAGACTGACCACAGTGCGGAAGGTGTCCAGCTGTCCTGCTCTCTGAGCTGCTGCATAGAACATAAATTAACAGGACTACTTTGACAAACTGTTGGGGAAAATCTCTACCAAGCTGAACACACACGTTCTGTGATGTGACAAATCTGATTCCTAGGAATGTGTCCAATAAGACAATAACACATTTTATTCACAAATATATAGGTCCGAGACTCTTCATGATACCACCAGACAGGAAGAGAACTAAACTTCTATCGTCGGAAGGATGGATAAATCATGGTGCACTCAGACCGTGCACCGGTACGCAGCCAAGCAGAGAAATGAATCCTCGCTGTGTGCAAAGCAGGATTTTCTTTAATGTACTTTAATTAAACATTAAACATGTTAAGGAGATTACCTAAAACACAATTCCAAGTACTGTAAGTTTAAGACAGATTAGCGGCTGCTTCTGGATGGTCCAGAATGCTTTTGTATGTCCATTTGTGTGAGGATGCCTTCGAGTGGAAGCCAGAGGTCAACAGAGGCTGATACAGGGTGACTTCTCTCCACGTTGGTTTTTTTACATCTTAGGAATGTGTGTGTTTGTGTGTACATGTACCTCGGTGAGTGCAAGGAGACTAGAGGACAACATGCAGGAGGCGGGCGGGTCCTGGGTCCCAGGGATTGAACTCAGACGGTCAGGCTTGAGGACAGAAGCTTTTGCCTGCCGGCTCACCAACACCCACCCTCCACAGAGAGCTCACCGGTGGGACAGCAGACAGAGATTTGCATCATTATGTGACACTAAGGGAGTAGCAAATGCAGATGAAGGTTGTGGGAAGGCACACCCCCTCTCCCATGCTGTGCTCCCTGCTATCTGAGTATACCCCACTCATACTGCTCCCTTGGGGAAACCTTCCTAGGTCTCTGAGTCAGGGGGTTAGACTTTCAATTGTGCTCACTGTAATTCTGCACTTAGAAGTCATGGTGTGTGTTTCTAGCTGCATTTCCTACTACACACCAAGCTCCCTGAGGTCTGGTTTGGCTCAGTGTGCCTCTGGCACTCAGCTCTGACCACAGTCTGTAAGTACTCCAGTAAACCAATAAATGCACGAAAGACTGAAGCAGAGTGAAGCGTCTCCTAGTCTTCCAGGTGATGCTCAAGTTATCCATCCAGGCTTCATCTGCTCTGAGGGACCAAGGCAGAGACACCCAGAGAGAGCACCAAACACCAAGCAGGGCCAGAGGTAAAGACTGGGGCAGTGGGAACAGTGATGTGTGTTGCTCACTTGAGGGCAGGCTGAAAAAAAATCAAACCTCTGGGATAGCAGGGGCCACAGACCAGGTACAGAAGTCCACAGAGGTTGTCCAATGAATCCTGAGTCCTAGCGATACATTTAAGGTGCTCTTGGTAAAGTTCTATAACTAGCCAGGACAGGAAACCTCAACTACTAATTATAAGATAAAACGTTCCGGGCTGGAGAGATGGCTCAGTGGTTAAGAGCACTGACTGCTCTTCCAGAGGTCCTGAGTTCAAATCCCAGCAACCACATGGTGGCTCACAACCATCTGTAATGGGACCTGATGCCCTCTTCTGGTGTGTCTGAAGACAGCTACAGTGTACTTATATATAATAAATAAATAAATCTTAAAAAAAAAAAAAAGATACAACGTTCCTAGGGACTGACAGTACAAGAAGATAAAGAAAGAAAAGAGAAAAAGCCAACATTCACACACACTCACACACACACTCACACACACACATGCACACACACACACACACACACACACACACACACACTCACTCAATCACAGAACTTTCCACCCACCCACCCACCACCCCCACCATGCCCTTTTCAATAAAAATGTCACTGGAATCAGGGATGCATTTTCTGAGTAATACAAAAAGTTATCAAAAGACAACAAATGTGTTCCCGAATGCTTTGTCCCACATGCAACTGAAAATGTCAGCTGTTGCCTGCTTCTTCTTTAAGAATCCCAGGTGGACTGTGTTCTTTACAGATACACTAGCATAGCTGTGAAGTATGTTGTTATTAATGGGGAGCGGCCCTCAGAGCTTCCTTGGGAACTTTTGTAGATGATTCTTGGTCCCATCTCCCATGAGCATTCAGTGCCCTGGGCCTTTGGGAACCCCTCAAAGGGCAGCCAGGAAGCTGAAGTCCAGACAGGCTCTTCACATGGCTGGCCTCAGAACGCAGCTAGGTCTGCAGAGCAGATAAGGTATCCTCACACAGACCCCGAACAGAAAGCCTTCAAGGAGGAACCTGGGAATGAAAGTGTCGGGAGCCACCATGCCAACCACAGGCAGAGCTTTGCAAATCGCTTTCCTCCAGACGACCTCTTATTCCTGTGCCAGCATTGCGAATCCTAGCGCTGCAAACTGAACCCTGGTTGATGATGCTTCCCAGCACGGTCAGAGCATATTCAGGGAGCCTTTCCCCTCCTCCCTGATTGTCACATGAAGAAAGGAAGGTCTTGGAACCTAAGGAAAGTCCCATTGAAAGATAGTTCATGAAAACTGCAGAATATTCTTCCTACGACTGTCCCTAAACCAAACTTTGATAAGAGCTTGCTAGACATTGACGCTAAACTACACATTATCAAGCCAGGAGGTGTTTCCAGATTGTCTTGAAATTGTATCTTAAACAATCTGGCTGGACAATAGACGCTGACTAATTGCCCTGTTTCCTGTAGCACGGCAATTGTGGGGAACTCGGGGTTTCTATGGCTTCCTTTATAAGCCTCTTAATTCTAAACAAAGCCAAAACCCAAACAGGAACACACTGGCCTCAGTAACCGCGGACATCGCAGCTGCAGGCGAAGTCACTGACATCATGGGAGCTGAGCCCTATTTGCACAACGTTTCAAATCAAAGAGCTGTGAGATAGCTGGAACACTGGCTGTGGGTTCTACTGTGATTCAGACCTTAATCAAAGATGATATTCCGAAAACATATTATAGAAAAAGCATGATCTCATTATGCACACAGCTGGGGCTCAGTAAAGACTGCAGGGTTAGAGACCGAGTCCACAAGGTGCCTGGCATATTGTAGGGGACCTGAACTAGATATACAAAAAAGGCACTGCTTACTTACTGCCACTGAGATGGGGTCTCATGTAGCCGAGGCTGGTGTCCAATTTACTACATAGTTGAGGTTGGGTGTAATCCTCCTGCCTCCACCTCCCAAGTGCAAGTACATGCAATCATGCCTGAATACAAGGCTCTTAATTAATGCTAAGTTTCCGATGTGGACAGGAACTGACGGAATCCAGATTTTGTAGGGCTAACTTAATGTCAAGTACCTGACACATTTTTAAAGGCTTCACTTCGACAGTGTTACCCCCTTTTAAACAACTCACTGGTGATCAAAGGCAGCTGCTGCTACAGATGTTATACGCCTCTGGAAAAAGAAAGAAGGAAATCAGGCCTTTAATTCAGGAATGTATGTTTCTCAGGGCCTAGGGAGGGAGCTCCGCTGGTAGTGCTTTGCCTGTGTAGAGGCCTGAGGCCCAGGGTTTGACCCCCAGCCCTGCGTAAACTGAGCAACATTAACCCAGCCCCTCAGGAGTAGATGGAGGCAAGGACAGCAGAAATGTAAGGTCATAAGACTTTCAGAAAAAGACAAATATTGATTCCATTTAATTTAATTTACTTGAGACAGGGTCTTATGTAACTTAGGCCAAGAAGCTTCTAGGCAGAGGAGGATAGACCTAAAAAGTCTTGGTGCCCCCACCTATTTATTAGATGCCAAGATTACAGGCGTGCCCCACCACAACCAGATTTTTTTTTTTTTTTAAAGAAAACAGTCTGGATTTATAAACAACTGTGTGAGCATTCTGTGTAAGTGAACCTTGGGTGAGCCTCCTTGTGACTAGAGCCAACCCAGGTAATCACATTCAGACTGACCTTGCCAATACTGCCATCTAGTGGCCACCAGAGGAAAGCACTCGCCTCCAACTTAGGACCTAGGGTGAGACACCAGTTGGTTGGCTACGACCTTGTTCACCATATGTAACAGTTTCTCTGCGGCTCAGCTTCTCTGTCCTAATCCTTCTTCCCTGCTGGGCTAAGGAAAGCTTTCCTCCTCCCTCTTTTTTTTCTTTCTAATGAGTATGAACAGAAGCAAGGTGGATAGGGAGATTTCTAGCACAGAAAGGAACACAATGTTCCATCAGCCTCGTGAAGCGATGACTCAATCAAATCAATAGCAATTCTCATCAATTATCAATATTTAATGGATGGAACATGGAAGGTTTATTTGGCCGCTAAGAGAGTATCAGTAGTACCCTTTATTCTTTTTTGCCGGGAACAGGGAAGCTGGGCTGCATTTTGTATTCATTTAGTCCTGGTGCAGGAGAGGAGGGGTGGGGATGGGGGAAATCACTCAGGCCCTTAACAATCACATCACACGCTTTATGATTCTCCCAGGAGGGAAAAAAAACACAAGCCAGTTCTTCAACCACTGCCTCCGCCTGACATACAATGCCCCCAGGCCCTCTGGCTTGGGACCAGGATAAGGTGCCCTTAACATTGGAATGGAGGTGAGGCCTTCGTACAAATAAAACTGCAGGTGTGGGGAGATGATTCCATGGATAAGGCACTCAGCATCTAGCATGAGGACTGGAGTTTGGGAGTTCGGATCCCAGCACCAAATAAAAACCAGGCAATGTGGCCACCTGCAAACCCTGCACCCAGAAGAGGAGGCAAGCCAGTTCTCTGGACTAGCACAATCTACAAGGTCCTGGGTGAGCGAGAGAAGGAATCAGTAAACAAAATGGAGCCCAGTGTTAGAAAACATCTACCAAACCTCTGGCCTCCATGGGCACCTCTACTCACATGGGTGACACACACACACACACAATTTAAAAAAATAAGAGGGAAACAGGTGTGAGAGTTTATCCCTTAATCCCAGGACTCTTAAAGCAGAAGCAGCTGGGTCCCTTGCACGTGCCTGTGAGACACAGACACACATGCTCCATGCGCACGCACGGACATGCTTACAGGACCCAGGGTTTGCTCTCAAGCGCGTGCTACAGATCTGATTATCGTTTTACCTCTAAACATTTTGGCACGGATCTCCCTCCCAAGACCAAGCCAGTTTATGCCAAGATCACAGTGAAGCTACGGCACTCAAGAAAGCAAACGTTACCCAACCATTTGTCTTAGAGCTGATAGTAACATTCTACAAATTATTCTGATTCGTTCTTTCCTCCTGTCCCAGGATGCAATCTGAAACCATGTTTATTTAGGTTTACTGTCAGAGAGAAGACAGACATTAACAACCCCTACCCTAAGACAGTGACACAGGCAACCTAAGAGCCATACACTGTCAACCACCACCTCCGGGATTTCCTCTGGTTCTGCTCCTCTGTGCCTATAGCCAGGGTGTTGGGGCCAGAGTGCTAGGTCAGTTCCTGAGCCTATGCTACAAGCTGCTCCCCAGAGCTACATAAAAAGCATAGCTCAGCGGCTGTCCCATCCCTGGGCGGGCTGAGTGCTTCCTAAACCACTGCTGATGAAGTGACAGATTTTCCAGTCTATAGGTCAGTGCTGCGACTAACCCAGGTGTCAAAACCGAGAAGGAAAGTTCAAAAGTGCTGTTGCCTTTCGATTATGTAACCCGATGTCTTGGCTGGTTCCCTCGGAGTTGGTGTCACACAGACACCAAGTCCTCATCACTCTGTACCCCTCTCAGACGGAGTGTGGAAGGTGTTTTCTAAAAAGGAGCAGGGGGTGGAGGGACAGTGGGATGGGGGCTACATTTGGCTTTGCCAAATGCTTTAAAGTTCAATTCAGCCAAATGAGTTAAAACTGAGCCGTTTTAGTTTTTGCTTGTAAAATAAAAAACAAAAAACCCACATATGTATGCATCAAGACGGCTTCGCTTGATCAACTTTAATTATGTACAGCTGGTAACAAAATCATGAGGTAGCACGTGTAATCTCCCCGTTTCCCTCATGGCTGCGACTCGTGCAAACTGATCAACCCTGCCCACTGCCCTTCCCTTCCCTTCCCTTCTTAGATACAACACTGCGTATCAACACAAAGGGGCTGGCTCACCGCTAAGGTTGGTTTTCCTTGTTCAGAGTGCTAAACACTTGGTAAAGAAAGGTACTTGCTGGGCAGGCAGGGCAGGCCGTGGATAAGCCCAGCATCAGGAAGCAGAGATGGGAGAGGAAGCTGTGGGCTTTGTCTCAAAGAGTAAGGTGAGGGAGTGAGGGAGGAGGAGTCCCAATATCAACCGTGGGCCTTCATGGGCACACATACCCACAGAACACCAACACACACACACACACACACACACACACACACACACACACACACACACCTACCTACTAAGTTAGCAAAACAAGTCTTTAAAACAAAGCATCTTCATAGTCATTGCTAAAGCAGTGCTAAAATCTAGTTAAAAAAACCCTCAAGCTTATATTAAACAACAACAACAAAACACAGCACCAACAATACAAACTTTTAAAATAATACTTTTAAAGCTTAAAGCTTAGGGGCTGGAGAGTTGACACAGAGGTTAAGATAGCTACTTCTCTTCCAGGGGACCCCGGCTCAATTCCCAGCACTCACATGGCTCACAACTGTCTGCAACTCCAGTTCCAGGAGAACTGATACCCTCACACAGACATGCAAGAAAAACACCAATGTACATTTAAAAAAAAAAAGTTAAAGCCTGCTAACCGAGGATAATCACAATTGGTGTAAAAAAAAAAAAAAAAACAAACAAACCTTGCATATGCATTTATAAAATGGATACTCATCAACAGAAGTGCATTTAAGAATTAGCCGTCTTGACTTTCCTGTAACTCTACTCAACTTTTCCCACGCCACCAATCCTCCTGTTTCCAGGCTACAGCTGCAGAAGCAGGTCACTTGTTCCCTGACCTTTAATCTGTTCAGAGAGGGGACCTCCCAAAGAAGCCCCCCACCCCCAAAGCTGTGCTGAAATAATCTGTCTGATCAATTCAATTCGAACCAAGACTGATAATTAAAGCCCTTGTTCTCTGACGACTTCAAAATGTCAAAAATACTTTTCTCATTCTAGAGCCCGGGGTTTATCTTTAGTTTTTTATTTATAGGTTGGACACCATGACACTTTCAAAACTAACAAAATTAAAGTTAGCCTGGACACTGGGAGGTTAAGAAGTGGCTTAAGCTCCTCAGAGCACAGGATTGGAAGGCAGGCTGTGAAGCCCCAGGCGGTGGAGAGGTCACCCATAAACTTTATAATAGAAAGGGAAACAGGTTCCAGCCCTGCAGGCCTCAGTTACCTCGGGCCTCGGGCCATAGCTGCCTAGGGCAAGAGGAAGCCAGGCCCAGCACAGGAGGGTGACAGCCCTGAGTAGGTATGAGAAGCCTTTTTCCAGGGGAATCGAACAGGACAGAGGCAACCGAAACTACCCAGGTCCCAAGCTGGTCTTCTCCCGGCTGATACCTGTTGGGGAGGGAGACTGTTGAGAACAAGAGTTTTATTAGTTATTTTTAATACTTGGGAAGATGTTGTCATGCTGAAACCACACCCTCACATTCACAGAACCCACCACTCCTTTCTGGGTTGTTTCTTGGCAGACACATAAGACCCTGGAAGCACTCGAGTGCTGACCCTTGCCCACACAGTCACCCAGCAGTCACTAGTGAACCTGCCCTGTTCTCTGTCATCTTCGTGAATCCAGAAACTTAAGAGTCACAAACCTGCCTGCCTGCTAGGGCAAACGGGACAAACGCAAGCTCCAGGGATGGCCGGTTCTGACCAGGACACACTGTGGTAAGACTCTTGTAGAACTTACTTAAATTTGGGCCAGGGTGTCTCCCAACAGCCTTCAAGTACTCTCCAAATTCCAGCCTTCTATGAGGGTATTTCGGTCGACCCCTCCCCTGCCCTGCCCCCAGGACCTGTAGATCTTGTTTATAATTACTTTTGGCTTCCTTTGTTATTACTTTGGCAAAGGAGTTCCGGACCATTCACTCACTCAATATTCATTTACTCGGGCCCCAGGCCAAGCCAGGAAGTGGCCAGCGGGTGGGGGAAGGTAGAGGTGTGGGGAGCCTAGCTTCCAAAGGATGTGAAGCCCTAGGGGACAGGAGACAGAGACACCGAGGCTGGGACCTTCCAGGGTGAGGTGGGTGACAGGACCAGCTCGCGGAGGTTTCCAGGCGTGGCAAAGGCTCCACACCCACAGAACCACAGGGAAAGGTCAGGAGGGGAAGTTCAGGGAGGCTTTAAAAGCTCCCGGGCAAAAGAGGAGCCTGAGGGATAACTGATATCTTAGAGACCGTTCAGGGAGGATTAGGGCAGGTTCTTTTAGAAGCTTTTACATAAAAGAGGAATCAGGATGTGGTGAGAGGTTTAGCATCAGGCAGTGGGAGGGTGGGAACTCCAACTTAATCACTTACTAGGGAAGGCTACCTCAGCAATTGCTTACTTTTTTCTAAGAGTTATCTAGAAAAGAGCAGATAGCCCTGCTTCCCCAGGGCCAGTTTTAAGCTTTGCAGGGACTATGTACTCCAATTAACAACTTTTGTTGGGCTGATTCTTTTTAACCCGATGGTTAAAGAGATGACAGCAGGAACAGGATTCAGGGGCCTGGGAGGTGGCTCAGTGGGTAAATCTTTTCCTTGCCAGAGTGAGAACCTCCGTTCGAATGCCTAGTAGGGAACCCCATAAGAGCTGGCACCTTCTGTGAAGGCTCCCAGAGTTCCCGTAGGGGAGACACGAGGCAGAGACAGAATTCCCAGAGGCTCAGGGGCCAGTTAGCCTGGAATACGGTACGGAGGTGTGAAATGCAGAAGACCCTGATCACGAACATGGAAGGATGACACGCCCGTGTTTATTCTCTGACCTCCACAAGCCTGTAACCCTCACACATGCACCACGCTCACACACAAACAAAAGGAAACAGACTTCTGCTCAACCGAAAGGCCCAAGGAAAAGGCTGCATAAACACGGAAGATACTGAGCTCCGCTTGAAAGGGTAGGGGAGCTCTGAGGAACATGGTGGAGGAAGGTGGGTGGCTTAGTTGACCAAAACCCATTGCTAGAAGTAATCAAATAAAGGAACTCTATGACGCTCACATTGGAAATACTGGAGAGTATGAAAAATGAGATTTAGCATTGGGGACCAAAATTCTATCATGACTTCTTTGTAAGTGCCCAGGGTCTGTTTCTGTTTATAGAGGCCACATTCAACTGTAGCATTGTTCACATTCTATCTCCTTACATAGATTTCCTCGGAAATGATTCTACCTGGATGCCTCATTCCTGGAAGTTTTAAATGCTCCATCAGATGAAGAGCGAGGAGGAAGAGCACTACTTAGAGGAAGCAAAGCATCACTGTAAGGCTTAAAAAC